>NC_041392.1:647223609-647223974 GCF_002162155.2 Triticum dicoccoides
AGCTAAGTCTCTAAGTGAGAGAACTTAGGCGAGTGCTGGACTGCAGCTAAGCCCCTGAGTGGGAGGATTGCTCTCCACTCGGTAGGATTTTTTCAAACTTAGGCGAGTGCCGGACTGCAACTAAGTCTCTAAGTGAGAGAACTTAGGCGAGTACTGGACTGCAGCTAAGCCCTCGAGTGGGAGGATTGCTCTCCACTCGGTAGGATTTTTTCAAACTTAGGCGAGTGCCGGACTGTAGATAAGTCTCTAAGTGAGAGAACTTAGGCGAGTACTGGACTGCAGCTAAGCCCCCGAGTGGGAGGATTGCTCTCCACTTAGTAGGATTTTTTCAAACTTAGGCGAAACGGATTCGCAGCTAAGTCACC
>NC_041392.1:647224114-647259074 GCF_002162155.2 Triticum dicoccoides
TTAGGCAAGTGCCGGACTGCAGCTAAGTCTCCAAGTGAGAGAACTTAGGCGAGTACCGGACTGCAGCTAAGCCCCCGAGTGGGAGGATTGCTCTCCACTCGGTAGGATTTTTTCAAACTTAGGCGAGTGCCGGACTGCAGCTAAGTCTCCAAGTGAGAAAACTTAGGCGAGTACTGGACTGCAGCTAAGCCCCCGAGTGGGAGGATTGCTCTCCACTTGGTAGGATTTTTTCAAACTTAGGCGAGTGCCGGACTACAACTAAGTCTCCAAGTGAGAGAACTTAGGCGAGTATTGGACTGCAGCTAAGCCCCCGAGTGGGAGGATTGCTCTCCACTCGGTAGGATTTTTTAAATACTTAGGCGAAATGGATTCGCAGCTAAGCTCCCGAGTGGGAGGCTGGCTCGCCACCCGGTAGGAAACTGTTTCTACAAGCTTAGGCGAAGCGGATCCGTAGCTAAGCCACCCACTGGGGGATTTCTTACGCAAACAAAAACAATAATAATCACTGGGAAAATTACAACGCTCTTGTCTTTGATAAATAAACTATAGGAGTTTTTCTTATTACATCTCATCCGAGTGAGAATTCAAGTATAAAAGGGGCAGAGTAGCTCCGCATTCCAGGCTCGTGGCTCATCAATCTGGCGATCGACATTGTAGAGGTGGTATGCTCCATTGTGGAGGACTCTGGTGACTATGAAGGGGCCTTCCCAAGTAGGAGCGAATTTGTGTGGTTTCTGCTGATCCACTCGAAGGACTAAGTCTCCTTCTTGGAAGGCTCGGCCCTTCACGTTTCTGGCATGGAATCGACGCAAGTCTTGCTGATAGATGGTCGATCGAATCAAGGCCATTTCTCTTTCTTCTTCTAGGAGGTCGACTGCGTCCTGCCGGGCTTGTTCTGCTTCATCTTCAGAGTAGAGCTCAACTCGGGGAGCGTTGTGAAGCAGGTCACTCGGTAAGACTGCCTCGGCTTCATAGACCAGAAAGAATGGGGTTCTTCCGGTTGATTGATTCGGGGTTGTCCTCAATCCCCAATGGACTGATGGAAGCTCGTCGACCCATGCACCTACTGCTTGCTTGAGATCGCGCATCAATCGAGGTTTCGGTCCTTTGAGAATTAGGCCATTTGCCCTTTCTGCTTGCCCATTCGACTGGGGGTGAGCGACCGAAGCATAGTCGACCTGAGTGCCCTGAGAGGCGCAAAAGGCCCTGAATTTGTCGGAATCGAAGTTTGACCCATTGTGTGTGATGATGCTATGCGGAACTCCATATCTGAATATCAACTCTCTGATGAAACTAATAGCGGTGCAAGCATCGAGATTCTTGATAGGCTTGGCTTCAATCCATTTGGTGAACTTGTCGACTGCTACCAGCACATGAGTGAAGCCGCTCCTGCCTGTTCTCAGTGGTCCAACCATGTCCAGCCCCCAAACAGCGAAGGGCCAGACGAGTGGAATGGTTTTCAGGGCTGACGCGGGCTTGTGCGGCATATTGGAGTAATACTGACATCCTTCACATTTGTCGACTATCTCTTTTGCCATCTCATTGGCTCTTGGCCAGTAGAACCCCGCTCGGTATGCTTTAGCCACAATGGTCCGAGAGGATGCATGATGACCACAGGTCCCCGAGTGGATACCGTTAAGGATCATCTGTCCTTCTTCTGGTGTAATACACTTCTGGCCGACCCCAGTCGTGCTTTCTCTATATAACTGTCCCTTTATGACTGTAAAGGCCTTGGATCGACGGACGATCTGCCGAGCCTCTTCTTCGTCTTCTGGGAGTTCTTTCCTTAGGATGTACGCGATGTATGGTTCTGTCCAGACGGGAGTGATAACTAAGACTTCCATGATCAGGTCGACCACAGCTGGAACTTCAACTTCAGTCGGATCCGTGGCGCTTTTTGGCTGCGGGGCCTCTTCAGTGAAGGGATCCTCCTGGACCGATGGTGTGTGGATGTGTTCCAAAAACACATTGCTGGGAATGGCTTCTCTTTTGGAACCTATTTTTTCCAGATCATCAGCTGCTTGATTTTTTAGTCGGAGTATGTGATGAAGCTCTAACCCCTCGAATTTCTTCTCTAGCTTTTTCACTGCATTGCAATAACCAGTCATGGCTGGACTTTTGACGTCCCATTCCTTCATCACTTGATTAACCACCAAATCTGAGTCGCCATAGACCATGAGGCGACGGACGCCGAGTGAAATGGCCATGCGCAACCCATATAAAAGTGCTTCGTATTCTGCCTCGTTGTTAGCGGAATCAAAGTGGATTTGAAGAATATATCTGAGTTTATCTCCTCTGGGGGAGACGAACACTACTCCGGCGCCGGAACCATTTAGCATCTTGGAACCGTCGAAGAACATGGTCCAATGCTCTGAGTGAACCTGAGTCGGTACTTGCTGTTCAATCCACTCGGCGATGAAATCCGCGATTGCCTGGGACTTGATAGCTTTCTTTGCCTCAAACTTGATATCTAGAGGAAGGAGTTCAATCGCCCATTTTGCCACTCGACCAGTTGCGTCCCTGTTATGCAGGATCTCTGACAACAGAGCGTTGCTGACGACTGTAATGGAATGATCAGAGAAGTAGTGGGCAACTTTCTTTGTGGTCATATAAATCCCATATACGAGCTTCTGATAATGAGGATATCTTTTCTTCGATGGGGTCAAGACTTCAGAAATATAATACACTGGGTGCTGAACTTTGAAGGTTTTCCCTTCTTCTTCCCGCTCGACCGTAAGTACCATACTGACGACTTGTCCTGTGGCTGCAATGTAAAGCAGCAAATGCTCCTTGCTGATTGGGGCAGCAAGCAATGGCTGGGTGGAGAGCAGAGCTTTGAGCTCTACGAACGCTGCGTCAGCTTCAGGAGTCCACTCGAACTTGTCAGACTTCTTCATCAATCGGTAAAGAGGCAATGCCTTTTCACCGAGACGAGATATGAATCGACTTAGGGCGGCCAAGCAACCAGTAAGCTTCTGAACATCGTGCACTCGTACAGGACTTTTCATTCGGAGTATAGTACCGACTTTTTCTGGATTGGCATCGATTCCCCGTTCGGAAACGAGAAAACCGAGTAACTTTCCGCCAGGAACCACGAATGTGCATTTTGATGGATTAAGCTTGATATCAAACCTTCTGAGGTTGGCAAAGGTTTCAGCAAGGTCAGTCAGCAGGTCGGAACCCTTCCGTGACTTGACCACAATATCATCCATGTACGCCTCCACATTCCGACTGATTTGGGTGAGCAGACACTTCTGAATCATCCTCATGAATGTGGCTCCGACATTCTTGAGGCCGAATGGCATGGTAACATAACAGAAGCACCCGAATGGAGTGATGAAAGCTGTTTTGATCTCGTCAGGCTCATACAGATGGATCTGATGGTACCCAAAATAGGCATCTAAAAAAGACAGTCGCTCACATCCCGCAGTCGAGTCGACTATCTGGTCGATGCGGGGGAGAGGAAAATGATCTTTCGGGCAGGCCCGATTGATATGTTTAAAGTCAATGCACATGCGAAGTGACTTGTCCTTCTTGGGGACCATGACAACATTGGCGAGCCACTCGGAGTGGTAGATTTCTCGAATGAACTTTGCCGCTAAGAGCCGATCTACCTCTTCGCCAATGGCCTTTCTCTTCTGGACGGCGGACCGTCAGAGATGTTCCTTGACAGGTTCTGTTTTTGAGTCGACTCTTAGGCGGTGCTCAGCCAGCTCCCTGGGAACACCCGGCATGTCAGAGGGCTTCCATGCGAAAATGTCCCAGTTCTCATGGAGGAACTGGATGAGCGCTTCTTCCTATTTGGAGTCGAGTGTTGTCGAGATATGAGTTGGGGCAGCGCTGGGGTCGGTCAGGTGGATGTGAGCTGTCTTCATATCGCTAGTCGACTGAAAAGCTGACTCTATAGCGGGCTTCTTGGCTCGCAACAAATCACTTGGGTCTGCAGTCTTCTGGTACTCCTGCAACTCCACCACTGCCATCTGAGCATCGGCGATCTTCGAACCTTTCTGAAAACATTCTTCCGCTTTCTTCTGATTGCCCGTAATAGTGATCACACCCTTGGGGCCAGGCATCTTTAATTTGAGATACACATAACATGGTCGGGCCATGAAGCGTGCATAAGCCGGCTTGCCCAAAATAGCGTGGTAGGCGCTCTGGAAGTCTACAACTTCAAATGTCAACTTCTCTTTGCGGTAATTCTTGGAATCACCAAAAACCACATCGAGAGCAATCTGGCCGAGTGATTCAGCCTTCTTCCCAGGAATGACCCCATGGAAACTCATGTTGCTGGCACTGAGTCTGGACATCGGAATGCCCATCCCTTTCAACGTCTCAGCATATAATATGTTCAAACCACTGCCACCATCCATCAGGACTTTGGTCAGTCGAATGCCTTCAACAACTGGGTCGACCACCAAAGCTTGCCTCCCAGGGGTGGCGATGTGTGTTGGGTGGTCGGACTGGTCGAATGTTATGGCAATCTGAGACCATTTCAGGTAACTAGGTGTCACCAGAGCGACCATATTCACCTCTCGGTTAATAACTTTCAGTCGACTTTTGCTTTCAACACCGGCAAAAATCATCAGAGTGGAATTGACCCGAGAATATCCGTCGTCACTGTCTTCTTTGTCCTCGACCTTGTCCGACTCCTTTTCCTTACCTTTGGGCTGCTTGCCCTGGAACTGCTGGATCAAGAGTCGACACTGCCGAGTGGTATGTTTCGGGTAAATGAAATTACCCTCTTCATCTTTCTTTGTGTGGACGAGACATGGTAACTCCAACACATCATTTCCGTCCTGGTCTTTAACCTTTTTGGGGTTCCAAGGTCCTTTAGGTTTCCCTTTAAACTTTCCTTGGGTTAAAGCCAAGGCTTCCCCGGGAGCCGCCGGCTCGGCTTTCCGCTTCTGTTTCCGATTGGAATTTCCTCCAGTTTCTTGGGCAACTGACTTGAGCTTGCCACTCCTGAGTCGATCCTCATCTTCACCATTACCGTACTTGGTGGCAATCTCCATCATCCGATTCAGGGACATATCTCCGGTTCGACCGAATTTCAAATTCAGTTCTCTGTACTTGACGCCCTCCTTGAAGGCACAAACTACTTGGTGGTGAGGCACATTCTCCATCGAGTGATGTAACGTGATCCACCTCTGGATGTAATCCCTCAAAGTTTCATTCGGCCTCTGCACGCAAGACCGCAGTTCCGTCAGCCCTGCCGGTCGCTTGCATGTGCCTTCAAATGTGGTGACGAACACTCAAGAGAGATCTTCCCAAGTGTAAATGTTGCTGGGTGCTAACTGGTTCAACCACGCCCTGGCCGAGCCCTCCAACATGAGAGGCAGGTGCTTCATGGCCACTTCATCATTGCCGCCGCCAATCTGGACGGCCACTCGGTAGTCCTCAAGCCAAGTATCGGGCTTGGACTCGCTAGTGAACTTACTGACTCCAGTCGCCAACCTGAAGTTGGGAGGAATCATAGCGGCCCTGATGGCTCTACTAAAGCACTCTGGCCCCGAAACATGTACTCTGCTACTGGTAGGTGCATCTCTGTCGTGACCTTCTCGGTGAAACCTGTTCCTGTCGACCAAACCCTAGACGAGAATGGATCTCGCGTCAAAGCCTGGCCCTCTGGGGTCGACTGGAATCCTTCGCCCACCACTATGAGGGCGCCTGTCATCCTGCTGGCGAGGCACATACGACCCACTCCTTAGGGGAGGCGTGGGCACTCGACGTCGACCGTCACGATCGACTCGGTGATCATACTGCTCATGGTTCCCATACTGGTCACGCCGGTCTCCATGTCCCTCACGCCTCGGGGGCGAACTCGGGCTGTGAGCCGACTGGACTGTGTCCATGGCAACGGATCTGCTGTGAATCCTGTTCCGCGACTGAGAAACGGCGGAATTCTGATCTCCTGCTGCCCGAAGCAACACTCTGATCTGTAGCAAGCCTCTGCCAGCCTCTGACTGGGAAGGCTGAATCGACTCCGCTATACGGGCCACAGCTGCTAAATTCTGAATCGGAGTTCGATATACCTGCGGGGGCAGGAAGAGCTGACGTCGACTGGACTCGGGAACCCGTTGTCGTGCACTCTCGTTGAGTGCTCGCTGGAGGTTCTCCAGTCGAGTGCGCTCGGCCAAGTTTTCCAGACGCGTGTCCTCCAAGGCGCGAGCCTCGGGGGTTTCTCCAACGATAGGAGTGTGTAGTGCATCCACGTTCCGGCGGCGAAGTTCTTCTCTCTGCAGCGACGTGAGAGGCTCGGGAAGATACTCCTCATGGAGATGCGACGAGTCGCCTCTACCTGCGCCTCCGTCGATGCGGGGAAAACCGGGAGGACTGGGCGGTCCATCGACCATCAAAACCTCCGCCGCCGGATCGCTGCTGTCGCACTCGGATACGGTCTCTACGGAACCAGTCGACAGGTCGAACAGGCCGTAGAGGGATTCATCAGGCTCGATCCCCGCGACTTGAGGGGTGGCCGACTGACGTGCCATCGCGTGTCTCACCCACCGCTGAAGTCTTGACCGACCGGAGCGCTTGCGCCGGCGGGAAACGGGGAGGGAGGACAACACAGGAGCCGACCGGTAGGGGGTCGATGGTTGCCGCAGGAGAACGCCATGGACGCACGCGCTAAAGTGCGTTGCCCCGCGAGCAGGGAGTGCGTCCACGTCGAGCGGAGCCTCCTGGATCCAAGCAGAGTCATCGACGATGAACGTGAGCGCGCCGAGACGGATCTCGCGGCCCTCCACCGAAACTCCGCCGAAAACCATGATGATTTGGGTCGGAAAAAGGTCGCAACTCCTCCAACAAATGCTAAAACACCTGCCCCACGGTGGGCGCCAACTGTCGTGGTTCTAAGTCTGACAGTAGTGTAGGGGGGTAAGTATGGAGAGGCAAGATCTTAGCTATGGAGAAGTTGTAAGCACGCAAGGTTTACGAGTTCAGGCCCTTCTCGGAGGAAGTAATAGCCCTACGTCTTGGAGCCAAGAGGCGGTCGACTGGATTATGTGAATGTGAATTACAAAGGTGCGAACCCTTGTCTCGGAGGAGGGGGGTGGCTTATATAGAGTGCGCCAGGACCCCGGCCAGCCCACGTTACAAAGGGTTCAATGTACATTAAGGCAGGGTGTTACTGGTAACACTAGTAATAAAGTGCTATGATGACCATAAAAGCTACTTAATGACCGACCATTAGTGTGCGGAGTGACTTCAGGTCTCCTGGCCGTCGAGTGGTTGGATCTTGGTCGAGTGATTGATTCTTGGTCGAGTGTCTTCGAGTCTGTCGAGTGGAACACCTCCAAGTCGATTGAAAGGTGATTTCTTCTAGAGATGTCCTTGGGTAGGGCAGTTAGGACAGGTCCATGACCCTACCCTAGGTACATAGCTTCATCAATAGGTGCGTCACCTAGCGGTGCTTCTAGGACATAATCTTTCTTGGCAGCTATGAGGATGATTCTCAGGTTCCGGACCCAGTCCGTATAGTTGCTGCCATCATCTTTCAGCTTGGTTTTCTCTAGGAACGCATTGAAGTTGAGGGCAACATTAGCGTGGTCCATTTGATCTACAAGACATAGTGTAAAGATTTTATACTAAGTTCATGATAACTAAGTTCATCTAATCAAATTACTCAATGAACTCCCACTCAGATAGACATCCCTCTAGTCATCTAAGTGAAACATGATCCGAGTCAACTAGGCCGTGTCCGATCATCACGTGAGATGGACTAGTCAACATCGGTGAACATCTTCATGTTGATCGTATCTTCTATACGACTCATGCTCGACCTTTCGGTCTTCTGTGTTCCGAGGCCATGTCTGTACATGCTAGGCTCGTCAAGTCAACCTAAGTGTATTGCGTGTGTAAATCTGGCTTACACCCATTGTATTCGAACGTTAGAATCTATCACACCCGATCATCATGTGGTGCTTCGAAACAACGAACCTTCGCAACGGTGCACAGTTAGGGGGAACACTTTCTTGAAATTATTATGAGGGATCATCTTATTTAAGCTACCGTCGTTCTAAGCAAATAAGATGTAAAACATGATAAACATCACATGCAATCAAATAGTGACATGATATGGCCAATATCATTTGCTCCTTTTGATCTCCATCTTCGGGGATCCATGATCATCGTTGTCACCGGCATGACACCATGATCTCCATCATCGTGTCTTCTTGAAGTTGTCTCGTCATCTATTACTTCTACTACTATGGCTAACGCTTTAGCAATAAAGTAAAGTAATTACATGACGTTTATGTTGACATGCATGTCATAAATAAATAAAGACAACTCCTATGGCTCCTGCCGGTTGTCATACTCATCGACATGCAAGTCGTGATTCCTATTACACGAACATGATCAATCTCATACATCACATATATCATTCATCACATCCTTTTGGCCATATCACATCACACGGCACATGCTGCAAAAACAAGTTAGACGTCCTCTAATTGTTGTTGCAAGTTTTTACGTGGCTGCTATAGGTTTCTAGCAAGAACCTTTCTTACCTACGCCAAAACCACAATGTGATATGCCAATTTCTATTTACCCTTCATAAGGACCCTTCTCATCGAATCCGATCCGACTAAAGTGGGACAGACAGACACCCGCCAGCCACCTTATGCAACTAGTGCATGTCAATCGGTGGAACCAGTCTCACGTAAGTGTACGTGTAAGGTCGGTCCGGGATGCTTCATCCCACGATGCCGCCGAATCAAGATAAGACTAGTAACGGCAAGAAAATTGACAGTATCCACACCCACAACTGCTTTGTGTTCTACTCGTGCATAGTAACTACGCATAGACCTAGCTCATGATGCCACTGTTGGGGAACGTAGCAGAATTTAAAATTTTCTACACATCACCAAGATCAATCTATGGAGTCATCTAGCAACGAGGGAGAGAGGAGTGCATCTACATACCCTTGTAGATCACGCGCGGAAGCGTTCAAGAGAACGGGGTTGATGGAGTCGTACTCGTCGTGATACAAATCACCGCTGACCTAGCGCCAAACGGACGACACCTCCGCGTTCAACACACGTACGGTTGGGAAGACGTCTCCACCAACTTGATCCAGCAAGGGGGAAGGAGAGGTTGATGAAGATCCAGCAGCACGACAGCGTGGTGGTGGAAGCAACGGTGATCTCGGCAGGGCTTCGCCAAGCTCAGTGAGAGGGAGGAGTGTCACGAGAGGGAGAGGGAGGCGCCAGGGGCTAGGGTGCGGCTGCCCTCCCTCCCCCCCACTATTTATAGGACCCCTAGGGGGGCGTCAGCCCTAGGAGATGCCATCTCCAAGGGGGGGGGGGCGGCCAAGGGGGGTGGAGTGCCCCCCAAGCCAAGTGGGCCCCCCCCACCCCTAGGGTTTCCAACCCTAGGCGCAGGGGGAGGCCCAAGGGGGGGCGCACCATCCCACTAGGGGCTGGTTCCCCTCCCACTTCAGCCTATGGGGCCCTCCGGGATAGGTGGCCCCACCCGGTGGACCCCCGGGACCCTTCCGGTGGTCCCGGTACAATACCGAATACCCCCGAAACTTTCCCGATGGCCGAAACTTGACTTCCTATATATAAATCTTCACCTTTAGACCATTCCGGAACTCCTCGTGACATCTGGGATCTCATCCGGGACTCCGAACAACTTTCAGGTTATCGTATACTAATATCTCAACAACCCTAGCGTCACCAAACCTTAAGTGTGTAGACCCTATGGGTTCGGGAGACACGCAGAAATGACCGAGACGACTCTCCGGTCAATAACCAACAGCGGGATCTGGATACCCATCTTGTCTCCCACATGCTCCTCGATGATCTCATCGGATGAACCACGATGTCGAGGATTCAATCAATCCGTATACAATTCCCTTTGTCAGTCGGTACGTTACTTGCCCGAGACTCGATCGTCGCTATCCCCATACCTCGTTCAATCTCGTTACCGGCAAGTCACTTTACTCGTACCGTAATGCATGATCCCGTGATCAACCACTTGGTCACATTGAGCTCATTATGATGATGCATTACCGAGTGGGCCCAGAGATACCTCTCCGTCATATGGAGTAACAAATCCCAGTCTCGATTCATGCCAACCCAACAGACACTTTCGGAGATACCTGTAGTGTACCTTTATAGTCACCCCAGTTACGTTGTGACGTTTGGCACACCCAAAGCACTCCTACGGTATCCGGGAGTTGCACAATCTCATGGTCTAAGGAAATGATACTAGACATTTGGAAAAGCTATAGCAAACGAACTACACGATCTTTGAGCTATGCTTAGGATTGGGTCTTGTCCATCACATAATTCTCCTAATGATGTGATCCCGTTATCAACGACATCCAATGTCCATAGTCAGGAAACCATGACTATCTTTCGATCAACGAGCTAGTCAACTAGAGGCTCACTAGGGACGTGTTGTGGTCTATGTATTCACACATGTATTACGATTTCCGGATAACACAATTATAGCATGAACAATATACAATTATCATTAACAAAGAAATATAATAATAACCATTTTATTATTGCCTCTAGGGCATATTTCCAACAAAAATATAGTTCCAAGTAAAGTTACCGATAGAAGTAGACGAAAGAGGGGATGCCTTCCGGGGCATCCCCAAGCTTTGGCTTTTAGGTGTCCTTAGATTATCATGGGGGTGCCATGGGCATCCCCAAGCTTAGGCTCTTACCACTCCTTGTTCCATAATCCATCAAATTTTTACCCAAAACTTGAAAACTTCACAACACAAAACTTAAAGTACAAAACTCGTGAACTTCGTTAGCGAAAGAAAACAAAAGACCACTTCAAGGTACTGTAATGAACTCATTATTTATTTATATTCGTGTTAAACCTACTGTGTTCCAACTTCTCTATGGATTATAAACTATTTTACTAGCCATAGATTCATCAACATAAGCAAACAACACACGAAAAACAGAATCTGTCAAAAACAGAACAGTCTGTAGTAATCTGTACCTAGCGCAAGATCTGGAAACCCAAAAATTCTAAAATAAATTTATGGACGTGAGGAATTTATCTATTAATCATCTTAAAAATAATTAACTAAATAGCACTCTCCAAATAAAAATGACAGCAGTTCTCGTGACCGCTAAAGTTTCTGTTTTTTACAGCAAGTTCAACAAGACTTTCCCCAAGTCTTCCCAACGTTTCTACTTGGCACAAACACTAATTAAACACAAAAAACACAACCAAAACAGCGGCTAAATAATTTATTTATTACTAAGCAGGAGCAAAAAGCAAGGAATAACAATAAAATTGGGTTGCCTCCCAACAAGCGTTATCGTTTAACGCCCCTAGCTAGGCATAACAAGCAAGAATAGTTCTAGGTATTGCCATCTTTGGTAGGCAATCCATAAGTGGCTCTCATGATAGATTCATATGGTAATTTTATTTTCTTTATAGGGAAGTGTTACATGCCCTTTTTAATGGAAATTGAAATCTAATATTCCCTTCATTCATATCAATAATTGCACCAACCGTTCTAAGGAAAGGTCTACCGAGAATAATAGGGCAAGAAGGATTGCAATCTATATCAAGAACGATAAAACCTACAGGCACATAATTCCTATTTGCAACAATAAGAACATCATTAATTCTTCCCATAGGTTTCTTAATAGTGGAATCCGCAAGATGCAAGTTTAGAGAGCAATCATCAAAATCACGGAAATCTAGCAAATCGCACAAAGTTTTGGGAATAGTAGAGACACTAGCACCCAAATCACACAAAGCAGAAAAATCATAATATTTAATTTTAATTTTAATAGTAGGTTCCCACTCATCATAAAGTTTTCTAGGGATAGAAACTTTCAACTCAAGTTTTTCTTCATAAGATTGCATCAAGGCATCAACGATATGTTCGGTAAAGGCTTTATTTTGACTATAAGCATGAGGAGATTTTAGCAAGGATTGCAACAAGGAAATACAATCAATTAAAGAGAAATTTTCATAATTAAATTCCTTGAAATCCAATATAGTGGGTTTAGCATCATCTAGGGTTTTATTTCTTTTAATCCCACTTTTATCAATTTCACCATCAAGATCTAAACACTCTGAATTTTTAGAACGCCTTCTAGGTAAAGGTGGATCATATTCAGTCCCATCATTATCAAGATTAATATTGCAAAACAAAGATTTAATAGGGGACACATAAATAACTTTTAGATCTTCATCATTATTTTCATAGGAATTGGGAGAACACGATTTAATAAAGGCATCTTTCATAGCACACGTCCTAACGATTCTTTCTTTGCACTCATCAATGGAAATTCTCATGGCTTTGAGAGACTCATTGATATCATGCTTAGGTGGAATAGATCTAAGCTTTAAAGAATCAACATCAAGAGAAATTCTATCAATGTTCCTAGCCAAATCATCAATCTTAAGCAATTTTTCTTCAATCATAGCATTAAAATTCTTTTGCGAAGAAATTAATTCTTTAATATTAGATTCAAAATTAGAGGGCATCTTATTATAATTTCCATAAGAATTGTTGTAGGAATTACCATAATTATTAGAGGGATTACTAGGATAAGGCCTAGGATTAAAATTTCCTCTATATGCGTTGTTACCAAAATTGTTCCTACCAACAAAATTCACATCCATAGATTCATTATTATTCTCAAGCAAAGTCGACAAGGGCATATCATTAGGATCAGAAGAAACACTCTTAGTAGCAAATAATTTCATAAGTTCATCCATCTTTCCACTCAAAACATTAATTTCTTCTATCGCATGCACCTTTTTATTAGTAGATCTTTCAGTGTGCCATTGAGAATAATTAACCATAATATTATCTAGGAGTTCACTAGCATCTCCTAAAGTGATTTCCATAAAAGTGCCTCCCGCGGCCGAATCTAAAAGATTTCTAGAAGCAAAATTCAGTCCAGCATAAAAAAATTGTATAATCATCCACAAAATTAAACCATGAGTAGGGCAATTACGTATCATTAATTTCATTCTCTCCCAAGCTTGTGCAACATGTTCATCATCAAGTTGCTCAAAATTCATAATATCATTTCTAAGAGAGATGATCTTAGCGGGAGGAAAATACTTAGAGATAAAAGCATCTTTGCACTTGTTCCATGAATCAATACTATTTTTAGGCAAAGATGAAAACCAAGCTTTAGCACGATCTCTAAGCGAAAAAGGAAATAGCTTCAATTTAGCAATGTCATTATCGACATCTTTCTTCTTTTGCATGTCACAAATCAAAGAAGCTATTAAGATGGGTAGCGGCATCTTCACTAGGAAGGCCGGAAAACGGATCTTTCATGACAAGATTCAGCAAAGCAGCATTAATTTCACAAGATTCAGCATCGGTAAGAGGAGCAATCGGAGTGCTAAGGAAATCATTATTGTTGGTATTAGTGAAGTCACACAATTTAGTATTATCTTGAGCCATCGCGACAAACAAGCAATCCAACACACGAGCAAACAAAAAGCAAACAGGCAAAAGAGAGGGAGGATAGAGAGAGAGGGTGAATAAAATGGCAAGGGTGAAGTGGGGGAGAGGAAAACGAGAGGCGAATGGCAAATAATGTAATGCGGGAGATAGGGATTGTGATGGGTACTTGGTATGTTGACTTTTGCATAGACCTCCCCAGCAACGGCGCCAGAAATTCTTCTTGCTACCTCTTGAGCACTGCGTTGGATTTCCTCGAAGAGGATAGGATGATGCAGCGAAGTAGCGTAAGTATTTCCCTCAGTTTTTGAGAACCAAGGTATCAATCCAGTAGGAGGCTATGCGTGAGTCCCTCGTACCTACACAAAAACAATAGCTCAACGCAACCAACGCGCTTAGGGGTTGTCAATCCCTTCACGGTCACTTACGAAAGTGAGATCTGATAGAGATGATAAATAATATTTTTGGTATTTTTGGTATAGAGATGCAAAGTGAAAAGTAAAACCAGAGTAAAAGCAAAGCAATAATAAAGTGATGGAGATTGATATGATGAGAAAGAGACCCGGGGGCCATAGGTTTCACTAGTGGCTTCTCTCAAGAGCATAAGTATTCTACGGTGGGTGAATAAATTACTGTTGAGCAATTGACATAATTGAGCATAGTTATGAGAATATCTAGGTATGATCATGTATATAGGCATCATGTCTGAGACAAGTAGACCGACTCCTGCCTTCATCTACTACTATTACTCCACTCATCGACCGCTATCCAGCATGCATCTAGAGTTTTAAGTTAAAAATAGAGTAACGCCTTAAGCAAGATGACATGGTGTAGAGGGATAGTTTCATGCAATATGATAAAAAAACCATCTTGTTATCCTCGATGGCAATGATACAATACATGCCTTGCTGCCCCTTCTGTCATTGGGAAATGACACCGCAAGATCGAACCCAAAGCTAAGCACTTCTCCCATGGCAAGAACAACCAATCTAGTAGGCCAAACCAAACTGATAATTCGAAGAGACTTGCAAAGATAACCAATCATACATAAAAGAATTCAGAGAAGATTCAAATATTATTCATAGATAGACTTGATCATAAACCCACAATTCATCGCTCTCAACAAACACACCGCAAAAAGAAGATTACATTGAATAGATCTCCACGAGAGAGGGGGAGAACATTGTATTGAGAACCAAACATAGAGAAGAAGCCGTCTCGCTACTATGGACCCGTAGGTCTGAAGTAAACTACTCACACTTCATCGGAGGAGCTTGGATGATGATGTAGAAGCCCTCCGTGATCGATGCCCCCTCCGGTGGAGCTCCGGAACAAGCCCCAAGATGGGATCTCGTGGATACAGAAAGTTGCAGTGGTGGAATTAGGTTTTTGGCTTTGTCCCCGGTCGTTTGGGGGTACGTAGGTATATATAGGAGGAAGAAGTATGTCGGTGGAGCTTCAAGGGGCCCACGAGTCAGGGGGCGTGCCCTAGGGGGGGCGTGCCCTCCACCCTCATGGCCGCCTCGTGGCTTTCTTGATGGAGGATCCAAGTCTCCTGGATCTTATCTGATGAGAAAATCACGTTTCCGAAGGTTTCATTCCGTTTGGACTCTGTTTGATATTCTGTTTCTCCGAAACATTGAAATAGGCAAAAAAACAGCAATTCTGGGCTGGGCCTCCAGTTAATATGTTAGTCCCAAAAATAATATAAAAGTGGAAAATAAAGCCCAATATAGTCCAAAATAGTAGATAATATAGCATGGAGCAATCAAAAATTATATATACGTTGGAGATGTATCAAGCATCCCCAAGCTTAATTCCTACTCGTCCTCGAGTAGGTAAATGATAAAAAGAGAATTTTTGATGCGGAGTGCTACTTGGCATAATTTTAATGTAATTCTTCTTAATTGTGGTATGAATATTCAGATCCGAAAGATTCAAGACAAAAGTTCATATTGACATAAAAATGATAAGACTTCAAGCATACTAACTAAGCAATTATGTCTTCTCAAAATAACATGGCCAAAGAAAGTTCATCCCTACAAAATCATATAGTTTAGTCATGCGTCATTTTCGTCACACAAGAATGCTCTCATCATGCACAACCCCGATGACAAGCCAAGGAATTGTTTCATACTTTAGTAATCTTAAACCTATAAACTTTCACGCAATATATGAGCGCGAGCCATGGACATAGCACTATAGGTGGAATAGAATATAATGAGGGGGGTTATGTGGAGAAGACAAGAAAGGAGAAAGTCTCACATCAACGAGGCTAATTAATGGGCTATGGAGATGCCCACCGATTGATGTTAATGCAAGGAGTAGGGATTGCCATGCAACGGATGCACTAGAGCTATAAATGTATGAAATCTCAACAAAAGAAACTAGTGGGTGTGCATCCAACTTGCTTGCTCACGAAGACCTAGGGCACTTGAGGAGGCCCATTGTTGGAACATACAAGCCAAGTTCTATAATGAAAAAAAATCACACTAGTATATGAAAGTGATAACATGAGAGACTCTCTACTATGAAGATCATGGTGCTACTTTAAAGCACAAGTGTGGTAAAAGGATAGTAGCATTGTCCCTTCTCTCTTTTTCTATATTTTTTTGGGCCTTTTCCTTTTTTATGACCTTTCTCTTTTTTTAGGCCTTCTCTTTTTTATGGACTTTCTCTTTTTTTTTATTCCTCACTTGGGACAATGCTCTAATAATGATGATCATCACACTTCTATTTATTTACAACTCAAGGATTACAACTCGATACTAGACCAAAGATGACTCTGTATGAATGCCTCCGGCGGTGTACCGGGATATGCAATGAACCAAGAGTGGCATGTATGAAAGAATTATGAACGGTGGCTTTGCCACAAATACTATGTCAACTACATGATCATGCCAAGCAATATGAAAATGATGAATGTGTCATGATGAACGGAATGATGGAAAGTTGCATGGCAATATATCTCAGAATGGCTATGGAAATGCCATAATAGGTAGGTATGGTGGCTGTTTTGAGGAAGATATAAGGAGGTTTATATGTGAAAGAGCGTATCATATCACGGGGTTTGGATGCACCGGCGAAGTTTGTGCCAACTCTTAATGTGAGAAAGGGCAATGCACGGTACCGAAGAGGCTAGCAAGGATGGAAGGGTGAGAGTGCGTATAATCCATGGACTCAACATTAGTCATAAAGAACTCACATACTTATTGCAAAAATCTACAGGTCATCAAAAATCTCGGCACTATGCACATGCTCCTAGGGGGATAGATTGGTAGGAAAAGACCATCGCTCGTCCTCGACCGCCACTCATAAGGAAGACAATCAAATAACACCTCATGTTTCAAATTTGTTGCATAATGTTTACCATACGTGCATGCTACGGGACTTGCAAACCTCAACACAAGTATTTCTCAATTTCACAACTACTCAACTGGCATGAATTTGATATTATTACCTCCATGTCTACAAACAATCATCAAGCATCAAACTTCTCTTAGTATTCAACACACTCATAAGAAAGTTTTATTATTAATCTTGCATACCAAGCACATTAGGATTTTAAGCAAATTACCATGCTATTAAGACTCTCAAAATAATCTAAGTGAAGCATGAGAGATCAATAGTTTCTATAAAACAAATCCACCACCGTGCTCTAAAAGATATAAGTGAAGCACTAAGCAAAACTATAAAGCTCAAAAGGTATAAGTGAAGCACATAGAGCAAAACTATAAAGCTCAAAAGATATAAGTGAAGCACATAGAGTATTATATCAAATTCCAAATCATGTATGGCTCTCTCAAAAGGTGTTTACAGAAAGGATGATTGTGGTAGACTAACAAGCAAAGACTCAAATCATAAAAGACGCTCCAGGCAAAACACATATCATGTGGTGAATAAAAATATAGCTCCAAGTAAAGTTACCGATAGAAGTAGACGAAAGAGGGGATGCCTTCCGGGGCATCCCCAAGCTTTGGCTTTTAGGTATCCTTATATTATCTTGGGGGTGACATGGGCATCACCAAGCTTAGGCTCTTGCCACTCCTTGTTCCATAATCCATCAAATCTTTACCCAAAACTTGAAAAGTTCACAATACAAAACTTAAAGTAGAAAACTCATGAGCTCCGTTAGCGAAAGAAAACAAAAGACCACTTCAAGGTACTGTAATGAACTCATTATTTATTTATATTGGTGTTAAACCTACTGTATTCCAACTTCTATATGGATTATAAACTATTTTACTAGCCATAGATTCATCAAAATAAGCAAACAACACACGAGAAACAGAATCTGTCAAAAATAGAACAGGCTGTAGTAATCTGTAGCTAGCGCAAGATCTGGAACCCCAAAAATTCTAAAATAAATTTTTGTACGTGAGGAATTTATCTATTAATCATCTGAAAAAATAATTAACTAAATAGCGCTCTCCAAATAAAAATGACAGCAGTTCTCATGAGCGCTAAAGTTTCTGTTTTTTACAGCAAGTTCAACAAGACTTTCCCCAAGTCTTCCCAACGGTTCTACTTGGCACAAACACTAATTAAACACAAAAGACACAACAAAAATATAGGCTAAATAATTTATTTATTACTAAGCAGGAGCAAAAATCAAGGAATAAAAATAAAATTGGGTTGCCTCCCAACAAGCGTTATCGTTTAACGCCCCTAGCTAGGCATAACAAGCAAGAATAGATCTAGGTATTGCCATCTTTGGTAGGCAATCCATAAGTGGCTCTCATGATAGATTCATATGGTAATTTTATTTTCTTTCTAGGGAAGTGTTCCATGCCTTTTTTAATGGAAATTGAAATCCAATATTCCCTTCCTTCATATCAATAATTGCACCAACCGTTCTAAGGAAAGATCTGCCGAGAATAATAGGGCAAGAAGGATCGCAATCTATATCAAGAACGATAAAATCTACAGGCACATAATTCCTATTTGCAACAATAATAACAAAAGACTCTCTATCATGGAGATTATGGTGCTACTTTGAAGCACAAGTGTGGTAAAAAGGATAGTAACATTGTCCCTTCTCTCTTTTTCTCTCATATTTTGGGCCTTCTCTTTTTTTATGGCCTTTCTCCCTTTTTTCCTCACTTGGGACAATGCTCTAGAAAGTTATGATCATCACACTTCTATTTATTTACAACTCAAGGATTACAACTTGGTACTAGACCAAAGATGACTCTGTATGAATGCCTCCGGTGGTGTACCGGGATATGCAATGAACCAAGAGTGATATGTATGAAAGGATTATGAATGGTGGCTTTGCCACAAATACTATGTCAACTACATGATCATGCAAAGCAATATGACAATGATGAACGTGTCATGATAAATGGAATGGTGGAAAGTTGCATGGCAATATATCTCGGAATGGCTATGTAAATGCCATAATAGGTAGGTATGGTGGCTGTTTTGAGGAAGATATAAGGAGGTTTATGTGTGAAAGAGCGTATCATATCACAGGGTTTGGATGCACCGGCGAAGTTTGCACCAACTTTCAATGTGAGAAAGGGCAATGCACGGTACCGAAGAGGCTAGCAATGATGGAAAGGTGAGAGTGCGTATAATCCATGGACTCAACATTAGTCATAAAGAACTCACATACTTCTTGCAAAAATCTACAAGTCATCAAAAACCAAGCACTACGTGCATGCTCCTAGGGGGATAGATTGGTAGGAAAATACCATCACTCGTCCCCGACCGCCACTCATAAGGAGGACACTCGAAGAACACCTCATGTTTCAAATTTGTTACATAACGTTTACCATATGTGCATGCTACGGGACTTGCAAACTTCAACACAAGTATTTTTCAAATTCACAACTACTCAACTAGCACAACTTTGATATCACTACCTCCATGTCTCAAAACAATCATCAAGCATCAAACTTCTCTTAGTATTCAACACACTCATAAGAAAGTTTTTACTAGTCTTGATTACCTAACATATTAGGATTATTTAAGTAAATTACCATGCTATTTAAGACTCTAAAAATAATCTAAGTGAAGCACGAGAGATCAATTATTTCTATAAAATAAAACCACCGCCGTGCTCTAAAAGATATAAGTGAAGTACTAGAGCAAAAACTATATAACTCAAAAGATATAAGTGAAGCACATAGAGTATTCTAATAATTTACGAATCATGTGTGTCCCTCTCAAAAGGTGTGTACAGCAAGGATGATTGTGGTAAACTAGAAAGCAAAGACTCAAATCATACAAGACGCTCCAAGCAAAACACATATCATGTGAAGAATAAAAATATAGCTCCAAGTAAAGTTACCGATGGAAGTAGATGAAAGAGGGGATGCCTTCCGGGGCATCCCCAAGCTTTGGCTTTTAGGTGTCCTTATATTATATTGGGGTGACATGGGCATCCCCAATCTTAGGCTCTTGCCACTCCTTGTTCCATAATCCATCAAATCTTTGACCCAAAACTTGAAAACTGCACAACACAAAACTTAAAGTAGAAAATCTCGTGAGCTCTGTTAGCGAAAGAAAACAAAACACCACTTCAAGGTACTGTAATGAACTCATTCTTTATTTACGTTGGTGTTAAACCTACTGTATTCCAACTTCTCTATGGTTTATAAACTATTTTACTAGCCATAGATTCATTAAAATAAGCAAACAACACACAAAAAACAGAATCTGTCAAAAACAGAACGGTCTGTAGTAATCTGTAGCTAACGCAAGATCTGGAACCCCAAAATTTCTAAAATCAATTTCTGGACGTGGGGAATTTATGTATTAATCATCTGCAAAAATAATTAACTAAATATAACTTTCCAAATAAAAATGGCAGCAATTCTCGTGCGCGCTAAAGTTTCTGTTTTTTGCAGCAAGATTAAAAAGACTTTCCCCAAGTCTTCCCAATGGTTCTACTTGGCAAAAACACTAATTAAACACAAAAAAACACAACCAAAACAGAGGCTAGATAAATTATTTATTACTAACAGGAGCAAAAGGCAAGGCATAAAAATAAAATTGGCTTGCCTCCCAACAAGCGCTATTGTTTAACGCCCCTAGCTAGGCATAAAAACAAGGATAGATCTAGGTATTGCCATCTTTGGTAGGCAATCCATAAGTGGCTCTCATAATAGATTCATATGGTAATTTTATTTTCTTTCTAGGAAAGCATTCCATGCCTTTCCTTAACGGAAATTGGAATCTAATATTCCCTTCCTTCATATCAGTAATTGCACCAATCATTCTAAGGAAAGGTCTACCAAGAATAATAGGACATGAAGGATTGCAATCTATGTCAAGAACAATAAAATCTACGGGCACATAGTTCCTATTTGCAACAATAAGAACATCATTAATTCTTCCCATAGGTTTCTTAATAGTGGAATCCGCAAGGTGCAAGTTTAAAGAGCAATCATCAAAATCACGGAAATCTAGCAAATCACACAAAGTCTTTGGAATCGTGGAAACACTAGCACCCAAATCACACAAAGCATAGCATTCATGATCTTTAATTTTAATTTTAATAGTAGGTTCCCACTCATCATAAAGTTTTCTAGGGATAGAAACTTCCAACTCAAGTTTTTCTTCATAAGATTGCATCAAAGCATCAACGATATGTTTAGTAAAAGCTTTATTTTGACTATAAGCATGAGGAGAATTTAGCACGGATTGCAACAAGGAAATACAATCTATCAAAGAGCAATTATTATAATTAAATTCCTTGAAATCCAAAATAGTGGGTTCATTAATATTCAAAGTTTTGACTTCTTCAATCCCACTTTGAACAATTTTAGCATCAAGATCTAAAGACTCCGAATTTTTGGAACGCAGTCTAGGTAAAGGTGGATCGTATTCAGTCCCATCATTATCAAGATTCATATTGCAAAACAAATATTTAATAAGGGACACATCTATAACTTTTAGATCTTCATCTTTATTTTCATGGAAACTAGAAGAACACGCTTTTATAAAGCAATCTTTCTTAGCACGCATCCTAGCGGTTCTTTCTTTGCACTCATCAATGGAAATTCTCATGGCTTTGAGAGACTGATTGATATCATGCTTAGGTTTATTAGATATAAGTTTCAAAGAATCAACATCAAGAGAAATTCTATCAACGTTCCTAGCCAACTCATCAATCTTAAGCAATTTTTCTTCAATCAAAGCATTGAAATTCTTTTGCGAAGTAATAAATTCTTTAATATTAGATTCAAAATCAGAGGGCATCTTATTATAATTTCCATAAGAATTGTTGTAGGAATTACCATAATTATTAGAGGAATTACTAGGATACGGCCTTGGATTAAAGTTTCCTCTATACGCGTTGTTACCAAAATTATTCCTACCAACAAAATTCACATCCATAGATTCATTATTATTCTCAATCAAAGTTGAAAAAGGCATATCATTAGGATCAGAAGAAACACTTTTATTAGCAAATAATTTCATAAGTTCATCCATCTTTCCACTCAAAACATTAGTTTCTTCTATCGCATGCACTTTCTTATTAGTAGATCTTTCAGTGTGACATTGAGAATAATTAACCATAATATTATCTAGGAGTTTAGTACCTTCTCCTAAAGTGATTTCCATAAAAGTGCCTCCTGCGGCCGAATCTAAAAGATTTCTAGAAGCAAAATTCAATCCGGCATAAATTTTTTGTATAATCATCCACAAATTCAAGCCATGCGTAGGGCAATTACGTATCATTAATTTCATCCTCTCCTAAGCTTGTGCAACATGTTCATGATCAAGTTGCTTAAAATTCATAATTCGTTTCTAAGAGAGATGATCTTAGCGGGAGGAAAATACTTAGAGATAAAAGCATCTTTGCACTTATTCCAAGAATCAATACTATTTTTAGGCAAAGACAAAAACCAAGCTTTAGCATAATCTCTAAGCGAAAAAGGAAATAGCTTCAATTTAACAATATCATTATCCACATCTTTCTTCTTTTGCATATCACACAAATCAACGAAGCTATTTAGATGGGTAGTGGCATCTTCACTAGGAAGGCCGGCGAATTGATCTTTCATGACAAGATTCGGTAAAGCAGTATTGATTTCACAAGATTCAGTATCGGTAAGAGGAGCAATCGGAGTGCTAAGGAAATCATTGTGGTATTGGTGAAGTCACACAATTTAGTATTATCTTGAGCCATCATGACAAGCAAGCAATCCAACACATGAGCAAACAAGAGATGGGCAAAAGGAGGCAAATAGAGAAAGAGGGGGAGGATGGAGAGAGAGGGCGAATAAAACGACAAGGGTGAAGTGGGGGAGAGGAAAACGAGAGGCAAATTGCAAATAATGTAATGTGGGAGATAAGGGTTTGTGATGGTTACTTGGTGTGTTGAATTTTGCGTAGACCTCCCCGGCAACGGCGCCAGAAATACTTCTTGCTACCTCTTGAGCACTTGCGTTGGTTCCCTTGAAGAGGAAAGGGTGTGTAGCAAAGTAGCATAAGTTTTTCCCTCAGTTTTTGAGAACCAGGGTATCAATCCAGTAGGAGGCCACGCACGAGTCCCTTGCACCTACACAAACAAATAAATCCTTGCAACCAATGCGATAAGGGGTTGTCAATCCCTACACAGTCACTTACGAGAGTGAGATCTGATAGACATGATAAGATAATATTTTTGGTATTTTTATGATAAAGATGCAAAGTAAAATAAATGGCAAAGGAAATAACTAAGTATTGGAAGATTAATATGATGGAAGATAGACCCGGGGGCCATAGGTTTCACTAGTGGCTTCTCTCAAGAGCATAAGTATTCACGGTGGGTAAACAAATTACTGTTGAGCAATTGACAAAATTGAGCATAGTGATGAGAATATCTAGGTATGATCATTTATATAGGCATCACGTCTGCGACAAGTAGACCGAAACAATTCTGCATCTACTACTATTACTCCACACATCGACCGCTATCCAGCATGCATCTAGAGTATTAAGTTCATAAGAACAGAGTAACGCTTTAAGCAAGATGACATGATGTAGAGGGATAAACTCATGCAATATGAAATAAACCCCATCTTGTTATCCTCGATGGCAATAATACAATACGTGCCTTGCTGCCCCTACTGCCACTGGGAAAGGACACCGCAAGATTGAACCCAAAGCTAAGCACTTCTCCCATTGCAAGAAAGATCAATCTAGTAGGCCAAACCAAACTGATAATTCGAAGAGACTTGCAAAGATAACCAATCATACATAAAAGAATTCAGAGAAGATTCAAATATTGTTCATAGATAAACTTGATCATAAACCCACAATTCATCGGTCTCAATAAACACATCGAAAAGAAGATTACATCGAATAGATCTCCACAAGAGAGGGGGAGAACTTTGTATTGAGATCCAAAAAGAGAGAAGAATCCATCTAGCTAATAACTATGGACCCGAAGGTCTGAGGTAAACTACTCACACTTAATTGGAGAGGCTATGGTGTTGATGTAGAAGCCCTCCGTGATCGATGCCCCCTCCGGCGGAGCTCCGGAAAAGGCCCCAAGATGGGATCTCGTGGATACATAAAGTTACAGCGGTGGAATTAGGGTTTTGGCTCCGTATCTGGTAGTTTGGGGGTATGTAGGTATATATAGGAGGAAGGAGTACGTCGGTGGAGCAACAGGGGGCCCACGAGGGTGGAGGGAGCGCCCAGGGGGGTAGGCGTGCCCCCTACCTCGTGGCCTCCTGGTTGATGTCTTGACGTAGGATCCAAGTCCTCTGGATCACGTTCGTTTCGAAAATCACGTTCCCGAAGGTTTCATTCCGTTTGGACTCCGTTTGATATTCTTTTTCTGCGAAACTTTGAAATAGGCAAAAAAAACAGCAATTCTGGGTTGGGCCTCCGGTTAATAGGTTAGTCCCAAAAATAATATAAAAGTGTATAATAAAGCCCAATAATGTCCAAAAAATAATATAATATAGCATGGAACAATAAAAAATTATAGATATGTTGGAGATGTATCATGCCGCAGTGTACTGGGAGACAGCTATCGCGCCGCCGGCGGTCATTGGCGGGGAGCCTAAGGAGGAGGAAGAAGAGGCGGTGCACATGCCAGCTAGGGCGCCGGAGCCAATCCGTCCTACCTGGCAGATCGACCTCGACTCCGCCGAGGACGACGAGGACGACCCGCCAGCCCGCACGGTGATGAAGAAGAAGATGAAGGCCAGCGGGTCGACCAGCCGCTCCGCACGCCGGTGACGGCCGCCGCGGTCAGCCGGTGTCCATTGTGTACCCCCTTTCCCCCTATTCCCCTATCCCCCAATCCCAAAATCTACCTTATGCATTCCGATCTTGCATGTATGAACTCATATGAACTGCTATGAACTAGTATGAACTACCCCTATGCTTATCTACCTCTATTCCCCATTCCCCTCCGCCGTGGATCGAATATATCACCGTGGATCGAATCTAGCGTGCATGTCGAAGAAAGAGAAGTGCTTACCTCCATTGATGGAGTCCGGTGGTCTTCTTCCTCTGCTCCGATCCGCCGCCGCCGGTGAGAGTTGGGAGAGCGGGGAAGAGTGGGGAGAGGGAGCAGTGAGGGGCGGTGAGGCTAATAACTGTCAGTGCTTTAGGAAGCAATGCGGCTTCTCGAGGGTGGCTGCACGCGTGCAGCCGCGCCCGCCCATGTGCACCGCTCGGGCCTGGCCCTAGAGAAACTGCTGTTTCGTGCGTTCCCAATGAGCCAGGCCCTGAGGTGCTTTAAGAAGTGTCTGATGCAGGCCCAATAGTGTATGCAGGCTACCAAACAGGCCGCGCACATCCCGCGCGGGCCTGGTTGGGCTGCATGCGGCAACCAAACACGCCCGTGAAGTCTGAACTTGAACTTACAGTTTAGACATTAGCATGTTACCATCTTTTTTTCTTATTTGAGGAATGACTGCTGGGATTCAGAACTAGAACACTTGTATATTCCTTGCATTTTTTTAAACTGTAGTTGCACTACAGCAAGATACTTGTAATATTGTTGGTTGCTCCATGCTAATATTTAACAGGAAAATCACTGCTCATTTGTGAAATCTAACCGATGCTAATATTTGAATTAAGACAAAAGCTGAATGCTTCAACATATTTCGGATGTAGGCACGTGCAAATATTTGATTAGATTATGCTATCTGCACATGAATATTATTCTTGCCATCCAAATTATAGCTCCATATGTACTTGTGTGCATAATTCTTATTACTTGATGTTCAAATTGTAGCTCAACTTGCAATATGTCACAATTGAGTTCTGATGAGTTCGAAGATGACACCGTTGACCCAACAGAAATTTTCTCTCTAGAAGATTACTTGGCACAACAGAATACTCAACAACTTTGCTACACAAATAGCCACAAACATTCATGGTGCATTAGGAGCTCCAAGTACTAGGCGTCGGTCAGCTCCTAGGACATATATTGACAGGAAGAGGGAATTTTAGAGTGAACTTCTCATAGCAGATT
Organism: Triticum dicoccoides; assembly: GCF_002162155.2. Taxonomy (NCBI): domain Eukaryota; kingdom Viridiplantae; phylum Streptophyta; class Magnoliopsida; order Poales; family Poaceae; genus Triticum; species Triticum dicoccoides. Next base: position 647,249,962 of record NC_041392.1, read on the forward strand.
ACTTCTGTGATAATCCTACCTATCTTGATTACTACTTCCGTAGAAGGTTTCACATGGGAAAACCCCTCTTTCTATGCATTGTTCAAGCTCTTGGTGAGTGGTCTCCCTACTTCACTCAAAGGGTAGATGCCATGGGCCGTCCAGGTCTATCACCTCTACAGAAGTGCACAGCTGCCATGCATATTTTGGCGTATGGTGTTCCTGCTGACAAAACAGATGACCATGTAAGACTTGGTGCATCTACGGCACTCAAGTGTCTTGAGATATTTTCTCAGGGGGTCACTGCTAAGTTTGGTGGAGAATATTTGTGAAGGCCAACTATTGAAGACATTCAACGCCTACTAGAAATTGGTGAAGCGTGTGGTTTTCCTGGTATGCTAGGAAGCATAGACTGCATGCATTGGGAGTGGAAAAATTGTCCTGTTGGCTGGAAGAGGCAGTTTACACGTGGTGACTATGGTGTCCCTACCATCATCCTTGAGGCTGTTGCATCCCACGATCTATGGATATGGCATGCCTTCTTCGGTGTTCCAGGATCCAACAATGACATCAATGTGCTCAATCAGTCGCCATTGTTCACTGAAACATTGCAAGGGAATGCTCCTAGGGTAGATTACTATGTCAATGAGCAACAATACAAGAAGGGATATTATCTTGCAGATGGAATACATCCGGAGTGGGCTGCTTTTTGTGAAAACCATTCGGCTGCCTCAAACCGAAAAGGACAAGTTATTCATGAAGAAACAAGAAGGTGTGAGAAAGGATGTTGAACATGCATTTGGAGTTCTACAACAACGCTTCAAAATTGTGGCAGAACCATCACGGCTTTGGGATCAAATAGATATCTGCAACATAATGAAAGCGTGTGTGATCATACATAACATGATACTTGAAGATGAGAAGGGCGTGGAGTTACCTTTCAATTTGAATGAAGCTTTAGGAACATCCACTACTCCGCCGCCGAGAGCGATTAGTGGGGCTACACCTTTGTTCGCCGACACCTTTGTTCGCCGACGTGATTAGAAGAGATGTTGAGATACGTGACTGGTCCATGCACAATCGGCTCAAGCATGATTTGTTTGAGCATATTTGGAAGAAATTCAGCAAAGAGTCAAACAACTAGTTGTAGTTTAAAACTTCTGTTGCGTTGGTGAACAACTTTATTTTGTGTGTGTGTGTTTGTCTGTGTGTTAGAGAGAGAGAGAGAGAGAGCAGTGAGTTTTAAGACTATGCTTGAATTGTATGTGTTGTCAAGTGTTTTAAGACAATATTTGAATTTACTCTAAATTATGCATACTGACTTGTGTTCTGTACTTGCTTGAATTTCACTCAGTACTTCAGTGAAGTGTGAACTCAGCATGTTAACTATCTATGTTAACTATCATAATAACAAACTTTTTTTCTTTCAGCTGCAATGGAATACCGTCCTCCTAATGGTTTCATGAGCTTCCTTCAAGGCCAAAGTCATCCCAACTTCACCTTGCTAGCCCCTCAGCAGCTTGGTTTTCAATATCCAATGTTCTACACGTAGCAGCCGCCGCCAGCCAAGCACCACCCTCTTCCATCAATGTCTAATCCCAGGACCACAACTCCATCTAACAAGCAAAAACGAGTCACAATCGATGTGGAAGCAGATGATGAAGATAGACAGAGGTTGTACTATACAAAAGATGAGGACCTCAGATTGGTAAGGCCCCAAAATCCTCTTATTCTTGTCATGTAGACGTCAAAGATATCTCATGTCTTGATATCTAAGAATTTATTTAGGCTGGTTATCCTAGTTTTATACTTTTGGACTTGCATCTTCTCTTAGTTAAATTTAACCGTATGCATACTTCCTTTGTGTAGGTGAGTGCTTGGTTAAGCAAATCTGTGAATCCAATCGATGGGAATGCCAAGAAGGGAGAATACTACTGGAAGGAGGTTGTTGATACATACAACAACACAACCGAGAGTGACCGACAAAGGGATGTGAAGCACCTCAAGAACCATTGGTACAAAACAACAAGAAGGTAACCTCTTTCAATGGCTGCTATAACCAGATGAGAGATACCTATGCGAGTGGTCGGTGTGATAAACAATTGATGCAGCAAGCGCTAGACCTGTACCAAAGCCGCAATGGGTACCAGTTCCTGTATGTGCATTGGTGGGAAGCTGTGAAAGACAGCCAAAAGTGGAAGATTCATGTATATACAAAAGGAGATGGAACAAGGAGGTCAGCACCAATACCAACTGAGAATGCTCAGTGCCCCCCAGGAACAAAGAGGGCGAAGAAAGCTACAGGAAAAGATAAGGAAGCCCCTACTGAGATGAATAACATGAAAGAACAGATTGAGGCCTTTCTACAAGCACAAGCTGATGCTAAGGAACGAACTGATGAGATGATGGAATTGCAGAGTCGACTATCTGCTCAGAAGGTAGACGCTAATCGACTTGCATATGAGGCAGCAAAGGAGAGGACAGTGGCCAAGTTAGCAGAGGAAAGAACCAAGTTGTTTGACAAGTTCACATATATGTTGAGTGCTGACACTACAGGAATAGAGCCATGGGCAAAGGAGATGCATATGAAGGCTGTCACATGGTTGGTGGATCAACTTTACAGAGAGGAATAGAAGGTATGTAATTCAACTTGTTTGGCTACCTTTGGTTTACAAGAAAACTGCATGAATACTATACATGCATGAAGAATTGCTCTTGTGAGTTTGTACTTTCAGGTCCACTCCATATACTGACATGAATTCGCTCGGTCAATTTATTTCTTTCCTTTCCTGCAAAACAAATGAATCTGTGTTTTCATTCCTTTGTTCTCCATCTTGATTCCTGTCATATTCTTGTGTGTATCATATTCTTGCATTTTCCTATTCTTGATCTGATAAGGTATGAGGTTACTCCTTTCCCTGCCTCTTTGTGTCCTCGCCAAATTAATTTGGTTCAGCATGCATCCCTTCTTGTTCTCCCTGTAAGCTAGTACAATCCATCTCCAGGAGCAATTGTCAACATCGGTTCAGTAAACTAGGCATGGATTTGATGGGTTCTGGACATTTATGATTATTCTCGGTAAACTAGGCTTGGATCTGATAAGGTGTCAGGATACTTGTACTATTGTCAGTTTCTCCATGCAAATTTAACAAGAAATGCTCTAGCCAAACCAAATGGTTAACTTAGAAAAAATCTATGTTTTCGACATGCTTGTTATCATGCTCTAACTTGTGTCTTGCTTCTCATGTAGATATTCTACATATATGTGCAACAAAAGCGGGTTTCATGTGCCAGGAAGTGTAGAAGATGTGAGAGTTTTCTTTGGAATGAGAAGAATCAAAGTATACAGCAACAAATTCAGTCTGAAATTTGATTTGTGTGTTTACAAATCTTTCCATTATGAGTATTTGGAAACCTTAAGATTATTCTGTTACTATGGGATTTTGTAGTGTCATGGACAAGACATACTTGTTGACACTGTTTGCATATCAAGAGTGTTGATTTTTGTTTGGAAATCAAGTTGTTTGATAACTTTTAGTGTGTATGCTTGTTGATATCGTTGATTCAAATGAATGCTGGTATTGTTTAAATGTAGTGGAGGTTTCATGTGTTGGAAAGGAGGCGAGAGAGAAAATGTAAGATGATGACATCACATATAGTAGCTTCCATTGGGTGATAGTGTCATACAACAATAGCTTCATTTAAATTTATCTATGTGGATGTTTGGGGTAGCACCAAGGTGCTGCCTCCGTTGTACTACCTTTGTCCCAGTTTATTGGTCCCCTTTGTAATCTGTGCTAAATTTTGACCAAAGATTTAGCTAACAAAATATTAATGCATGTTAACAAAAATTATATCGTTGGATTCATATTTGAGCATACTTTTAGGTGATACAATTTTTTATGACATGCATGAACATTATGTTAGTTAAATTTATGGTCAAAATTCGGCATGGAATACAATGATGATCAATAAACTAGGACTGAGGTAGTACATGCCTAAGTAACTCTCCGTAAGTGTAGCAAAGTTGGGCCAGCTCGCTATGACTACTCATAGTGGGAGTAACATAGGTAGTAACATCACATATATCTAGATAAAATAGATGATGTGGCAAACAATAAATGAAGAAAGAGAGGCATGTGGTAACATAGCTAGTTACTAATAGTATGAGTAACATCACATATATCAAGGTAAGATGAGTCTATAGCCTAATAAATGAAGTGTTGCATGTTACCACACATATGTTACTCCCCACTATAGAGATAGTAACATAGAGTAGTAACATGGGCATGTTACTACTCTATGTTACTACCCATTGTGGCTAGTCTATTTTATACCTACTATTAAAATAAATAGGTATTCTTGGTTTGGTTCTGTTTTGTTTGGTCCTGTTTAATGATAACCCACAAGTATAGGAGATCGCAACAGCTTTCGAGGGTAGAGTATTCAACCCAAATTTATTGATTCGACACAAGGGGAGCCAAAGAATATTCTCAAGTATTAGTAGCTGAGTTGTCAATTCAACCACACTTGGAAACTTAGTATCTGCAGCAAAGTGTTTAGTAAGAAAGTAATATGATAGTGGTGGTAGCGGCAACAAAAGTAAATACAGCAAAAGTAATGTTTTTGGTATTTTGTAGTGATTGTAACAGTAGCAGCGGGAAAGTAAATAAGCGAGAACCAGTATATGGAAAACTCATAGGCACCGGATCCGTGATGGATAATTATGCCGGATGTGGTTCATCATGTAACAGTCATAACATAGGGTGACACAGAACTAGCTCTAATTCATCAATGTAATGTAGGCATGTATTTCGTATATAGTCATACTTGCTTATGGAAAAGAACTTGCATGACATCTTTTGTCCTACCCTCCCGTGGCAGCGGGGTCCTATTGGAAACTAAGGGATATTAAGGCCTCCTTTTAATAGAGAACCGGAACAAAGCATTAGCACATAGTGAATACATGAACTCCTCAAACTATGGTCATCACCGGGAGTGGTCCCGATTATTGTCACTTCGGGGTTGCCGGATCATAACACATAGTAGGTGACTATAGACTTGCAAGATAGGATCAAGAACTCACATATATTCGTGAAAACATAATAGGTTCAGATCTGAAATCATGGCACTCGGGCCCTAGTGACAAGCATTTTGCATAGCAAAGTCATAGCAACATCAATCTCAGAACATAGTGGATACTATGGATCAAACCCTAACAAAACTAACTCGATTACATGATAAATCTCATACAACCCATCACCGTCCAGCAAGCCTACGATGGAATTACTCACGCACGGCGGTGAGCATCATGAAATTGGTGATGGAGGATGGTTGATGATGACGACGACGACGAATCCCCCTCTCTGGAGCCCCGAATGGACTCTAGATCAGCCCTCCCAAGAGGTTTTAGGGCTTGGCGGCAGCTCCGTATCGTAAAACGCGATGATTTCTTATCTCTGATTTTTTTTCTCCGAAAGCAAATATATAGAGTTGGAGTTAACGTCGGAGGGCATCCAGGGGGCCCACGAGGTAGGGGGCGCGCCCTAGAGGGGGGCACCCCCACCCTCGTGGACAGGGTGTGGGCCCCCTAGTCTTCATCTTTGGCGAGGATTTTTTATTATTTTTTCTAAGATGTTCCGTGGAGTTTCTGGTCATTCCGAGAATATTTGTTTTCTGCACATAAAACAACACCATGGCAATTCTGTTGAAAACAGCGTCAGTCCGGGTTAGTTCCTGTAACGCCCTCGATGCGGCTATAGCTCCCACGTGTCGAGGCATGACTTAGAGACATAACCGCATTGAAAGCAATGTCGCAAGTTAGGCAATCTTCACAACATCCCATGTAATATAGATAATAAAAGGGGAGAAACATAGTTGGCTTACACTCGCCACGTCAATCAAGTACATAAATAGCATTACAACATTCAAACACTCATGGCCCGACTACGGCGCCAAAATAAAAGATAACCCAACATGTGACACGGTCCCGATCACCCCAACTGGGCACCACCACTGATCATCAGGGAAAGACACGTAGTATCGTTGAGAGTCCTCGTCGAACTCCCACTTGAGCTCAAGCGCGTCATCTGGAGCGGAAACATCAGGCCCTGCATCTGGTTTGGAAGTAATCTGTGAGCCACAGGGACTCAGCAATCTCGCACCCTCGCGATCAAGACTATTTAAGCTTAATAGGTAAGGCAAGGAAAAATATGTGGAGCTGCAGCAAGCAACTAGCATATATGGTGGCTATCCTGTTCGCAAAATAGAGCGAGAAGAGGAGGCAAAGCGCGAGCGAGAAACTAGAGGACAACCCGCGCAAGCATTACTCCAACACCGTGTTCACTTCCCGGACTCCGCCGAGAAGAGACCATCACGGTAACTCACACAGTTGATTCATTTTAATTAAGTTAATGTTCAAGTTATCTACAACCGGACATTAACAAATTCCCATCTGCCCATAACCACGGGCACGGCTTTCGAAAGTTCAAATCCCTGCAGGGGAGTCCCAACTTAGCCCATGACAAGCTCTCACGGTCAACAAAGGAATAGACCTCCTCCCGAGACATTCCGATCAGACTCGATATCCCGGTTCTACAAGACAACTCCGACAATGGTAAAACAAGTCCAGCAACACCACCCGCTGTGCCGACAAATCCCGATAGGAGCTGCACATATCTCGTTCTCAGGGCACACCGGATAAGCTAAGCGTACGGGAGCCAACGTAACCCCAGTTGCCAAGGGACGGCCCCGCACGGTGCTCTAGGTTGGACCAACGTTCAGAGGAGCACTGGCCCGGGGGTTTAAAATAAGATGACCCTTGAGTCCATGAAACCCAAGGGAAAAGGCTAGGTGGCAAATGGTAAAACCAAGGTTGGGCATTGCTGGAGGAGTTTTATTCAAGGCGGACTGTCAAGGGGTTTGCATTGTAACCCAATCGCGTAAGGAACGCAAAAATCCGGGAACATAACACCGATATGACGGAAAACTAGGGCGGCAAGAGTGGAACAAAACACTAGGCGAGAGGCCGAGCCTTCCACCCTTTACCAAGTATATAGATGCATTAAGATAACATGGCAATATAATGAGATCCCAACAAGTAAATAATGTTCCAACAAGGAACGGCCTCCAATCTTCACCTGCAACTAGCAATGCTATAAGAGGGGCTGAGCAAAGCGGTAACATAGCCAATCAACGGTTTGCTGGGACATGGTGGGTTAGAGGTTTGACATGGCAATTTGGGAGGCATGATAAGCAAGTGGTAGGCATCATAGCATAGGCATAGCAAAAGAGCGAGCATCTAGCAAAGCAAAGATAGTAGTGATATCGAGGGTATGATCATCTTGCCTGCAAAGTTGTCAGAGTTGACCGGATCCTCGAAAGCAAACTCAACGGGCTCATCGTTAGCGAACTCGTCTCCCGGCTCTACCCAAACAAGACAAACAAGCAACAAGGACACAATCAACCACGTGCAAAGCTCAAACAATATGATGCAAAGATGGTATGCTATGCGGGATGCAATATGTGATGCATATGCAAGATTTGACAAGGAATGCATGAACCTGGCCTCAACTTGGTAAACCAAGTGTGCCACTGGAAAGATGAGATGAAATCGCTTGAAAACGATATGAAGATCACTGGAATCGGAGTTACGGTTTGGAAATGGCAAGCAATTCAAATATGACCACGTTCTGTGATTTACAGCAAGTAGTCATCTAAATGCAATAAGATGAACATGCTACAGCACTCAAACATGGCATCAAAATACATGGCATAGATCCATTCATGATGCTTAACAAAAGTCTAGCACTAAGCTACGGCCAATTCATCCATTAACAGGTTCAAACAAGCATGGCAAAAATGCATTTGGCAAATAGATCTCAGACTTAGTGAAATTAATACTTGTCTGGAATTTCAGATCAGATAGCACTCTTTGGAGCATGAAAACTCTATGCTACAGGACCTGAACATGGCAAAGTAAAGCATGGCATGGAGATACTCAAAGAGATTAACAAAAGTCCCTTAGTGACCTTGAGCCAAAAGGGATCAAAAAATACATTTGCAAGCATGTGAATCATGGCAAAAACATAATCAGTTCTCAGACTTGTGAAAACTGGAGCATGCTGAAACAGATATCAATTAGGCATGTTTACGAGCTCGATGCACTCACTACAGAGCAATTCATGACAATCTAAGCATACATCCATCAAGAATACACAAAATACAAGCTAGACATGGCAAGAACAATAACATAGCATGCACGGATCAACTACAACATCCTCGGCAAAATTGCTAACAAGTAGACAATCTGCCCGGATTCATGAAATGAGAAAAGTAGAGCTCGATTGACTCAAGCTAGGGTGCTCCATAATTGCAAACAAAGACATGTATGGATAGAGCAATACAAGATTAACAAAACATCCTTACTAATCACCCTCAAAACAGGCATGGATCACTAGGAAACAACATGAACATATGGCAATATGAGATAAACAGGCCAAGGACTTAGTGGAAATGCTAAGTCACTGAAATCAGCATTAACGAATGCTCCACTTTTCAAGCTTGTGCTAGTCACCACACACATCACAAAAATACATGGCTTGCACCTCTGGATAGATGGAAAAACATATAACAAAACTCATGAAGAGCTCAGGGGCATATCGTACACACAATAAACATGGAAAAAATGACAAATATCTAATTGGAGCAGCAGATCTGACAAATATCCCAAATAGCATTCTTCTAACAGCATTTCGGGCATCAAGATGAACTCAAATGAAAATGATGCAATGAGATGAAATGATGTACTCTCTGAGACGAATATTTTTATATGCTATATGCCCAAAACGGAGCTACAGATGCAAAGTTACGATGCGATGAACAGGAGTAAATTATTAGGGTTTCGGGGCAAAAAGTCAACCCGAGACGAATCTCAGATCCAGATCCGGCCGGCACGCTTTACGAGGATGGCCGGGATGTACTATTCGCCGGAGTGAGTTGAGGCGGCCGGAGCTCGAGGACAAGGAGGAGGTCGGCGGGGGCACGGCCGGCGACGAGGTTGGCGGCGAGGAGGCGCATGCCGGCGCGGGGCGGACGGCGGCGGCTCGCTCCTGCGGGTGCGGCTGCGTCGGTGA
>NC_041392.1:647259262-647277604 GCF_002162155.2 Triticum dicoccoides
CGGGCCCTCGCGGGCCGGCGGCGCTAGCGGCGAAGTGGGGCGCATGGGCGCCACGTGGCGTGCTCCGGTTGGCTGCGGGCGGCGGTGGACGTGTCCGGCGGCCGGCGGACGTGTCCGGCCGCGCGGAGGAGCTGGATCTAGGGTTAGGGACGAGGGGAACCGCAAATTTGGAGGAGGGGGTCTATATATAGGCATAGAGGGAGCTAGGAGTGTGGAAATGAGGTGCGGTTTTCGGCCACGCGATCGTGATCGAACGCTCTAGATGATGGAGAGGGTTTTGGACCAAAATGGAGGGGTGTTGGGCTGCAACACACACGAGGCCTTTTCGGTCCCTCGGTTAACCGTTGGAGTATCAAACGAAGTCCAAATGGTACGAAACTTGACAGGCGGTCTACTGGTAGTAAACCAAGGCCGCTTGGCAAGTCTTGGTCCAATCCAGAAATGTTTAATCCCCACACACGAAAGAAAGGTAGAATTGACCACTTGAGGAGAACGAAGCGCCGGAATGCAAAACGGACAACGGGGAAAATGCTCGAATGCATGAGATGAACACATATGCAAATGCAATGCACATGATGACATGATATGAGATGCATGACAACGATAAAAACACACGAAGACAAAATCCGAACCCGAGAAAATAAAATAACTTAACGTTGGAAACGGCAAGAGTTGGAGTCCATATTGGGTAAATTACATCCGGGGTGTTACAACACTCCACCACTACAAAAGGATCTCGTCCCGAGATCTAGGACAGAAAGAACGTCGGGTACTCAGAACGGAGGTGATCCTCGCGTTCCCAGGTAGCTTCACGGTCGGAATCGTGTGACCACTTGACTTTGAGGAATTTGATTGACTTGTTGCGAGTCTTGCGTTCAGTCTCTTCAAGAATAGCCACGGGGTGCTCACGGTAAGAGAGATCTTCTTGGAGCTCAATGTCCTCGAAGTTGATGGTGCGGTCCGGAGTCTTGAAGCACTTTCGGAGCTGAGAGACATGGAACACATCATGAACATTTGCAAAGTTTGAAGGAAGCTCGAGTTGATAGGCGAGATCGCCTCTCTTGCTGACAATCTTGAAAGGTCCCACGTATCTAGGGGCAAGCTTCCCTTTGATACCGAAGCGACGAGTACCTTTCATAGGAGAGACGCGGAGGTAAACATGATCTCCGATCTCGAAAGCCAAATCACAGTTCTTACTATCATAGTAGCTCTTCTGGCGGGATTGGGCTGCTTTGAGGTTATCTCGAATGACTTTGCACATTTACTTTGCCTCTGTGATCAAGTCATTTCCCAAAAGCTGACGTTCACCGGTTTCAGACCAGTTGAGAGGGGTACGGCACTTCCTGCCATACAGAATTTCAAATGGGGCCTTGCCCGAACTTGCTTGAAAACTGTTGTTGTAGGAGAATTCAGCATAAGGAAGACAATCCTCCCACTTCATGCCGAAGGAGATCACACAAGCCCTGAGCATATCTTCAAGAATCTAGTTGACACGCTCGACTTGACCGCTAGTTTGAGGATGGAAAGCTGTGCTAAAGCGGATGTTGGTGCACATGGCCTTCTGAAAAGAATCCCAAAACTTGGAGGTAAAGATGTTGCCATGGTCTGAAGAGATCACTTGTGGAATACCATGCAGCAAGACAATTCGAGAGGTATAGAGTTCTGCCAATTGAGCTGCAGTGATTGACTCTTTGATAGGTAGAAAGTGAGCCACTTTGGTGAGTTTGTCAATGACAACGAATATAGCATCATTGCCATGTTTGGACTTTGGAAACCCAGTCATGAAGTCCATCTCAATGTGGTCAAACTTCCATTCTGGAATGGCAAGAAGTTGGAGGAGACCAGCTGGCCTTTGGTGTTCTGCCTTCACTCTTCTGCAGACATCACATTCATTCACGAACTGAGCAATCTCGCGCTTCATTCGAGTCCACCAATAAGCCCGCTTGAGGTCCTGATACATCTTCGTGCTCCCAGGGTGGATGGAGAGGAGAGAATTGTGAGCCTCGTTCATGATCACTTTACGAAGGTCACCTTTGGGCACAACAATACGATCCTCGAACAAGAGAGTATCATTGTCATCAAGGCGGTAGCACTTGTACTTGGGTTGACTCTTGGCAATCCCAATCTTCACCTTTTTCACCATAGCATCAAGAAGCTGAGCTTGGCGAATCTGATCTTCCAAGGTAGGAGAGACTTGAAGGTTGGCGAGAAAACCCTGAGGAACAACTTCCAGATTAAGTTTGCGGAAAGCTTCACAAAGCTCGGGTTGATAAGGCTTGAGAATCAGACTGTTGCAATAAGCCTTTCTGCTCAATGCATCAGCAATCACATTGGCCTTGCCTGGAGTATACTCGATACTCGGATTATACTCTTGAATCATTTCGACCCATCGAGTTTGCCTGAGATTGAGATTAGGCTGAGTGAAGATGTACTTGAGACTCTTGTGGTCAATGAAGATGTCCACTTTTCTTCCCAGTAAGAGATGTCTCCAAGTCAAAAGAGCATGCACAACTGCCGCCAACTCGAGATCATGAGTGGGGTAGTTCTTCTCATTGGGCTTCAACTGGCGAGAGGTATAAGCAACAACTTTCTTCTCTTGCATCAACACTGCGCCAAGACCTTGGAGAGAGGCATCACAAAAGACCACGTATGGCTTGGATTCATCAGGCGGAGTCAGAACTGGAGCAGTGACCAATTTCTCTTTCAAAGTGTTGAAAGCAATGTCACACTCCGTAGACCAAACGTACTTGACGTGCTTCTGGAGAAGATTTGAGAGAGGCTTCGCGATCTTAGAAAAGTTTTCAATGAATCTTCGGCAATAGCTTGCGAGACCGAGGAAGCTACGGAGTTGCTTCACGTTCTGAGGAGGTTCCCAATTCACAATTGCAGACACCTTCTCAGGATTCACCGCAATGCCCTTGGCAGAAATGATATGACCAAGATAAAGAACCTCATCGAGCCAAAATTCGCACTTGGAGAACTTGGCGTAGAACTGGTGTTCTCTGAGCTTATCGAGTACCAAACGCAAGTGCTTGGCATGATCTTCCTTGTTCTTCGAAAAGACCAGAATGTCATCGAGATAGACCAAAACGAAGTCATTGGTGTAGGCGTTGAAGATGAAGTTCATCATGCGAGAGAACGTCGGAGGAGCGTTGACAAGGCCAAAAGACATGACAGTGTATTCATATGAACCATAGCTTGTCCTGAAAGCCGTCTTGGGAATATCTTGCTCACGGATTCGAATCTGGTGATAACCCATACGGAGATCAAGCTTGGAGAATACTTGGGCACCTTTGAGTTGTTCGAACAGCTCGTTGATGTTGGGAAGTGGGTATTTGTTCTTGATGGTCTTCTTGTTCAATGGACGGTAATCAACACAAAGTCGGTCCGTTCCATCCTTCTTCTTCACAAAAAGAACACCACAACCCCACGGAGAAGAACTAGGCCGGATGAGACCCATTCTCTCTTGAGCATCGAGTTTCTTCTTCAGCTCCTTCAACTCTTCAGGTCCAAGCTTGTAAGGACGATTGCATACAAGTTCCGTGCCAGGCTCAAGATCGATGACAAATTCAACTGGCCAGTGCGGAGGCATTCCTGGAAGCTCTTCTGGAAAGACGTCTTGATATTCGCAAACGACTGGAATTTGCGAGATAGCATCCCGTTCACCCTTCTCATTGAGAGAGAACAGACGGATGGTATCGTCATTCGCGGCAAAGACAATTACATCCTCAGACGAATGAGTCAATTGAATCTGCCTGGCTACACAATCAAGCTGAGCCTTGTTCTTAGAAAGCCAATCCATCCCGAGAATAAGATCAATATCCGAATTACCAAGGACCATTGGAGAAGCCAGAAACTTGAAATCACCCATCATGATAGAAACATCCGGGACTATTGAAGTAGCCCTCATAGACTTAGCCGGAGAAACCACTCCCATAGGTTTACCCAACATTTGTGAAACGAAGTCATGCTTGGAAACAAATGATCTTGACATGAAACAATGCGATGCACCAGTGTCAAAAAGAACTTTTGCGGGAAAAGAGTTAACTGGGAAGTTACCCAGGATGACATCTGATGAGTCCTCTTCCTGAGCTACATTTAGCAAGTTGACCTTGGCGTGCTTGGGGTTATGCTTAACCACAGCTGTACTTACCGATCTGATAGGAGGAGGAGGAGGAAGACGCCTCTGGTTGAAGCACTTGTTGGCATAGTGACCCTTCTGTTGGCACTTGTTGCATGTGACCTTAGAAAGTGGACGATGATACGAAGCACTCGATCTTGGAGCTTGAGACGAAGTCTTGTTCTGAAAGCCAGGGTTGGGTGGGTGGGAAGATCCACTGCCAGCTTTGCTCTTCTGATGATACGGCTGACGGAATGGAGGAGGAGGAAGCCAATACTTCTGCTACTTGGCCACTTGAGTAGAGGAAGAAGGAGTAGCATCTCTGACTCGCTTCTTGGAAGCATCACACCTCAGTTGAGCGGCCTCTTGCTTCAATGCCATGTTGTAGAACTCATCATACCTCAAGGGCTCAAAGAGAACAAGAGCTAGCTGGATTTCTTCTCTGAGGCCACCCCTGAACTGGTATATCATGCTCTTCTCATCAGGTATGTCCTGCTTAGCAAAGCGGGCGAGCTTCTGGAACAACTTGTTGTAGTCATAGACAGACAAAGAGCCTTGCTTCAGGTTGCGGAATTCCTCACGCTTGCTTTCAACCATGCTCTGGGGGATATGATGAGCTCTGAAATCTTGATAGAATTCATCCCAGGTAATAACACGTCCACCTCTAGAATCCTTGTACTGCTGGAACCATTCTGCAGCTTGATCTTTGAGTTGGAAGGAAGCGAACTTGACAAAGTCCTTAGGCCTGACGTTACTGCACTCGAAATGCTTGCACAGATCCACGAGCCAATCGTCAGCATCAGTTGCCTCAACACAATTGCTGAAAGTCTTTGGCCCGTTAGCAAGGAACTGGTTGAGTGTAGCAAAGTGATTCTGATTGTTGCCTTGGTTGCCTTGGTTCGCTTGATTGCGCTCTTGAAGAATTTGCATGATCAACTGTGTGTTTGCATTGGTTGCGGCCATCACAGCTTGCCATGCCTCCGGAGGAGGTGGAGGTGGTGGCGGATCTTGATTTTGATTCTGATTGGTGCTCTTAGCGGGAGCCATCCTGAAGAGGGTGACAACCGTTAGCACATTGACAGATAAAATGAAGCTGAATCCAACGGAATGAAAATTGCAACATAAAGTTTTCACATCCGAACATAAGAACGAATGCATTCCTCTTGAAATGGTCACATATCCATAAATTGAGAAGCCACTTAGAATTTAGGTAGAGAAATAAATCAACAAGGTATGGATCAAGAACGAATACTCGGTAAGAAATCCCAATCTCAAACCAAATATCCGTGGAAGAATAACTAGAGCTACAAGAATTCCCACCTATGAAACTCCCGAACCTTTCCGGTTATGCAATCAGGTGTTGGGGATACAGGGGAAGCATAATATCTCACCCAAATCTAGCAAATCCTACATCCAGCTGTATTCATCCTTCAACGCATAACCAAGAAAAAACTTCGGAAACCATCTACCTCAACCTTCGAAAAGCATCCGTTATACAAGTTATGGCAATACTCCCGAACTCCCACCCCAGTACTGGGTGGCGTCGAGGTTATCTCACCAACGAACTGCATAAAAGAGATTTTCGATGTTGGCGTACTAAACTCAGGTATTCTAGAATTGCAATGATAAGATTGTGACGACAACACCTCGGAGCTCAACTCCCCGGGAGACTGCCACAACCCCTAAAGACAGGAGGCACCAAGAACAATGTTCTCATCACAAAACCATCGGAACGATTCCAAGATACCCGCGTGATCCTCAAAAAAAATTAGTGAAATTTTAGAAGAGAAGAGTCAAAACTCTACGTCAGGATGCCTTACCAGAGCGATGAGGAGACTGGGGAGTAAAAAGAATTCCTAAACTCTCCGATATATAATTCCTAAAAGACTCAAAACATTTTTCTATACACAACTCGGCCGCTAAAAACGATCAAGCAATGGGGCTCCTAAGGTCGGGGAAGGCTCTGATTACCAACTTGTAACGCCCTCGATGCGGCTATAGCTCCCACGTGTCAAGGCACGACTTAGAGACATAACCGCATTGAAAGCAATGTCGCAAGTTAGGCAATCTTCACAACATCCCATGTAATATAGATAATAAAAGGGGAGAAACATAGTTGGCTTACACTCGCCACGTCAATCAAGTACATAAATAGCATTACAACATTCAAACACTCATGGCCCGACTACGGCGCCAAAATAAAAGATAACCCAACATGCGACACGGTCCCGATCACCCCAACTGGGCACCACTACTGATCATCAGGGAAAGACACGTAGTATCATTGAGAGTCCTCGTCGAACTCCCACTTGAGCTCAAGCGCGTCATCTGGAGCGGAAACATCAGGCCCTGCATCTAGTTTGGAAGTAATCTATGAGCCACAGGGACTCAGCAATCTCGCACCCTCGCGATCAAGACTATTTAAGCTTAATAGGTAAGGCAAGGAAAAATATGTGGAGCTGCAACAAGCGACTAGCATATATGGTGGCTATCCTGTTCGCAAAAGAGAGCGAGAAGAGGAGGCAAAGCACGAGCGAGAAACTAGAGGACAACCCGCGCAAGCATTACTCCAACACCGTGTTCACTTCCCAGACTCCGCCGAGAAGAGACCATCACGGTAACTCACACAGTTGATTCATTTTAATTAAGTTAAGGTTCAAGTTATCTACAACCGGACATTAACAAATTCCCATCTGCCCATAACCGCGGACACGGCTTTCGAAAGTTCAAATCCCTGCAGGGGAGTCCCAACTTAGCCCATGACAAGCTCTCACAGTCAACGAAGGAATAGACCTCCTCCCGAGACATTCCGATCAGACTCGGTATACCGGTTCTACAAGACAACTCTGACAATGGTAAAACAAGTCCAGCAACACCACCCGCTGTGCCGACAAATCCCGATAGGAGTTGCACATATCTAGTTCTCAGGGCACACCGGATAAGCTAAGCATACGGGAGCCAACGTAACCCAAGTTGCCAAGGGACGGCCCCGCACGGTGCTCTAGGTTGGACCAACGCTCAGAGGAGCACTGGCCCGGGGGTTTAAAATAAGATGACCCTTGAGTCCGCGAAACCCAAGGGAAAAGGCTAGGTGGCAAATGGTAAAACCAAGGTTGGGCATTGCTGGAGGAGTTTTATTCAAGGCGGACTGTCAAGGGGTTCCCATTGTAACCCAATCGCATAAGGAACGCAAAAATCCGGGAACATAACACCGATATGACGGAAAACTAGGGCGGCAAGAGTGGAACAAAACACTAGGCGAGAGGCCGAGCCTTCCACCCTTTACCAAGTATATAGATGCATTAAGATAACATGGCAATATAATGATATCCCAACAAGTAAATAATGTTCCAACAAGGAACGGCCTCCAATCTTCACCTGCAACTAGCAACGCTATAAGAGGGGCTGAGCAAAGCGGTAACATAGCCAATCAACGGTTTGCTGGGACATGGTGGGTTAGAGGTTTGACATGGCAATTTGGGAGGCATGATAAGCAAGTGGTATGCATCGTAGCATAGGCATAGCAAAAGAGCGAGCATCTAGCAAAGCAAAGATAGTAGTGATATCGAGGGTATGATCATCTTGCTTGCAAAGTTGTCAGAGTTGACTGGATCCTCGAAAGCAAACTCAACGGGCTCCTCGTTAGCGAACTCGTCTCCCGGCTCTACCCAAACAAGACAAACAAGCAACAAGGACACAATCAACCACGTGCAAAGCTCAAACAATATGATGCAAAGATGGTATGCTATGCGGGATGCAATATGTGATGCATATGCAAGATTTGACAAGGAATGCATGAACCTGGCCTCAATTTGGAAAACCAAGTGTGCCACTGGAAAGATGAGATGAAATCGCTTGAAAACGATATGAAGATCACCGGAATCGGAGTTACGGTTTGGAAATGGCAAGCAATTAAAATATGACCACGTTCTGCGATTTACAGCAAGTAGCCATCTAAATGCAACAAGATGAACATGCTACAGCACTCAAACATGGCATCAAAATACATGGCATAGATCCATTCATGATGCTTAACAAAAGACTAGCACTGAGCTACGGCCAATTCATCCATTAACATGGCAAAAATGCATTTGGCAAACAGATCTCAGACTTAGTGAAATTAACACTTGTCTGGAATTTCAGATCAGATAGCACTCTTTGGAGCATGAAAACTATATGCTACAGGACCTGAACATGGCAAAGTAAAGCATGGCATGGAGATACTCAAAGAGATTAACAAAAGTCCCTTAGTGACCTTGAGCCAAAAGGGATCAAAAAATACATTTGCAAGCATGTGAATCATGGAAAAAACATAATCAGTTCTCAGACTTGTGAAAACTGGAGCATGCTGAAACAGATATCAATTAGGCATGTTTACGAGCTCGATGCACTCACTACAGAGCAATTCATGACAATCTAAGCATACATCCATCAAGAATACACAAAATACAAGCTAGACATGGCAAGAACAATAACATAGCATGCACGGATCAACTACAACATCCTCGGCAAAATTGCTAACAAGTAGACAATATGCCCAGATTCACGAAATGACAAAAGTAGAGCTCGATTGACTCAAGCTAGGGTGCTCCATAATTGCAAACAAAGACATGGATGGATAGATCACTACAAGATTAACAAAACATCCTTACTAATCACCCTCAAAAGAGGCACGGATCACTAGGAAACAACATGAACATATGGCAATATGAGATAAACAGGCCAAGGACTTAGTGGAAATGCTAAGTCCCTGAAATCAGCATTAACGAATGCTCCACTTTGCAAGCTTGTGCTAGTCACCACACACATCACAAAAATACATGGCTTGCACCTCTGGATAGATGGAAAAACATATAACAAAACTCATGAAGAGCTCAGGGGCATATCCTACACACAATAAACATGGCAAAAATGACAAATATCTAATTGGAGCAGCAGATCTGACAAATATCCCAAATAGCATTCTTCTAACAGCATTTCGGGCATCAAGATGAATTCAAATGAAAATGATGCAATGAGATGAAATGATGTACTCTCTGAGACGAACATTTTGATATGCTATATGCACAAAACGGATCTACGGATGCAAAGTTACGATGCGATGAATAGGAGCAAATTATTAGGGTTTCGGGGCAAAAAGTCAACCCGAGACGAATCTCAGATCCAGATCCGGCCGGCACGCTTTACGAGGATGGCCGGGATGTACTGTTCGCCAAAGTGAGTTGAGGCGTCCGGAGCTCGAGGACGAGGAGGAGGTCGGCCGGGGCGCGGCTGGCGACGAGGTTGGCGGCGAGGAGGCGCACGCCGGCGCGGGGTGGATGGCAGCGGCTCGCTCCTGCGGGTGCGGCTGCGCCGGCGATGGAGAAGGGCGGTGGTGGCCACGGGCGTGGCGGCGCCAGCGATGGAGAAGGGCGGCGGTGGCCGGATCCAGTGGTGACGCGCCGGACACGGGGAAGACGGGGCGGCGCCGGCTGGAGCGGCTCGGCCCGGTCGGGCGGATGGAGGGCCGGCCTCGGGCCCTCGCGGGCCGGCGGCGCTGGCGGTGAAGTGGGGCGCGTGGGCACCACGTGGCGTGCTCCGGTTGGCTGCGGGCGGCGGCGGACGTGTCCGGCCGCGCAGAGGAGCTGGATCTAGGGTTAGGGACGAGGGGAACCGCGAATTTGGAGGAGGGGGTCTATATATAGGCATAGAGGGAGCTAGGAGTGTCCAAATGAGGTGCGGTTTTTGGCCACGCGATCGTGATCGAACGCTCTAGATGATGGAGAGGGTTTTGGACCAAAATGGAGTGGTGTTGGGCTGCAACACACATGAGGCCTTTTCGGTCCCTCGGTTAACCGTTGGAGTATCAAACGAAGTCCAAATGGTACGAAACTTGACAGGCGGTCTACCGGTAGTAAACCAAGGCCGCTTGGCAAGTCTCGGTCCAATCCGGAAATGTTTAATCCCCACACACGAAAGAAAGGTAGAATTGACCACCGGAGGAGAACGAAGCGCCGGAATGCAAAACGGACAACGGGGAAAATGCTCGAATGCATGAGATGAACACATATGCAAATGCAATGCACACGATGACATGATATGAGATGCATGACAACGATAACAACACACGAAGACAAAAACCCGAACCCGAGAAAATAAAATAACTTAACGTCGGAAACGGCAAGAGTTGGAGTACATATTGGGTAAATTACATCCGGGGTGTTACAGTTCCATTCAAATCATACAAGTTAGAGTCCAAAACAAGGGAGTTGGAGTCGGGAGGTCTCCAGGGGGCCCACGAGGTAGGGGGCGCGCCCTAGGGGGGGGCCACCCTTGTGGACAGGGTGTGGGCCCCCTGGTCTTCATCTTTGGTGAGGATTTTTTATTATTTATCGTAAGATATTCCGTGGAGTTTCAGGTCATTCCGAGAACTTTTGTTTTCTGCACATAAAACAACATCATGGCAGTTCTGCTAAAAACAGCGTCAGTCCGGGTTAGTTCCATTCAAATCATACAAGTTAGAGTCCAAAACAAGGGAAAAAGTGTTTGGAAAAGTATATACGACGGAGACGTATTAACTCCCCCAAGCTTAAATCCTTGCTTGTCCTCAAGCAATTCAGTTGACAAACTGAAAGTAAGAAAGAAAAACTTTTACAAACTCTGTTTGCTCTTGTTGTTGTAACTATGTCAAGCCAGCATTCAAGTTTTCAGCATATATCATAACTAACCACATTTGCAATAATTCTCAGGTCTCATAATTACTCATATCAATAGTATAATCAACTAGCAAGCCATAATAACAAATCTTGGATGACAACACTTTCTCAAAACAATCATAATATGATATAACAAGATGGTATCTCGCTAGCCCTTCCTGAGACCGCAAAACATAAATGCAGAGCACCTTTAAAGATCAAGGACTGACTAGACATTGTAATTCATGGTAAAAGAGATCCAATCATAGTCACACCCAATATAAATTAATAGTGATGAATGCAAATGATAGTTGTGCTCTCCAGCTAGTGCTTTTTAATAAGAGGGTGATGACTCAATTAAAAGTAAATGGATAGGCCCTTCGCAGAGGGAAGCAGGGATTTGTAGAGGTGCCAGAGCTCGGTTTTCAAATAGAAATAAATTGCATTTTGAGCGGTATACTTTCATTGTCAACGTAACAACTAAGAGATGGTGATATCTTCCATGCTAAACACATTATAGGCGGTTCCCAAACAGAATGGTAAAGTTTATACTCCCCCTCCACCAACAAGCATCAATCCATGACTTGCTCGAAACAACAAGTGTCTCCAACATACATCAGGTCCCAGGGGGAGTTTTGTTTGCAATTAATTTTGATTTAGTTTGCATAAAGCATGGGACTGGGCATCCCGGTGACCAGCCATTTTCTCGTGAGTGAGGAGCAGAGTCCACTCCTCTTGAGAATAACCCGCCTAACACGAAGATAAGGACAGCCTTGGTTGATACATGAGCTATTCAAGCATACAAAACAGAATGTTTATTTGAAGGTTTAGAGTTTGGCACATACAAATTTACTTAGAACGGCAGGTAGATACCGCATATAGGAAGGTATGGTGGACTCATCTGGAATAACTTTGGGGTTTAAGGGATTGGATGCACAAGCAGTATTCCCGCTTAGTACAAGTGAAGGCTAGCAAAAGACTGGGAAGCGACCAACTAGAGAGCGACAACAACCATGTACATGCATTAAAATTAATAAACATTGGATGCAAGCATGAGTAGGATATAATCCACCATGAACATAAATATCGTCAAGGCTATGTTGATTTTGTTTCAACTACATGCATGAACATGTGCCAAGTCAAGTCACTTAAATCATTCAAAGGAGGATACCACCCCATCATACCACATCATAATCATCGCAATAGCATGTTGGCACACAAGGTAAATCATTATAACTCATAGCTAATCAAGCATGGCACAAGCAACTATGATCTCTAATTGTCATTGCAAACATGTTTATTCATAATAAGCTGAATCAAGAATGAGGGACTCATCATATTTACAAAAACAAAAGAGGTCGGGTTCATACCAGCTTTTCTCATCTCAGTCAGCCCATCATATATCATCATAATTGCCTTTCACTTGCACGACCGAATGGTGTGAATAATAATAAGAGTGTATGTGCATTGGACTAAGCTGGAATCTGCGAGCATTCAATAAACAGGAGAAGACAAGGCAATATGGGCTCTGGGTTAAATCAACAATAATGCATATAAGAGCCACTTCAACAATTTAATCATGGTCTTCTCCTACTGACGCCCAAAGGAAATAGAAGAAATAAAAACTATTTACACGGGAAAGCTCCCAACAACCAAAAGAAGAACGGGGTACATTTTTGGGTTTTCTTTTTTTTATTACTACTACTATAGCAGAAAAGTAAACTACAACTAATTTTTTTGTTTTTCTTAACGTTTAACAAACACACAAGAAGAAAGCAGGAAAAAGAAAATAAACTAGCATGGATATTACAGTGAAAGAGTATGAGCACCGACCTCTAGCAATGAGTGTGTGTGAACATAAATGTAATGTCAGTGAGAAAATACGTACTCCCCCAAGCTTAGGCTTTTGGCCTAAGTTGGTCTATTGCCAGGGATAGCCTGGCGGGTACCTGTAGGTGTAGCTGGGGTCGTACTATGACGAAGAATAGTTGGGATCATACTGATGTGCAGCGGTTATCGCCTGCTGAGCTACAGCATGGAGTCGAGCTGCCTCCGCTCTCCTCTCGTACTCTTCTGCCTCCTCTCTGGTAATAACATATCTTCTTTTTGTCTGTGAATCAAAGAAGGCAGGAGCAGGGAGAGTAATACGGAAAATACATCGTTTATCAAAAATTAAACGATATAAGAGAGGTGATTCAGGCCTCTCGACAAACTGGTGCGAAGCCATAGAGTTATAATCTAAATATGCACGAGGCAACTCCGTATCACCCTCACGAATGTCTATCTTAAGAAAATGAGCTAAGCGGGTTGCATAAATTCCTCCAAAGAAATCTCCATTATGTCTATTATGATGCAACCTACGAGCTGCAATGGCTCCCATATGATAAGATTGGTCTCCTAACACAGCACTCCTAAGAATGCTAAGATCAGGTACACACATGTGACATGCTTCATTCTTAGCATTTATGCATCTACCGATGAAGAGAGCAAAATAATGTATAGCAGGAAAGTGAATGCTCCCTATGGTAGCCTGCGTTATATCTCTAGATTCCCCCATAGTTATACTAGCAAGAAAGTTTCTAAATTCAGATTTAGGGGGATCCCTAACACTACCCCATGATGGAAGTTTGCAAGCAGAAGTGAAATCCTCTAAGTCCATGGTATAAGATTTGTCATAGAGATCAAACATGACTGAAGGAGAATTACACGAAGATGAATACTCAAACCTCCCCACAAATGAACTTGCGAGATCATGATACTGGGGGCATTTGTTAGCCTCAAAATCCTCAAGACCGGCATTGCACAAATATGCTTTGAATTCTTCTTTAATTCCTGCACGGTCCATAAAATTTTCTGACGGCCATTCTCAAGGTCGTACTGGAGCATCTCTTGGTGGATCCTCGTTAGCATTGCGCATAGCAATCCTGGGTCCTTGCTTCTTAGAGGAACCACCTTGGAACATCTTCCTAAGCATATTGTTTTTCTCTGAAAAATTCTGAAATTTTTAGTAACTTCAAACAAAAGTGAACCAACTTCAATAAAACTGATAGCAACTACTCCTACAAGTGCCTAGAGCCTAAATCAAGCATTAGAACTACTTGGAACCATATAAATTTGACATGCAAGCTCAAGAACATGGTCACCTATGCAGCACAAATTTGCAAAGAATAAAGCACTAGAACAAAAACTAATTGGACCAATGGAGGAGTCACATACCAAGGAACAATCTCCCCAAGCAGTTTTGCGAGAGGTGCTTTGAGCAAGGAGATCGAAAATCACAGCAAAAGTGGCTGGAACTCGTGCTTGAGTTGGTTTTTCGGGTTTGTGCGAGACAGAGGAAGAAGATGGGTGCTGGGATAAGTGGAGGAGGGCCACCGTGGGCCCACGAGGCAGGGGGCGCGCCCTAGAGGGGGGGCGCCCACCACCCTCGTGGCCAGGTGGCAGCTCCTCCCGTGGTATTTCTTGCATAGTAAATCCTCAGATATTCCCGAAAAAATCATATTAAATTGGCATGTCATTCTGAGGACTTTTATTTTCGGGATATTTTTATATTGCACGGATAAGTCAGGAAACAGACAGAAAAATACTATTTTTACTTTATTTCTACTAATTAACAGAAAATATAGAGAGGGTACAGAAGGTTGTGATTCTAGTTTCATCCATCTCATGCTCATCAAAAAGAATCCACTAACAAGGTTGATCAAGTCTTGTTAACAAACTCATTCCGATAATCATGAAACCGGAGAAATTTCGAATAACACTAAGTTACCTCAACGGGGATATGCACATCCCCTATAATAAGTATATCATATTTCTTTTTGACAGTAGGAAGAGGAAAATTCAAAACCTCCAATTATAATCGATGGAAATTCAAAACCTACAAATATAATCGATGGAGTTTTTCCAATTGAGTTGATACTATGAACTTGAGGTTGTTTCCTCGGAAAGTGTACCGTATGCTCATTACCATTAACATGAAAAGTGACATTGCCTTTGTTGCAATCAATAACAGCCCCTGCAGTATTAAGAAAAGGTCTTCCAAGAATAATAGACACACTATCATCCTCGGGAATATCAAGAATAACAAAGTCCGTTAAAATAGTAACGTTTGCAACCACAACAGGCACATCCTCATAGATACCGACAGGTATAGCAGTTGATTTATTAGCCATTTGCAAAGATATTTCAGTAGGTGTCAACTTATTCAAGTCAAGTCTACGATATAAAGAGAGAGGCATAACACTAACACCGGCTCCAAGATCACATAAAGCAGTTTTAATATAATTTCTTTTAATGGAGCAAGGTATAGTAGGTACTCCGGGGTCTCCAAGTTTCTTTGGTATTCCACCCTTAAAAGTATAATTAGCAAGCATGGTGGAAATCTCAGCTTTTGGTATCTTTCTTTTATTAGTAATGATATCCTTCATATATTTAGCATAAGGATTTGTTTTGAGCACATCAGTTAATCGCATATGCAAAAAGATGGGCCTAATCATTTCAGCAAAGCGCTCTAAATCCTCATCATCCTTTTTCTTGGATGGTTTTGGAGGAAAAGGCATGGGTTTCTGAACCCAAGGTTCCCTTTCTTTACCATGTTTCCTAGCAACAAAGTCTCTTTTATCATAACGTTGATTCTTTGATTGTGGGTTATCAAGATCAACAACAGGTTCAATTTCTACATCATTATCATTACTAGGTTGAGCATCATCATGAACATCATCATTAATATTTTCATTAGGTTCATGTTCATTACCAGATTGTGTTTCAACATCAGACATAGAGATATCATTTGGATTATCAGGTGGTTCAGCAATAGGTTCACTAGAAGTTTGCACAGTTCTATCATTTTTCTTCTTCTTCTTTTTAGAAGAACTAGGAACATCAATATTATTTCTTTGAGAATCTTGCTCGATTCTCTTAGGGTGGCCTTTAGGATACAAAAGTTCCTGAGTCATTCTACCAGTTCTAGTAGCCACTCTAACAGCATAATCATTTTTCTTACTATTCATTTCATCAAGCACTTCTTTTTGAGCTTTAAGCACTTGTTCTACTTGCGTGGTAACCATAGAAGCATGTTTACTAACAAGTTTAAGTTCACCTTTAATATTAGCCATATAATCACCCAAGCATCTAATCATATAAGCATTTTCTTTTAATTGTCTACCAAAATAAGCATTGAAGTCATCTTGCTTAAACATAAAGTTATCAAACTCATCCATGCACTGACTGGCAATTTTAGTAGGAGGAACTTCAGCTTTATCATATCTATAGAGAGAATTTACCTTTACTACCTGTGTCGGGATATCGGGGTCAGGAGGTTCTTCAATAAATAAAGAATTGAGATCATAAGTTTCTTCAACATGCGGTATATTAAGACCATGTATTTCTTCAATAGGAGGTAAATTCTTAACATCTTCAGCTTTAATACCTTTTTCTTTCATAGATTTCTTTGCCTCTTGCATATCTTCGGGACTGAGGAATAGAACACCTCTCTTCTTCGGAGTTGGTTTAAGAATAGGCTCAGTAATTGGAGCAGGAGCTGGCTCAGGAGGTGCCCAATTATTTTCATTTGTCAACATATTATTCAATAGAATTTTAGCTTCATCTGGTGTTCTTTCCCTGAAAAGAGAACCAGCACAACTATCCAGGTAATCTCTGGAAGCATCGGTTAGTCCATTATAAAAGATATCAAGTATTTCAGGTTTCTTAAGAGGATGATCAGGCAAAGCATTAAGTAACTTGAGAATCCTCCCCCAAGCTTGTGGGAGACTCTCTTCTTTAATTTGCACAAAGTTGTATATTTCCCTCAAAGCAGCTTGTTTCTTATGAGCAGGGAAATATTTAGCAGAGAAGTAATAAATCATATCCTGGGGACTACGCACACAACCAGGATCAAGAGAATTAAACCATATCTTAGCATCACCCTTTAATGAGAACGGAAATATTTTGAGTATATAAAAGTAACGCGATCTCTCATCATTAGTGAACAGGGCAGCTATATCATTTAACTTAGTAAGATGTGCCACAACAGTTTCAGATTCATAGCCATAAAACGGATCAGATTCAACCAAAGTAATTATATCAGGATCAACAGAGAATTCATAATCCTTATCAGGAACACATATAGGTGAAGTAGCAAAAGCAGGGTCGGGTTTCATTTTATCACTAAGTGATTCTTTGTTCCATTTAACTAATAACCTCTTAAGCTCATATCTATCCCTGCAAGCTAAAATAGCGGCAGAAGATTCCATATCAAAAAGATAACCCTCAGGGATAACAGGCATATTTTCATCATCACTATCATCATCGTATTCAGATTCAATAATTCCTTTTTCTCTAGCCCAAGCAATTTGTTCATCAAGAAATTCACTAAGGGGCACAGTAGTATCAGGCATAGAAGCAGTTGAAGGAAATATGCCCAAGAGGCAATAATAAAGTTATTATTTATTTCCTTATATCATGATAAATGTTTATTATTCATGCTAGAATTGTATTAACTGGAAACATAATACATGTGTGAATACATAGACAAACAGAGTGTCACTAGTATGCCTCTACTTGACTAGCTCGTTAATCGAAGATGGTTATGTTTCCTAACCATGAACAAAAGAGTTGTTATTTGATTAACGGGATCACATCATTAGAAGAATAATGTGATTGACATGACCCATTCCATTAGCTTAGCACCCGATCGTTTAGTATGTTGCTATTGCTTTCTTCATGACTTATACATGTTCGTATGACTATGAGATTATGCAACTCCCGTTTGCCGGAGGAACACTTTGTGTGATACCAAATGTCACAACATAACTTGGTGATTATAAAGGAGCTCTACAGGTGTCTCCAAAGGTACATGTTGGGTTGGCGTATTTCGAGATTAGGATTTGTCACTCCGATTGTCGGAGAGGTATCTCTGGGCCCTCTCGGTAATGCACATCACATAAGCCTTGCAAGCATTGCAACTAATGAGTTAGTTGCGAGATGATGTATTACGAAACGAGTAAAGAGACTTGCCGGTAACGAGATTGAACTAGGTATTGAGATACCGACGATCAAATCTTGGGCAAGTAACATACCGATGACAAAGGGAACAACGTATGTTGTTATGCAGTCTGACCGATAAAGATCTTCGTAGAATATGTGGGAGCCAATATGAGCATCCAGGTTCCGCTATTGGTTATTGACCGGAGACGTGTCTTGGTCATGTCTACATTGTTCTCGAACCCGTAGGGTCCGCACGCTTAAGGTTTTGATGACAATTATATTATGAGTTTATGCATTTTGATGTACCGAAGTTTGTTCGGAGTCCCGGATGTGATCACGGACATGACGAGGAGTCTCGAAATGGTTGAGACATAAAGATTGATATATTGGAAGCCTATATTTGGATATCGGAAGTGTTCCGGGTGAAATCGGGATTTTACCGGAGTACCGGGAGGTTACCGGAACCCCCCGAGAGGTATATGGGCCTTAGTGGGCTTTAGTGGAAGAGAGGAGAGGTGGCCAGGGCTGGGCCACGCGCCCCTCCCCCCTAGTCCAAATAGGACA
>NC_041392.1:647277836-647382731 GCF_002162155.2 Triticum dicoccoides
CCTTCTCTCTCTCCTCTTTCCCCCTCCCGAATCCTATTCCAACTAGGAAAGGGGGGAATCCTACTCCCGGTGGGAGTAGGACTCCTCCTGGCGCGCCCTCCTCCTGGACGGCCGCACCTTCCCCTGCTCCTTTATATACGGGGGCAGGGGGCACCCCTAGACACACAAGTTGATCCACGCGATCATATTCTTAGCCGTGTGCGGTGGCCCCTTCCACCATAATCCTCGATAATATTGTAGCGGTGCTTAGGTGAAGCCCTGCGACGGTAGTACATCAAGATTGTCACCACGTCATCGTGCTGACGGAACTCTTCCCCGACACTTTGCTGGATCGGAATCCGGGGATCGTCATCGAGCTGAACGTGTGCTAGAACTCGGAGGTGTCATAGTTTCGGTGCTTGATCGGTCGGGCCGTGAAGACGTACGACTACATCAACCGCGTTGTGCTAACGCTTCCGTTGTCGGTCTACAAGGGTACGTAGATCACACTCTTCCCTCATTGCTATGCATCACCATGATCTTGCGTGTGCGTAGGAAATTTTTTGAAATTACTACGTTCCCCAACAGTGGCATCCGAGCCTAGGTTTTATGTGTTGATGGTATATGCACGAGTAGAACACAAGTGAGTTGTGGGCGCTATAAGTCATACTGCTTACCAGCATGTCATACTTTGGTTCGGCGGTATTGTTGGACGAAGTGGCCCGGATCGACATTACGCGTACACTTACGCGAGACCGGTTCTCCCGACGTGCTTTGCACAAAGGTGGCTAGCGGGTGACAGTTTCTCCAACTTTAGTTGAACCGAGTGTGGCTACGCCCGGTCCTTGCGAAGGTTAAAACAGCACCAACTTGACAAATTATCGTTGTGGTTTTGATGCGTAGGTAAGATTGGTTCTTGCTTAAGCCCGTAGCAGCCACGTAAAACTTGCAACAACAAAGTAGAGGATGTCTAACTTGTTTTTGCAGGGCATGTTGTGATGTGATATGGTCAAGACATGATGCTGAATTTTATTGTATGAGATGATCATGTTTTGTAACCAAGTTATCAGCAACTGGCAGGAGCCATATGGTTGTCGCTTTATTGTATGCAATACAACTGTGCTGTAATGCTTTACTTTATCACTAAATGGTAGCGATAGTCGTGGAAGCATAAGATTGGCGAGACGACAACTATACTACGATGGTGATCAAGGTGTCGTGCCGATGACGATGGTGATCACGATGGTGCTTCGAAGATGGAGATCACAAGCACAAGATGATGATGGCCATATCATATCACTTATATTGATTGCATGTGATGTTTATCTTTTATGCATCTTATCTTGCTTTGATTGACGGTAGCATTTTAAGATGATCTCTCACTAATTATCAAGAAGTGTTCTCCCTGAGTATGCACCGTTGCGAAAGTTCTTCGTGCTGAGACACCATGTGATGATCGGGTGTGATAGGCTCTACGTTCAAATACAACGGGTGCAAAACAGTTGCACACGCGGAATACTCAGGTTATACTTGACGAGCCAAGCATATACAGATATGGCCTCGGAACACGGAGACCGAAAGGTCGAGCGTGAATCATATAGTAGATATGATCAACATAGCGATGTTCACCAATGAAACTACTCCATCTCACATGATGATCGAACATGGTTTAGTTGATTTGGATCACGTGATCACTTAGAGGATTAGAGGGATGTCTATCTAAGTGGGAGTTCTTAAGTAATATGATTAAATTGAACTTAAAAAATTTATCATGCACTTAGTCCTGGTAGTATTTTGCAAATTATGTTATAGATCAATAGCTCGCGTTGTTGCTTCCCTGTGTTTATTTTGATATGTTCCTAGAGAAAATTGTGTTGAAAGATGTTAGAAGCAATGATGCGGATCGGATCCATGATCTGAGGTTTATCCTCATTGCTGCACAGAAGAATTATGTCCTTGATGCACCGCTAGGTGACAGACCTATTGCAGGAGCAGATGCAGACGTTATGAACATTTGGCTAGCTCAATATGATGACTACTTGATAGTTTAGTGCACCATGCTTAATGGCTTAGAATCGGGACTTCAAAGACGTTTTGAACGTCATGGACCATATGAGATGTTCCAGGAGTTGAAGTTAATATTTCAAGCAAATACCCGAGTTGAGAGATATGAAGTCTCCAACAAGTTCTATAGCTAAAAGATGGAGGAGAATCGCTCAACTAGTGAGCATGTGCTCAGATTGTCTGGGTACTACAATCGCTTGAATCAAGTGGGAGTTAATCTTCCAGATAAGATAGTGAGTGACAGAATTCTCTAGTCACCATCACCAAGTTAGTAGAACTTCTTGATGAACTATAATATGCAAGGGATAACGGAAACAACTCCCAAGCTCTTCATGATGCTGAAATCAACGAAGGTAGAAATCAAGAAAACATCAAGTGTTGACGGTTGACAAGACCACTAGTTTCAAGAAAAGGGCAAAGGGAAGAAGGGGAACTTCAAGAAGAACGGCAAGCAAGTTGCTTCTCAAGTGAAGAAGCCCAAGTCTGATCCTAAGCCTGAGACTAAGTGCTTCTACTACAAAGGGACTGGTCACTGGAAGCAGAACTACCCCAAGTGATTGGCGGATAAAAAGGATGGCAAAGTGAACATAAGTATATTTGATATACATGTTATTGATGTGTACTTTACTAGTGTTTATAGCAACCCCTCAGTATTTGATACTAGTTCAGTTGCTAAGATTAGTAACTCGAAATGGGAGTTGCAGAATAAACAGAGACTAGTTAAAGGTGAAGTAACGATGTGTGTTGGAACTGGTTCCAAAATTGATATGATCATCATCGCACACTCCCTATACTTTCGGGATTAGTGTTGAACCTAAATAAGTGTTATTTGGTGTTTGCGTTGAGCATGAATATGATTTGATCATGTTTATTGTAATACGGTCATTCATTTAATTAAGAGAATAAATTGTTGTTCTGTTTACATGAATAAAACCTTATATGGTTACACACCCAATGAAAATAGTTCGTTGGATCTCGATCGTAGTGATGCACATAAACATAATATTGAAACCAAAAGATGCAAAGTTAATAATGATAGTGCAAACTTACTTGTGGCACTGCCGTTTAGGTCATATTGGTGTAAAGCGCATGAAGAAACTCCATGCTGATGGGCTTTTGGAATCACTTGATTATGAATCAGTTGATGCATGCGAACCATGCCTCATGGGCAAGATGACTAAGACTCTGTTCTTCGGAACAATGGAGCGAGCAACAGATTTGTTGGAAATCATACATACTGATGTATGTGGTCCGATGAATATTGAGGCTCGCGACAGGTATCATTATTTTCTGATCTTCACAGATGATTTGAGCAGATATGAGTATATCTACTTGATGAAACATAAGTCTGAAACATTTGAAAAGTTCAAAGAATTTCAGAGTGAAGTGGAAAATCATCGTAACAAGAAAATAAAGTTTCTACGATCTGATCGTGGAGAAGAGTATTTGAATTACGAGTTTGGTCTTCAGTTAAAACAATGTGAAATAGTTTCACTGCTCACGCCACCTGGAACACCATAGTGTAATGGTGTGTTCGAACGTCGTAATCGTACTTTATTTGATATGGTGCGATCTATGATGTCTCTTACAGATGTACCGCTATTGTTTTGGGGTTATGCATTAGAGACAGCTACATTGACGTTAAATAGGGCACCATCTAAATCCGTTTGAGATGACACCGTATGAACCATGGTTTAGCAAGAAACCTAAGCTGTCGTTTCTTAAAGTTTGAGGTTGCAATGCTTATGTGAAAAAGTTTCAACTTGATAAGCTCAAACCTAAATCGGAGAAGTGCGTCTTCATAGGATATCCAAAGGAAACTATTGGATACACCTTCTATCACAGATCCGAAGGCAAGACTTTTGTTGCTAAATTCGGAAACTTTCTAGAGAAGGAGTTTCTCTCGAAAGAAGTGAGTAGGAGGAAAGTAGAAAACTTGATAAGGTAATTGTACCTTCTCCCTTATTGGAAAGTAGTTCATCATAGAAATCTGTTCTTGTGACTACTACACCAATTAGTGAGGAAGCTAATGATGATGATCATGTAACTTCAGATCAAGTTACTACCAAATCTCGTAGGTAAACCAGAGTGAGATCCAGACCAGAGTGGTACAGTAATCCTATTCTGGAAGTCATGTTACTAGACCATGACGAACTTGCAAACTATGAGGAAGCGATGATGAGCCCAGATTCCGCAAAATGGTTTGAGGCCATGAAATCTGAGATATGATCCATGTATGAGAACAAAGTATGGACATTGATGGATTTGCCCGA
Source organism: Triticum dicoccoides (assembly GCF_002162155.2). NCBI lineage: Eukaryota > Viridiplantae > Streptophyta > Magnoliopsida > Poales > Poaceae > Triticum > Triticum dicoccoides. The sequence continues at coordinate 647,282,153 of NC_041392.1, forward strand.
TGATCGGCAAGCCATAGAAAATAAATGGATCTTCAAGAGGAAGACGGACGCTGATAGTAGTGTTACTATCTACAAAGCTAGACTTGTCGAAAAAGGTTTTTGACAAAGTTCAAGGTGTTGACTACGATGAAATTTTCTCACTCGTAGCGATGCTTAAGTCTGTCCAAATCATGTTAGCAATTGCCGCATTTTTATGAAATCTGGCAAATGGATAAACAAAACTACATTCCTTAATGGATTTAAAGAAAAGTTGTATATGATGCAACCAGAAGGTTTTGTCAATCCTAAAGGTGCTAACAAAATATGCAAGCTCCAGCAATCCATCTATGGACTGGTGCAAGCATCTCGGAGTTGGAATATACGCTTTGATAAGTTGATCAAAGCATATAGTTTTATACAGACTTGCGGTGAAGCCTGTATTTACAAGAAAGTGAGTGGGAGCACTACAGCATTTCTGATAAGTATATGTGTATGACATATTCTTGATCGGCAATAATGTAGAATTATTCTGCAAAGCATAAAGGAGTGTTTAAAAGGATTTTTTTTTCAAAGAAAACCTCGGTGAAGCTGCTTACATATTGAGCATCAAGATCTATAGAGATAGATCAAGACGCTTGATAAGTTTTTTTCAATAAGTACATACCTTGACAAGATTTTGAAGTAGTTCAAAATGGAACAGTCAAAGAAAGAATTCTTGCATGTGTTACAAGGTGTGAAATTGAGTAAGGCTCAAAACGCGACCACGGCAGAAAATAGAATGAGAATGAAAGTCATTCCCTATGCCTCAGCCATAGGTTTTATAAAGTATGCCATGCTGTGTACCAGATCTATTGTATACCCTACACTGTGTTAAGCAAGGGAGTACAATAGTGATCTAAGAGTAGATCACTGGACAGCGGTCAAAAATATCCTTAGTGGAATATTTCTCAATTATGGAGGTGAAAAAAAAGGGTTCGTCGTAAAAAGTTACGTCGATGCAAGTTTTGACACAGATCTGGATGACTCTAAGTCTCGATCTAGATACATATTGAAAGTGGGAGCAATTAGCTAGAGTAGCTCCGTGCAGAGCATTGTATAAATAGAATTCGCAAAATACTTACGGATCTGTATGTGACAGACCCATTGACTAAAATTATCTCACAAGCAAAACATGATCACACCTTAGTACTCTTTGGGTGTTAATCACATAAACGATGTGAACTAGATTACTTACTCTAGTAAACCCTTTGGGTATAGGTCACATGACAATGTGAACTATGGGTGTTAATCACATGGTGATGTGAACTATTAGTGTTGAATCACATGGCGATGTGAACTAGATTATTGACTCTAGTGCAAGTGCGAGACTGAAGGAAATATGCCTTAGAGGCAACAATAAAGTTATTATTTATTTCCTTATATCATGATAAATGTTTATTATTCATGCTAGAATTGTATTAACCAGAAACATAATACATGTGTGAATACATAGACAAACAGAGTGTCACTAGTATGCCTCTACTTGACTAGCTCGTTAATCGAAGATGGTTATGTTTCCTAACCATGAACAAAAGAGTTGTTATTTGATTAACGGTATCACATCATTAGAAGAATGATTTGATTGACATGACCCATTCCATTAGCTTAGCACCCGATCGTTTAGTATGTTGCTATTGCTTTCTTCATGACTTATACATGTTCCTATGACTATGAGATTATGCAACTCCCGTTTTCCGGAGGAACACTCTGTGTGCTACCAAACGTCACAACGTAACTGGGTGATTATAAAGGAGCTCTACAGGTGTCTCCAAAGGTACATGTTGGGTTGGCGTATTTCGAGATTAGGATTTGTCACTCCGATTGTCGGAGAGGTATCTCTGGGCCCTCTCGGTAATGCACATCACATAAGCCTTGCAAGCATTGCAACTAATGAGTTAGTTGCGAGATGATGTATTACGAAACGAGTAAAGAGACTTGCCGGTAACGAGATTGAACTAGGTATTGAGATACCGACGATCGAATCTCGGGCAAGTAACATACCGATGACAAAGGGAACAACGTATGTTGTTATGCGTTCTGACCGATAAAGATCTTCGTAGAATATGTGGGAGCCAATATGAGCATCCAGGTTCCACTATTGGTTATTGACCGGAGACGTGTCTCGGTCATGTCTACATTGTTCTCGAACCCGTAGGGTCCGCACGCTTAAGGTTTTGATGACAGTTATATTATGAGTTTATGCATTTTGATGTACTGAAGTTTGTTCGGAGTCCCGGATGTGATCACGGACATGACGAGGAGTCCCGAAATGGTCGAGACATAAAGATTGATATATTGGAAGCCTATATTTGGATATCGAAAGTGTTCCGGGTGAAATCGGGATTTTACCGGAGTACCGGGAGGTTACCGGAACCCCCCGGGAGGTATATGGGCCTTAGTGGGCTTTAGTGGAAGAGAGGAGAGGTGGCCAGGGCTGGGCCGCGCGCCCCTCCCCCCTAGTCCGAATAGGACAAGGAGAGGGGGCGGCGCCCCCCCCCCCCTTCCTTCTCTCTCTCCTCTTTCCCCCTCCCGAATCCTATTCCAACTAGGAAAGGGGGGAATCCTACTCCCGGTGGGAGTAGGACTCCTCCTGGCGCGCCCTCCTCCTGGACGGCCGCACCTTCCCCTGCTCCTTTATATACGGGGGCAGGGGGCACCCCTAGACACACAAGTTGATCCACGTGATCATATTCTTAGCCGTGTGCGGTGCCCCCTTCCACCATAATCCTCGATAATATTGTAGCGGTGCTTAGGCGAAGCCCTGCGACGGTAGTACATCAAGATTGTCACCACGCCGTCGTGCTGACGGAACTCTTCCCTGACACTTTGCTGGATCGGAGTCCGGGGATCGTCATCGAGCTGAACATGTGCTAGAACTCGGAGGTGTCGTAGTTTCGGTGCTTGATCGGTCGGGCCGTGAAGACGTACGACTACATCAACCGCATTGTGCTAACGCTTCCGTTGTCGGTCTACAAGGGTACGTATATCACACTCTTCCCTCGTTGCTATGCATCACCATGATCTTGCGTGTGCATAGGAATTTTTTTGAAATTACTACGTTCCCCAACAGCAGTTTCATCATAAGTATCATGCATAGCAGAAGTGGCATCATCAATAACATGCGACATATCGGAACGAATAGCAGAAGCAGGTTTAGGTGTCGCTAGCCTACTCATAACAGAAGGTGAATCAAGTGCAGAGCTAGATGCCAGTTCCTTACCTCCCCTCGTAGTTGAGGGATAAATTGTTGTCTTAGCATCTTTCAAGTTCTTCATAGTGTCCAGCAGATATAAATCCCAAGTTACTCAAAGAATAGATCTATGCTCCCCGGCAACGGCGCCAGAAATTAGTCTTGATAACCCACAATTATAGGGGATCGCAACAGCTTTCGAGGGTAGAGTAATCGACCCAAATTTATTGATTTGAGACAAGGGGAGCCAAAGAATATTCTCAAGTATTAGCAGCTGAGTTGTCCATTCAACCACACCTGGAAACTTAGTATCTGCAGCAAAGTGTTTAGTAGCAAAGTAATATGATAGTGGTGGTAGCGGCAACAAAATTAAAGACAGCAAAAGTAATGTTTTTGGTATTTTGTAGTGATTGTAACAGTAGCAGCGGGAAAGTAAATAAGCGAGAACCAGTATATGGAAAACTCGTAGGCACCGGATCAGTGATGGATAATTATGCCGGATGCGGTTCATCATGTAACAGTCATAACATAGGGTGACACAGAACTAACTCCAATTCATCAATATAATGTAGGCATGTATTCCGTATATAGTCATACGTGCTTATGGAAAAGAACTTGCATGACATCTTTTGTCCTACCCTCCCGTGGCAGCGGGGTCCTATTGGAAACTAAGGGATATTAAGGCCTCCTTTTAATAGAGAACCGGGACAAAGCATTAGAACATAGTGAATACATGAACTCCTCAAACTATGGTCATCACCGGGAGTGGTCCCGATTATTGTCACTTCGGGGTTGCCGGATCATAACACATAGTAGGTGACTATAGACTTGCAAGATAGGATCAAGAACTCACATATATTCATGAAAACATAATAGGTTCAGATCTGAAATCATGGCACTCGGGCCCTAGTGATAAGCATTAAGCATAGCAAAGTCATAGCAACATCAATCTCAGAACATAGTGGATACTAGGGATCAAACCCTAACAAAACTAACTCGATTACATGATAAATCTCATCCAACCCATCACTGTCCAGCAAGCCTATGATGGAATTACTCACGCACGACGGTGAGCATCATGAAATTGGTGATGGAGGATGGTTGATGATGACGACGGTGACGAATCCCCCTCTCCGGAGCCCCGAACGGACTCCAGATCAGCCCTCCCGAGATGTTTTAGGGCTTGGCGGCGGCTCCGTATCGTAAAACGCGATGATTTCTTCTCTTTGATTTTTTTTCTCTTCGAAAGCAAATATATAGAGTTGGAGTTGGCGTCGGAGGGCATCCAGGAGGCCCACGAGGTAGGGGGCGCGCCCTAGAGGGGGGGCGCACCCTAGAGGGGGGGGCGCCCCCACCCTCGTGGACAGGTGTGGGCCCCCTGGTCTTCATCTTTGGCGAGGATTTTTTATTATTTTTTTCTAAGATGTTCCGTGGAGTTTCAGGTCATTCCGAGAATATTTATTTTCTGCACATAAAACAACACCATGGCAATTCTGCTGAAAACAGCGTCAGTCCGGGTTAGTTCCATTCAAATCATACAAGTTAGAGTCTAAAACAAGGGCAAAAGTGTTTGGAAAAGTAGATACGACGGAGACGTATCATTTAACTATTTTTATTATTTAGTGCACTATTCCGTACAAAGGAAGCCAGACGCACAAAGAAAACCGGGACATACATGTAAAGGAAACTTTAAACTAAACAAAGCAGTCGGCCGGCCAGACTATATCTCTATTTTTCACTCTCCAAACAAAACCAAGCCGCCGGCTCATGTCTATTTTGTGATTGCCAACCTATATCAAGAGGATGGTTGCTCCGTCGAGGAAAGAACGCATGGCGTACAGCAGCATACGACACCATCGCCCGCTGGCTTCTCTCCAGCCGTTTTTGGATCTCCATAAACGGATCTGCATCGGTGAGATGTCTTCGCATTGAAGGTGCACGGCGTTCCTGGCAGCGCCAACAACAGTGCTGGGACAGAGCAGGTTGAGCTTGACTTTAATTTGTGGCTCGTCTGCAGATGAGTAGACGACGCCGAGACATACATGTAGACGACGTGGCGGCAAAGTTGTAGGCCGAGCATGGACATGGCGGTGGTTGTGATGCCAACGTGCAGCCGGTGCGGCTGCACTGTGCTACCTCTTGAGCACTGCGTTGGTTTTCCCTTGAAGAGGAAAGGGTGATGCAGTAAAGTAGCATAAGTATTTCCCTTAGTTTTTGAGAACCAAAGTATCAATCCAGTAGGAGATCACGCTCGAGTCCCACGCACCTACACAAACAAATAAGAACCTGGCAACCAACGCGATAAAGGGGTTGTCAATCCCTTCACAGTCACTTACGAGGGTGTGATCCGATAGATATGATAAGATAATATTTTTGGTATTTTTATGATAAAGATAAATAAAGATGCAAAGTAAAATAAACGGCAATAGAAATAGCTAAGTGTTGGAAGATTAATATGATGGAAGATAGACCCGGGGGCCATAGGTTTCACTAGTGGCTTCTCTCAAGAGCATAAGTATTACGGTGGGTAAACGAATTACTGTCGAGCAATTGATAGAATTGAGCATAGTTATGAGAATATCTAGGTATGATCATGTATATAGGCATCACGTCCGCGACAAGTAGACCGAAACGATTCTGCATCTACTACTATTACTCCACACATCGACCGCTATCCAGCATGCATCTAGAGTATTAAGTTCATAAGAACAGAGTAATGCTTTAAGTAAGATGACATGATGTACAGGGATAAAATCATGCAATATGATATAAACCCCATCTATTTATCCTCGATGGCAACAATACATTACGTGTCATTTCCCTTTCTATCACTTGAATCGAGCACCGCAAGATTGAACCCAAAGCTAAGCACTTCTCCCATTGCAAGAAAGATCAATCTAGTAGGCCAAACCAAACTGATAATTCGAAGAGACTTGCAAAGATAAACCAATCATACATAAAAGAATTCAGAGGAGATTCAAATATTGTTCATAGATAAACTTGGTCATAAACCCACAATTCATCGGATCTTGACAAACACACCGCAAAAGAACATTACATTGAATAGATCTCGAAGAAGATCGAGGAGAACTTTGTACTGAGATCCAAAGAGAGAGAAGAAGCCATCTAGCTAATAACTATGGACCCGTAGGTCTTAAGTAAACTACTCACACATCACCGGAGAGGCCATGGAGTTGATGTAGAGGCCCTCTGTGATCAATGCCCCCTCCGGCGGAGCTCCGGAAAAGGCCCCAACATGGGATCTCTCGGGTACAGAAGGTCGCGGCGGCGGAATTAGGTTTTCGTGGTGCTCCTGGATGTTTGGGGGGTACGTGGATATATATAGGAGGAAGAAGTAGGTCGGTGGAGCAACGAGGGGCCTACGAGGGTGAAGAGCGTGCCTAGGGGGGTAGGCGCGCTCCCTGCCTCGTGGCCTCCTCGATTGTTTCTTGACTCCCACTCCAAGTCTCCTGGATCATGTTTGTTGAGAAAATCACGTTCCCGAAGGTTTCATTCCGTTTGGACTCCGTTTGATATTCCTTTTCTGCGAAACACTAAAATAGGCAAAAAACAGCAATTTGGGTTGGGCCTCCGGTTAATAGGTTAGTCCCAAAAATGATATAAAAGTGTAAAATAAAGCCCATTAACATCCAAAACACATAATATAATAGCATGGAGCAATAAAAAAATTATAGATACGTTGGAGACGTGTCAAGCATCCCCAAGCTTAATTCCTGCTCGTCCTCAAGTAGGTAAATGATAAAAGAAGAATTTTTGATGTGGAATGCTTTCTAACATATTTCTCAATGTAATTTTTTTTCTTTATTGTGGCATGAATGTTCAGATCCGAAAGATTCAAGATAAAAGTTTAATATTGACATAAAAATAATAATACATCAAGCATACTAACTAAGCAATTATATCTTCTCAAAATAACATGGCCAAAGAAAGTTATCCCTACAAAATCATATAGTCTGGCTATGATCTATCTTCACCACACAAAATATTTAAATCATGCACAACCCCGATGACGAGCCAAGCAATTGTTTCATACTTTTGATGTTCTCAAACTTTTTCAATCTTCACGCAATATATGAGCGTGAGCCATGGATATAGCACCATATGTGGAATAGAATGGTGGTTGTTGAGAAGACAAAAAAGGATAAGGTAGTCTCACATCAACTAGGCGTATCAACGGGCTATGGAGATGCCTATCAATAGATATCAATGTGAGTGAGTAGGGATTGTCATGCAACGGATGCACTAGAGCTATAAGTATATGAAAGCTCAACAAAAGAAACTAAGTGGGTGTGCATCCAACTTGCTTGCTCATGAAGACCTATGGCATTTTGAGGAAGCCTGTCATTGGAATATACAAGCCAAGTCCTATAATGAAAAATTCCCACTGGTATATGAAAGAGATTCTCTATCATGAAGATCACGGTGCTACTTTGAAGCACAAGTGTGGAAAAAGGATAGTAGCATTGTCCCTTCTCTCTTTTTCTCTCACTCACATTTTTTTATTTGGGCCTTTTTCTTTTTTTTGGCCTCTTTTTTCGTCTAGAGTCTCATCCCAACTTGTGGGGGAATCATAGTCTCCATGATCCTTTCCTCACTTGGGACAATGCTCTAATAATGATGATCATCACACTTTATTTACTTACAACTCAAGAATTACAACTCAATACTTAGAACAAAATATGACTCTATGTGAATGCCTCAGGCGGTGTACCGGGATGTGCAATGATGCATGAGTGACATGTATGAAGAATTATGAACGGTGGCTTTGCCACAAATACGATGTCAACTACATAATCATGCAAGTAATATGACAATGATGAAGCGTGTCATAATAACGGAATGGTGGAAAGTTGCATGGAAATATATCTCAAAATGTCTATGGAAATGTCATAATAGGTAGGTATGGTGGCTATTTTGAGGAAGGTATATGGTGGGTTTATGGTACCGGCGAAAGTTGCGCGATACTAGAGAGGCTAGCAATGGTGGAAGGGTGAGAGTGCGTATAATCCATGGACTCAACATTAGTCATAAAGAACTCACATACTTATTGCAAATATCTATTAGTTATCGAAACAAAGTATTACGCGCATGCTCCTAGGGGGATAGATTGGTAGGAAAAGACCATCGCTCGTCCCCGACCGCCACTCATAAGGAAGACAATAAATAAATAAATCATGCTCCGACTTCATCACATAAAGGTTCACCATATGTGCATGCTACGGGAATCACAAACTTCAACACAAGTATTTCTCAAATTCACAACTACTCAACTAGCATGACTCTAATATCACCATCTCCATATCTCAAAACGATTATCAAGTATCAAACTTCTCATAATATTCAATGCACTTCTATGAAAGTTTTTATATTAAAGCAAATTTCCATGTTGTTCTAAAGGACTCTCAAAATAATATAAGTGAAGCATGAGAGATCAATTATTTCTATAAAATAAAACCACCGCCGTGCTCTAAAAGATATAAGTGAAGCGCTAGAGCAAAAACTATATAGCTCAAAAGAAATAAGTGAAGCACATAGAGTATTCTAATAAATTTCAAATCATGTGAGTCTCTCTCAAAAGGTGTGTACAGTAAGGATGATTGCAGTAAATTAAAAAGCAAAGACTCAAATCATACAAGACGCTCCAAGCAAAACACATAACATGTGGTAAATAAAAATATAGCTCCAAGTAAAGTTACCGATAGACGAAGACGAAAGAGGGGATGCCTTCCGGGGCATCCCCAAGCTTAGGCTTTTTGGTGTCCTTGAATTTTACCTTGGGGTGCCATGGGAATCCCCAAGCTTAGGATCTTGCCACTCTTTGTTCCATAATCCATCAAATCTTTATCCAAAAACTTGAAAACTTCACAACAAAAAACTCAAAATAGAAAATCCCGTAAGCTCCGTTAGCGAAAGAAAACAAAACACCACTTCAAGGTACTGTAATTAACTCATTCTTTATTTATATTGGTTTTAAACCTACTGTATTCCAACTTCTCTATGGTTTATAAGCTCTTTTACTAGCCATAGATTCATCAAAATGAGCAAACAACACATGAAAAACAGAATCTGTCAAAAACAGAACAGTCTGTAGTAATATGTAGCTAAAGCAAACTTCTGGAACCCCAAAAATTCTAAAATAAATTTCTGGACGTGAGGAATTTATCTATTAATCGTCTGCAAAAAGAATTAACTAAATAGCACTTTCCAAATAAAAATGGCAGCGATTCTCGTGAGCGCTAAAGTTTCTGTTTTTTACAGCAAGATTAAAAAGACTTTTCCCGAGTCTTCCCAACGGTTCTACTTGGCACAAACACTAATTAAACACAAAAAACACAACCAAAACAGAGGTTAGATAAATTATTTATTACTAAACAGGAGCAAAAATCAAGGAATAAAAATAAAATGGGGTTGCCTCCCAACAAGCGCTATCGTTTAACGCCCCTAGCTAGGCATAAAAGCGAAGATAGATCTAGGTATTGCCATCTTTGGTGGGCAATTTTTCAATAAGACACCTATAATCCCTAGGAGTTTCTTTCTTTTTATTAATTATCAAACTCCTAGGCACAAAATCAAGAAAATCATTTGTAGCAAACGGTTCCTTAATGATAGCAAAAGGATTGGGATGAACACTTATTGATTTTAAATTTGCAGTTTCCTTACTAGAGGATTCACCCTTATTTTTAGGAACATAAACAAGCTTGGCAATTTTGGTAGGAGGATTTGGAGTATTTTTAACGGAAGAAAAAGCGGACCCCAAGTTGGTGATAATTCCCTCAAGTTTATCGATTCTAGTAGAATCTTGATCTGTTCTTTTATTAACTATGGGTTCTTTTTCCTTAAAACTTTTCAGAGTAACTCCCACCTTAGATCCATATTGGGTAATTTGGTTGTGGATCTTTTTATCCAAATTCTCAATCAACTCTACAGTAGCAACTTTATTCTCAATAATTTCAAGACTTTGCATCACATGTTCCAAAGTTAACATAGTTCCATTAACCAAAAGAGGTGGTGAGCCAAACAAATCTATCATAGCGTTATAAGAATAAAAAATATGGCTACCCAAGAAATTCCCTCCGGTAATGGTATCAAGAATATATCTGTACCAAGGAGTAGCGCCTACAAAAAAATTGCGGAGAAGAACGGAAGTAGATTGCTTCCTGGTAGATCTATTTTGAGCATTGGAAATTCTATACCAAGCGTCTTTTAGATTTTCTTCCTCCCTTTGCTTAAAATTAAGAACTTCATTCTCGGGAGACAACGGAGAAGATAGAGGACTAGCCATAACGACAAGGCAAGCAAGAAAGCGACGAACGGAAAAGAGAGGGCGAATAAAACGGCAAGGGTGAAGTGGGGGAGAGGAAAACGAGAGGCAAACGTCAAATAATGTAATGCGAGGGATAAGAGTTTGTGATGGGTACTTGGTATGTCTTGACTTGTGCGTAGACTCTCCAGCAACGGTGCCAGAAATGGCTCGTTGTCGGGAGTCAAATCTTGACTTGACTTGGCGTGAATCTCCCCGGCAACGGCGCCAGAAATCCTTCTTGCTATCTCTTGAGCACTGCTTGGTTTTCCCTTGAAGAGGAAAGGGTGATGCAGTAAAGTAGCGTAAGTATTTTCCTCAGTTTTTGAGAACCAAGGTATCAATCCAGTAGGAAATCACGCTCGAGTCCCACGCACCTACACAAACAAATAAGAACCTCGCAACCAATGCTAAAGGGGTTGTCAATCCCTTCACGGTCACTTACGAGAGTGAGATCTGATAGATATGATAAGATAATGTTTTTGGTATTTTTATGATAAAGAGAAATAAAGATGCAAAGTAAAATAAATGGCAATAGAAATAGCTAAGCGTTGGAAGATTAATATGATGGAAGATAGACCCGAGGGCCATAGGTTTCACTAGTGGCTTCTCTCAAGAGCATAAGTATTACGGTGGGTAAACGAATTACTGTCGAGCAATTGATAGAATTGAGCATAGTTATGAGAATATCTAGGTATGATCATGTATATAGGCATCACGTCCGCGACAAGTAGACCGAAACAATTCTGCATCTACTACTATTACTCCACACATCGACCGCTATCCAGCATGCATCTAGAGTATTAAGTTCATAAGAACAGAGTAATGCTTTAAGTAAGATGACATGATGTAGAGGGATAAACTCATGCAATATGATATAAACCCCATCTTTTTATCCTCGATGTCAACAATACAATACGTGTTGTTTCCCTTTTTGTCACTGGAATCGAGCACCGCAAGATTGAACCCAAAGCTAAGCACTTCTCCCATTGCAAGAAAGATCAATCTAGTAGGCCAAACCAAACTGATAATTCGAAGAGACTTGCAAAGATAAACCAATCATACATAAAAGAATTCAGGGGAGATTCAAATATTATTCATAGATAAACTTGGTCATAAACCCACAATTCATAGGATCTCGACAAACACACCGCAAAAGAAGATTACATCGAATAGATCTCCAAGAAGATCGAGGAGAACTTTGTATTGAGATCCAAAGAGAGAGAAGAAGCCATCTAGCTAATAACTATGGACCCGTAGGTCTGAAGTAAACTACTCACACATCACCAAAGAGGCCATGGAGTTGATGTAGAGGCCCTCCGTAATCAATGCCCCCTCCGGCGGAGCTCCGGAAAAGGCCCCAAGATGGGATCTCTTGGGTACAAAAGGCTGCGGCGATGGAATTAGGTTTTCGTGGTGCTCCTAGATGTTTGGGAGGTACGTGGATATATATAGGAGGAAGAAGTAGGTCGGTGGAGCAACGGGGGGCCCACGAGGGTGGAGGGCGCACCCAGGGGGTAGGCGCGCCCCCCTGCCTCGTGGCCTTCTCGATTGTTTCTTGACTCCCACTCCAAGTCTCCTGGATCACGTTTGTTGAGAAAATCACGTTCCCGAAGGTTTCATTCCGTTTGGACTCCGTTTGATATTCCTTTTCTGCGAAACACTGAAATAGGCAAAAAAACAGCAATTTGGGTTGGGCCTCTGGTTAATAGGTTAGTCCCAAAAATGATATAAAAGTGTAAAATAAAGCCCATTAACATCCAAAATAGATAATATAATAGCATGGAGCAATCAAAAATTATAGATACGTTGGAGATGTATCACACTGCACGAGCTGTAGAGAGGGCAGTGGTGGTGGTTGTGGATGTGCAATGAGCTATCAGCTATGGCCGGCAGCGGCACGACGACACGAAGAAGAAAGGGTCCGCTAGGCAAGGTACGGTCCACCGGGCCAGGGTTGCACCAGACCACGTGAATATTGAGCTAGCAGCAATGCCATTGAGATCGAGTGAGCTTGTGAAACTTGAAGAAAGGGTCCGCTGGGCAAGGTACGGTCCACCGGGCCAGGGTTGCACCAGACCACGTGAATATTGAGCTAGCAGCAATGCCATTGAGATCGAGTGAGCTTGTGAAACTTGAAGATGAAGACGCAATTAGGGAATCACTGGTCATAATCCACGCACTTAAACTACGGACATGGCCATCAACTGGATCCATGCATTGCTGAATATGTGCAGACCAAACTACGCATCGAGAGAATTATACTAGCAAACATGTAACACACCTGAGAGGTACTCAAGTTCCTTGATCATTAAGTGCATTAAAATGTATGGCTGGCATGCACTTTTTAGCATTCTTTTTTAGGGTAATCTTTTATTAGGGGTAACTAATTTGAGCTAAGACTTCACGTTGCTTTGTGTTTCTCGGTAATGCCACATCTAATTATGTGCATGGTCATTTTCTTTTGAATATATTCACAGACTAATTACTCACACCAGTAATCATCTTTGTAAAACTTGAAGTCTATCAGGAGCAAATACAGCTATCTCACGGCATTACTTGAAGCCAATATATGTCTTTGTTTCGATCTAGATGGATTTATAGTTTTGCACTAGGTAAACACTCGAATACGACACAAACTATGAAATTTATTTTATACCGGTTGCAAGGCACGGGTTGCTTATAGGTGGAACCAATTAACATGTTTATTTGTTAGAGGCAGCCTCTAAAGCTAGAAGGACGCTAAGTTTGGAGAAATCGTCGCCAAGGCTTGCATCGTATGGAGGCTGCCCCTATAGGCTGTGATAACGCCTTATGTTTTTAGTATTTTGAATAGCCTTTTAAAAATTCTTTTCTCAGTTTTAGTTTTTTTAGTCTCTATGGTGTCTCTGTAGCCTGATTTTTAACCTTGCATGATGTGTTTTGTTTGTACCAGAGTACGGTCGGACGTGGATATTTTATGATTTAGATTAGATAGGATGAAGAAGGTGTATGAAACCATATGTGGATTTTTTAATTAATTGCCAACCGTTGCCATCAAGCTTGATCGTGTAAGGCCTTTGTTATTTGATACAAATTTTCCAACAGTAATTCTCTCTATTATATATTGCGCACCATGGTAAAAGAACAATTGCATACAATGCAGGGATGATGCATGCATCAAGTAAAGATGAGATAAGCATAACGCTCATCATCATCATAATTAATAGGTCCGTAAAATTATAAGTCAGTGCAGGGAGGGCTCGCGAAGCGGCGTTCCAGAGTATGTGTTTATTGCCTTAGGATTGAACACTTTCATCGTGAATAAGTGGATAGCATGATTATCATTGGCAACGATGGTGAAGAGGAGAAGCGATAATACAGATAGGTCACCACTAGGCATATGAAAAGATTTGTTCCTTCCGTTGCAACGCAGAGGCACATTTCCTAGTAAGAGACCTACGTGCAACGTGGCAAATAGGAGTGGCCCGCCGCTAGACCGCGGTCCACTCTCGGTCTCCTTCTGTCCTGAGCCACCCCCCGTGTGCCGCTCCCAATGTTTTCGCCGCTCCATTCCACGCGCCTCCACCCTTCCGCTTCCGCGCACCCACCTCGCCACCCCCACGCCCACGCCCACGCCGCGTAATCAATCAATCGATCGATCGAATCAACGAGCAGCCGCCCGCCGCCTCACGCACCCCGGCCCCCCTCCCCCCGCGTCCCCGCGGCAAGGCGCGACGGGGAGCGGAACGCCGCCGCGATGAAGCCGCACCCCCCGCCGCCGCCGCCGCCGGGCAGCCGGGGGTGGGGCGCGGGCGCGACGGGCCGCCGCCGGGCCTTCGCGTGCGCCCTCGCCGGGGCCGCCCTCGCGTTCGCGCTCCTCTGCCTCTTCCACGGCGCCGCCTTCGGCCCCACCCTCCGCCTCCGAGCCTCGCAGGTCCAGGCCCAGGCCCCGCTCCCCGACGGCCTCGCGCTCTCCTCCCTCCCGGTACGTAACGTTCGCACACCTCGCCGTCGCGGTTTCCGTACGTGCGTGCTAACGGCGGGTGGTTCGATTCGCTGACTCGATCGGCCCGGGGTTGCCGCGCAGGTGTGCGACGCGAGGCACTCGGAGCTGATCCCGTGCCTGGACCGGGGTCTCCACCACCAGCTCCGCCTCAGGCTCAACCTCTCCCTCATGGAGCACTACGAGCGCCACTGCCCGCCCGCGCCCCGCCGCCTCAACTGCCTCATCCCCCCACCCGATGGCTACCTGGTGAGATGAACACGGACGATGAGTCCACCATGCTGTAGATTGTTGCATTTTGCCCTTCTGTTGGTCGATCATGCTGATGTGATGTGGGTGGCAATGTTTAGGTGCCGATCAGGTGGCCGAGGAGCAGGGACGAGGTGTGGACGGCCAACATACCCCACACGCACCTCGCCTCCGAGAAGTCAGACCAGAGGTGGATGGTGGTGAACGGCGACAAGATCAACTTCCCCGGCGGAGGCACCCACTTCCACCACGGCGCCGACAAGTACATTGTGAACCTCGCGCAGGTTCGAAACGTTCCGAGCTCCTATAGCAGTTAACCCATCACCTTTTGGTTACATTTGGAAGCTAACGAATAGTGCCAATGTTGATTGGTGTGATGCTAGATGTTGGGGTTTCCAAATGACAAGCTGAACAACGAAGGCAACATCAGGAACGTGCTCGACGTCGGCTGCGGGGTTGCTAGCTTCGGGGCTTACCTCCTACCGCTGGATATAATTGCAATGTCGCTTGCTCCCAACGATGTGCACGAGAACCAGATTCAGTTTGCCCTTGAGAGGGGGATCCCGTCGACCCTTGGTGTGCTGGGCACAAGGAGGCTGCCATATCCAAGCCGCTCATTCGAGCTGGCGCATTGCTCACGCTGTCGAATCGACTGGTTGCAGAGGGATGGGATCTTGTTGCTGGAAGTGGATAGGGTTTTGAGGCCTGGAGGGTATTTCGTTTATTCCTCACCAGAGGCTTATGCTCATCATGATCCAGCTAACCGGAAGATATGGAAGCAGATGAGCAATCTTGCTCAGAGGATGTGCTGGAGGATTGCTTCAAAGGAGGGCCAGACGGTGATATGGGTCAAACCATTGACAAATGGGTGCTATATGAGGAGAGAGCCCAGAGCACTTCCTCCCATGTGTGCCCATGATGATGACCCAGATGCTGCTTGGAATGTCCTCATGAAAGCATGCATAACTCCCTACTCCAAGAGTAAGCTCACTTTCCTGATTTGCCACAAGATTACTATTGAATTACCATAGTCTGTTATCTATTGTATTGTCTCTTGCTTTCTTCTAGTGTTCTGCTTGAAATATACTTCACCCTGGCAAAAGTTCGCACATGTTAGAGCAGACAAAGGGTCAAGATTATAACCATTAGCCATAACCCTTTATTGAGCACTGGCTAGTCATAATATAGAAGGGTACTTTGGTTAACCTCTTACCTGAAGGGAATACCCCTTGCCAACCCTGTTTGATCTGCCTTACCGCCCACTAACAGGATCAAACCACCTGTTGCCTGCTCTATCACTTGGCATTAAGTCATCATGTGCCCCCTTATTCTGCAATTTTTGGCCTCCACAGATCACTCTTTGCTGGCCATGACAATTTGCCTGCATGCCACCACCATTGATTACCTTTGCTTTGTTTGCACTATATCTGGTTTGAACTGTAGTAGAATATTGGTGTATATGGTTTGATAGTTTCCAATTTCTGCAGCAGAGTTTCCTGCAATTAACATTTCTAGTTTGAAACTGTAGTAGTATATTGCCATATTTGGTTGAGTTCATCTGTTCATATATGTATATTGCCTGGTGCTGTAACTGTTAATAAAGAAAATTTCCATTACAAGTTTCTGTAAAGAAAATCCAACTTCACTTGTAGTTCTTCCATAAATTACTCTAATATGGAACATTAAATGTTGGCTAGCATACTTGTGCCCTGATGGTGTAATGTTCTTTTATTTAACCAGGAGTTAACAAGGCTAAAGGAGCCGAACTGCTTCCCTGGCCACAAAGGCTCACAGCACCACCCCCTCGTTTGGAAGAGATTGGAATCAGTTCAAAGAATTTTTCTGAAGACAATGTGAGTGTTTTGATGATTGATTTTGCTATATGAAGCCGCACCCTTCCCAGATGATGATCTTAAGTGTCTAACCTTGGAATACTGTCTGCAGGAAATTTGGAATTCTAGAGTTGCTCAGTACTGGAAACTTATGAAATCTGAGATACAGAAGTATTCCTTCAGAAATGTTATGGATATGAATGCTAACCTTGGCGGATTTGCAGCATCACTGAGGAAAAAGGATGTCTGGGTAATGAATGTAGCCCCTTTCATGGAATCTGGAAAACTGAAGATCATATATGACCGTGGTTTGATAGGGACAATCCATGACTGGTAAGATGTTTGTGAAATACCTTCTGTACTATATGTACTTCTTAGATTCTTAGATTTAGAATGTTTTTTGTTTAGTGACACACATGGTATAATTTTATAACTATATCAGAGGTTTTAATTGCATAAAGAATAGGTCAATATTTTGACAAGTGCTCATACGTGAAACTTGTGTTTTAGTGGTTATCTATATGAGTACCACATTTTGGTGCTTCACAAAGCAGTTTATGTTTCCCTATATGTTGGGTGTAGCAATAGTATTGTGTTGTTTCAATTTTATGTCATTATACTGAATGCACACTGTTAATATATAATCCACTCGTCACATTCCAGACATGGTGTCATGAATGGAATCAGAGTTCTCTCATTGAAAATTTTCCTTCCTAGCTGCTACAGAAGTACCCTGCCGTTAACTGACGGGCACTGGAAAAACTGTATAGTAGAATTGCACAAAGATGAAAAACCAGATGCCTGTCTCCACACCAGCGGCTCCTCTGCTGCCTAATAGTTTCCATTCTTGATTCATATTTACTCGTATGCCAGAACTTGTTCCTTAACTAGCAACATGATGCTTGCCATCTCGGGCTTGTGGTTATTGATGAAATAAATTTCCTGTGCATTGTTCTGTGTACTTCCGTACCATACTTGATGCTTCCTAGTTCCTACGACTGCTCCATACGACTGGCTACTGCTTGATTCTATTTATTTATGGTTCTTTGTTACTGAAGGTGCGAGTCATTCTCGACATACCCTCGTACCTACGACCTCCTTCACGCGTGGCTCCTGTTCTCTGAGATGGAGAATCAAGGCTGTGGCCTGGAAGATCTGCTGATCGAGATGGACCGCATCATGAGGCCTCATGGGTACGCCATCATCAGGGACAAAGCTGCTGTCATAGACTACATCAAGAAGCTTCTACCCGCGCTGAGATGGGACGACTGGTCATCTGAGGTGAAACCAAAGAGAGACGCACTTTCGTCAGATGATGAAAGAGTCTTGATCGTTAGGAAGAAGCTATGGGATCAGGCAGCGCAGGCGGCTTCCTAGCAAGCAGGCGCAAAACTGCTCTTGTTCTGATCTTATTAACTGTCGTTTCCCAACTCGTAGCTGTATTATATGGTAGTTCTCTGCCTCTTCCATTAGAACTTGCACACACTATCCTTTCTCCGCAGTTTTGTGTCTGTGATGGAATGTTCACAGAAGAGATAGGAGGAGTATGACATGAAGAGTTGCAGACTTCAATGGTTCAGAATTCACAGGACAATATGGTCGTCGAAAAATGCTAATCTCACTTTCGTAAATTGATGCCATTTTAGAATTGACACCTGGAGATTTGCCATTGGCCATTACTTTTCACGTCAGTGTGTTAGTAAAAAGCATAAAACTATGCTATTATATGCTACAGTATTTTTTTGTCATGTCAAAGCTTAAGTTCATGTCTCTTTTTGTCTGATATGTTTTTTTCTTTTTTCTTGGAATTTTGATGAAATTTCCGCTTAATTAAGTACATGGTCTCTAACCCACACACGTACTCCCTCCGTTCAGAATTACTTGTCGCAGAAATAGATGTATCTAGACGTATTTTAGTTCTAGATACATCTATTTTCGAGACAAGTAATTCCGAACGGAGGGAGTAAGACGTAACCAATCTGGTCTGGTCTTGTGCAACAGGCATGCTATCACTCGGAAGATCCCGCAACCGTGACACGCTCTCCTTGCACCGACACCGCCATGGCTGAGCTGCGAAGGAGAAACTAGGAGATGCCGAGGTGAACCAGCAAAGTACATGAAAGGAGTTTCTCCTCTTATTTCAAGAAAAGAGCTAGGTCTGAAGTAGATATTTTGAATAATACTCCAAAATAACAAGAATATCCGGGATACCAAAAGTTGTTGAAATTACAATATTTATTTGATTTAAATACCTCACAAGATTTAAAACTGTATTTTTTCTAGAAAACTATATGCTAAGGAAACCGTAACATTTTTCAGTAGATTTCCTTCACCAAAAAATAAATAAGTAACGGCCGATGGTTTAGCGAAATAGGAAAAAACCTTTCTCTTGGTTTCTGAGAAGTGGGCCGGCCGGCCCACTCGCTCGGTTGTGGCTTCCTTTCCCCTACCCTCCTCCTCCGATGGCGGGCGGCGATTTCCCTCCCGTGGCGGTTGCCCCGGAAAGGGATCGGGAGGCAGGCGAGCGGCTGTTGAAGAAGAAGAAGAAGCCGGAGCCGGAGCAGCCGCAGCCGCAGCCGGCGGCGGAGGAGGCGACGGGCGTCAACCCTCTCAGCCCGAGGTACAGCGAGTACGACCCCAAGCAGAGGGAGCACGTGTACACCCGCTTCTGCTTCGATCCCAGGCTCGATCTCTACAAGGAGTGTAAGTCCCCGCTTCCCCAACCGATTCTCCTGCCGGGTCGCTGTGTTGAACTGAATGAGCATCAGTGCTTGCGTTTTCTAATTTTGCACATAACACAGTGAATTCTACTACCCTGCATTGCACTTTGTACTGGTGAGTGGGTCGGTTCAGAATTCAGAAACTCGCTTAAAGGAGTAATTATTCATAGTCGAGTTACCCGGTGTTATTGGGAGTAAAGGTATCCATCATACCCTGGTGTTTTGCACAACCAGGGTCAGGTTTAGTGGTGCAAAATGCAGTTTACTGTAAAAATCCTGCTGGCCTTTTCAACCGTGATAGCTTTACCGGTTCATCCACCATCCAGTTCATTCTTGGATTTTGTAACGCTAGTAAATTTTACTGCAACGTAAAAGGCACCGTTTCCTTCAATTTGCAGTTGAACCATGCACCACACGAATACAATGCATGTTACTCCATTCAACTTTTACGGTTTTACCTATTCTAGACTGACAACTAACTGTCTGATGATTGCATAGGTATTTGAAATGTGTGTTCCTCTCTTTTCGCAGCTCCTTATGGTCCAACGCGCCATACTGACAAAACCTTCGGAGAGGGATTCCCATTGTCTAACTCAGCAAATATTCTCTCTGTCAAGATTGTTTCTTCTGACTATGGCTACCCACTTGATGTCTATGGCACGGTCATAGCCAGGGATGATCTGGATCGCAAATGTGTCTATCTATTCTGGCACGACAAGGACAATCGCCAGTTCATCACCTCATAGGTATTACTTATATTTTGCTTGCATGATAGCCAATGCACTTCTATACACGTATAATTTCCCAGTGGTGTGTTCCTTGTATTGCTCTTGATATCTGTCATCTGATACAGTTATTTGAAATAGGAATAGTGAATTCGTAATGGAGGGTTTATATGCATATGTTAATCGTCAATGGATTGTTGGCACATGAAACATATTTGCAACTTTGTGTGGTTGAAAACTCCAATAAGATTATCCAACAAAGAATATATTCTATCCGGTACTATATGGGTGCAGATATAGTATAGAGTAGAGTAAAATATCTTTTATACTTGGACCGTCATACAATTCTTGTACTCCCTCTGTTCACTTTTGTAAGTTGTTTAGGACAGCTGAAATTGAACTGTTTTAGGTGTTGTCTTAAATGTCTAAAAGGTCTTACAAAAGTGAACGGAGGGAGTATTTATGTATGGGGAACACTATTCAATGATTTTTTTTAAATGTGTTCCACATGAAAATTCCTTATTTAGGCTCTGTATATTATATACTTAAACGATGGACCTCATAGATGGGCATGTCATGTTTGCTGTGCTGATATTATCAGTTTAATATATGTTGTTTTTAAGGTCCACCAAATACTATAAAGGCTTCCCTTTTAGCGAATAATTTTAGGTGGCCTATGATTTCCCAATACTCCAGCATTTCAGTTTTGCTGTACCACAACCTTTGTGTCATTAAGAAGAGTAGACAAAATGCATGCAAACGTGAAACGTCCTGAAAAGTATATATATATTCTGGTAATATTGTTTCCTCGTTCAAACTCAAGCAAAGAAACTTAAAAGCTTCGATTTCAAACATAGACATTCCAAAAGATACACCAGCAATTTATTTATCTGTATTCTGTACTTGTTTTGAAGGACAATTCATTGATTTTGACTGGTCCAAAGAGAGGACTTGCGCTCTGCGGTTCGCTATTCTTTGAAATCGATCTGAAGGTTAAGGATGTGCATGGGAGGGAGGTCAAGGATGAAAGGCTCAGCAAACGGAAAGTAGTGGCTACTCTCAGGTGTAGTACACCCGTGTTAGCAAAAGATTGAAAAAATGTGATCAAACATTGTCCAAAAATTTGAACTTTTGGGACATGAAACATTATCAGATGTGTGAGGTTCTTGCAAAATATCATCTAAAAATAACATCTGGCGAGCTCTCACCAAAAACAACAAAATTACTGCTCAAACAGTGCACAAAACTTTCAGAAAAGATTTTGTTTTTTTCGTTGAGAGCTCCTCGGATGTTATTTTTCGATGAAACTTGGCAAGAACCTCAAACATATGATAAAGTTTGATGTAGCAAAATTTCAGATTTTTTGGATTTCGTTTGATAAACTTTTTTCAAAGTTTTTTCTAACTCGGGTGTAGTACACCCGAGAGTAGAAAATCCAGTAGCAAAGGCACGCTGGATGTTAATGGCATCACAAGACAGGCATCAAACTTCGAATATGGGGTTGAAAAAAACACGCTTGTCAGCATGCACAGCACATTGGAGATGAACTTTGCATTCGTTAGGGACGCCGTGGAGGGCACGGTTGAGATCAGGATCCTTGAGGGGCTTGTTGATTTCCATGGTAAGATCATTGCTACCACCACCAGAGTTCCATGTGAAATTGTGCTACATGATAGCAGAGTGAATGGCTTGCTCACTGCCGGCGATGATCAAGTCATGCGAACAGCGCGCCGCGTGGTATGTCTATCTGCAGGTGAGATGCTCTTGGTGACTGTTGCTCCTGAAGGTGGCGATGAGCTCTCTCGCCACACTGTTAGTTTTGCTTCAAGGCTCAACGGTTGTGCCGCCGAGAACATGGTGTGTGGTAACTATAAGATGCAAGTGAAGGTCACTTGGTCGATTGTGATGTAATTCCTGGTTTACTAGTTGTGGTAGGTCAGGTTTTAGAGAGGATCCCTGGATGATTTGCAGCATCATCACTGTCGAAAAAGCACGTCCGGGTAATGAATGTAGTCCTTTCATGGAATCTGGAAAGCTGAAGATCATATATGACCATGGTTTAATTGGGACAACCCATAACTGGTAAGATTGTTGTGTTATACCTTCTGTCCTACTCTACTTCCCATCTATTCATTTCAGATTCGATTGTTTCAGCGCTGACCAGTGACTGTATACTTAAATTCTTAGAATCTTTGATATTCGGGGACACACAAGGTATAATTTTTATAACTATACCGGAGGTTTTAGTTGCAGAAATAGGTCGACAGTTTGGCTAGTCTTGATGAAAACCATACGAGAACCACATTTTGGTGCTTCACAAAGGGGTTTAACTGATGGGTGCAGGATACATTGTATATACAGATACAGTATATAATCGCACAAAGATGAAAACCAGATGCCTGTCTCCACATCGATCGGGTGCTTCTGTCTCGCCCAACAGTTTCCATTCTTGATCCACATTCATGCCAGAGCCTCTTCTTTGAGTAGTACGATAATGCTTGCTGTCTCGGGTTCGTGGTAATCGCGGAAACTTCTGCATTGGTCTGTCTGCGTGCTTCCATACTGGATGTTCTTCCTACTACTGCTACATACAATTGACCATTGCTTGATGCCTTGATTTATTTACTTATATGGTTCTTTGCTATGCTATAGATCCTGAAAGAGCGAGTCATTCTGCTGGTCCAGATGGACCGCATCATGAGGCCTCACGGCACGCCATTATCAGAGACGAAGTTGCTGTCATAGACCACATCAAGAAGCTTATACCGGAGATGGGATGACATGATGACTCCGAGGTGAAACCTAAGAAAGACGCGCTCTTGTCAGGTGATGAAAGAAATAGTCTTGAACTCTTGATCGTGAGGAAAAAAGCTATGGGATGCAAAATGGTTCATGTTCTGATCTTATTCTGCTGCCGATTTCAAAAATCCTACTCCCTCCGTCCCACAATGTTAGACGTTTTTTGACACGTCTTACATTATGGGACGGAGGGAGCAGGTGTTTTTCTTAATTTCCAAAATCCTAGCACCTTGGCTATCCTTTCTCCGCAGCTTTGTGCCTGTGATGGAATATTTTTGTGCCTGTGCTGGAATGTTCACAGAAGAGATGAGATAGGGGGTGTATGACATGCAAAATTGCATACTTTGATGGTGCAGAATTCATAGGACAGTAATAACAGTATGGTTCTCGGAATGCTCATCTGTAGCATTTCACAGGACAGTAACACTACAAGCGAAATCAAAGGATCAACGACGCCAGGCGCCGGGTGTTCTCTCTACAAGCGAAATCCACCGGGCTCTCGCTCAGCATCAGCAGCCCTTGCGCAGCCTCCAGCGTCCTCTCGTCCGGCTCGCTGTCACTGGCAATCGGCAATGGCGGTGGCATCGCCGCCCTGTTCGCGGCGGCGGCAGCCAGGATCTCCGCGATGGCGGCGTCGGCGTGTGGGGCGTCTCCCTGGCGGTAGTGCAGGATGACCAGCCCGAGCGGGCCGCGCGGCTGGCCGGCGACGCCCACCTGCAGCGCCGGCGACCGGAACGCCCACAGCTCCACCATGGCCGGCTCCAGGTCCTCGGCCCTGGCGTCGCCCGCCACGTCCAGGCCGTTCTGGGTCAGGAAGCTGCCCCAGCCGGCGATGAGGCGGTAGGCGTCGTTGCAGCCGAGCTTCTTGAGGCCGAGCACGTAGGGCCTGCCGCGCCGGTCGTAGGCCTGCACCTGCACGCTCGGCTTCTCCTCCGCCGTCAGCGCCTCGTCCAGCGGGAACGGCTCGCCGCGCCGCCAGCTCTTGCGCGACATGAGCAGCCGGTGCTGCTGCAGCAGCCGGTCCGTCTTGCACAGCAGCTTCCCGTAGACGCGCACCGGCCGGGACGCGCCCAGGCCGCGCAGGACGTCCCGCAGCGCGCCGTCCACCACGCCGATCTCGTCCAGCGACGGGTCGTCCGCCGCCGTGGCGGGCGCGGACTCCATGCCGACGCCGGCCCAGAACACGCCGTCGAGCAGCCGACGACGCTTCTTGCGCCTCTTGCTTGGGGAAGATTGGGCACGGCGGCGGAAGGCGACGCGAGGCCGGAGCGCTGCGGCGTCTGCGGCCGCGCAGGGCGGCAGGCTCTGGTCCGCGGCCAAGATCCTCCCCTCGCCCTCGCGCTCCCCTCCTTCTTCCCCGGCTTTCCGTTGCGCCGCCGCAGGGGCAACGGACGCCGCGGGGCAGCCGCAAGATCCGCCGCCGCCCTTGGCGTCCGTCGACGCATGGCGGCCAATGCCCGTGGCGGCGGGAGGAGGCTTAGGCGCCGTCCTCCGCCGGCGAGGCACGCTCCCGACGTCCAGCAGCGTCATGGCGAGAAGGGCGCGGTGCTGGCAGACATTTGTAGGTCGGGGAGGCGGCGGCAGGAGACGAAAATGAATACCTAGCTGCTACAGCTCTGGGTTCTGGAACATAATATACGCGTGGATACTAGTACTAGTACTAGAGTTTGGTACGGGCTCCTCTCCAGACTCCAGTACTACTGCTGCTAGCAGGAAACTTATCAGTGATGAAAGCTTTCTTTTTTAGAAGAATTTTATTTAGGACAGTAAAACTAAACCTAAACCCTAGTCCTCTCACGCGTCCGCGGCCTTTGGCCGTTGGATCCCGCGGCTTGGCCATGCCTGACCATCCGATGCATCATTTCCTCATTTCCTCCCGTGTGGGCTGCTTTTTGGGCTGAGTGTCCTTGGGCTGCTATTCCAGGGGTCAAATCGGATGCCTCCCGTTCACTGCTACGGGTTAACGTCGGACCCCGAAAGAACGGTGGTGATTATGCTCCATACCCACTCCCCTTCAAGAACCCTGTCCCCGCTCTGCGAACCCCGACCCCTCCTAGTCCCGCCCTAGGTGAAAGAGAAAGGGAGAGGTGATTGATGGCAGCAGCGGCGTCCGCTGCTGAAAGGTGTGCCTGTGTAGAGGATACAGAGATGGCTAAAAAACGAAAACAATCGCCAGTCAATGTGGTCGCAAGGTTGCGGACCAGGCGTGGAGGCGGGCAAGTAATGGTGATAAAGCTCATCCGTCCGCGATGTGTAACTGCCGCGACAGTGGAGGAGGTATGTTATTGTCGTATTTCCTTCCTTTTTTGCCATCCATATTTTTTGCTCCCTTCTATGTACCTTTGGCAATCATGTTCATTGCGTTGGGTTTGAATCCTTTCCACCTAAACTCTTGAAACATTTGGCAGGGATTGATGTTTTGTTGATAGATAGAGCTGATCTTGCATCGTATCACAAACTATGTTCTGGTGGTGTTTACATGGGTGATTGATTGTCGTCGTTGGTCATGCTTCATGACCTAAATAAGGACCTCGTGTATATTCAGTGGCAACTGGGATTATGCCAAGTTTTCCATGGTTTGATCGTCTTTCATCCTACTCTCACTGAAGTTAAGACATGGCTCCAGGGCAGGTTAACCTTTGTTTATTCATTGTATCTTTCTACCTATTTCTCCTAACTGTGATGTGCTTTGCCTCGAGCATTGCTAGAGTGTAGAGTAATGGTGTATAAGTATGATAGTTTAAAAGGAGTATTATTGTGTGTTGCAGTAATAATTTTAAATTTTAAAACTACAGACCTTGCATCATTTATTTGTTGTGAATGTGGGCAGTGCGTTCAAGTTGATCTGGAGCAATTTGAAGGGTTTCCTCAACACAAAAAACTTCAGCCAAGTTCACTTAAGCACCTGGAATTATGTATAGAAGTTTAAAATTGTAATTTGTTTCAACTGCTTTGCCACTTTTATGTATGCTTTGGTACAAAGTTTAATAATTGGACCTATTTGCTATGTGGAACATGTAGCATTTATTTGATCCTAATCTAATTCAGTTCGTCACCATCGTCTTTTGGCTCCCGCTTTCAACAAATGCAGTATCATTTATCTATTTTCTTGACATGATACTTTGGGAAACGGTTTAGACTTCTTGAGTCATTCTCTATTTATTGTCGGTGTATCTTTGAAAATAAACGAATACCGTTTCCTCCATATATGAATGACAAACTAATATTATGGAGTTGTCGGTCAAATGATCAGCCTAACCCTCATCTTGCATTCGGTACATTTATGTTCCATTGCCAATTAACGTTCATTTGTGATGCCTTCCTCAGAATGGAAACGTTTTTTTGTTGTTGTCGTTTTGTATTGTCGCTGCCGCAAAGATTACATGTACACTGAGCCGTAGTGTGTTTAAAAAAAATTACATCATCCTTTTATGCTTCATGATGCTATATATTGCGAAAATATGTCTTGGTTTATTGGACAAGTCGATGGACACCGAAACACACACATTATGGTCTATTATAATTATCATCTTACACTATAAATGCACATAAAAAATAAGATCAATCATAAGTAACAACTTACACTACAAATACACTCAATATAATGCCCCTTCAATTTGCCATTTTCTAACTCTAATTACCCAATCAAAATGTTATGAGGTCTTGACCAAGGGATTAGGTGGTGTTATTGTTATGAAACATACCCCACCCAGAGGTCTTCCCTGTTTCTCCTGACCGAGCAATGATGACCATGATCCCCAAATGGCCGTTGAGCTTAGCAAGCACATATATAGTCGTTGACCTTGGCAAGCACATATGTCGTGGTGGATGGTTACCGTTTATTAGCTAATTTTTTTTGGTACTCTTGTGTATATTGATTAGAGGCATATGTTTTTCTTAAAGAACAACCACAACCATTTTTTTCATAATCACATCGACAAATTTGTGAACTCTGTGATTTGCAAGTTACATCCGCAATGGATTGAATAAAATGCGTCTATAGTCATTATACTTGTATCTTATATACACATTCGTCAAACGTATTGGAGAATTGAACTTATGGCAAGTGAATACTTCCAAGTGTGACAATATGGTCACCAAGCTCAACATTTTCAGCCTATGTTGACCATTTGGCCACACTAGTTGGGCGCATGCATGCAAAATGGGGCTGCGTGCGTTTTTTCCTACCTTGCCACAATATTGGGGCACCGTATGCTCTCCCATTCCGCATGTATTCGCCTGATCGCCTATGCAGCTGCCGGCTTCATCGCCTCCACGACTATTCACACTCCACTTGATGGTTCATAGGACAATATGGTCATGTAAATGGCAATCTTCGTTCGTAGATATATGGCATTTTTTAGTTGACTTGGAAATTTTGCTTTGATTATTTCTTTTCGTTACAACGTGTTAGTATGAAGCATAAAAACATAGAGTTAAAAAAGGCATAAAATTATGATATTATCAAAATGCCTGTCATTAGTCATTCACTTCTCACATGATCCAATGAAGACATTTTTTATTATATTATAATTAACACTGTGATGTTACTAAACATCCAAGTCACAAGAACACCTTTGAAAGAAACTATAATTACAAACTAGTCTTGGGGATTCTTCGTCTCCTCCATGTTGTACACACGATGACGTGAAAATTGCTTCCCACCGCCGGAACGAGAGAGCAATCATGCACGTAGTCGAGGAGGCCATCTAACTCTGCTAGGAAGCGCCGGTGAGGTCAATCCAACCCAGAAGGACCCATGCCCCTTGGCTTTGCCGCCAAACTTAGTCGGCTAGTCGAATGACACGAGTGCCAATTTTGGTCGCGTATACTCCTAATCAATCAAATGCCACGAGTGCACAATCGCTACAAAAGTCGGGAACAAAGGGGATTCCTAGTTTCAGACATAATTGACGCCATGGTCATACCAAAATATCAGTTGTGATGTTGATACCAGTTCACCCAAATAACCCAAATTCAGCAATAGTTTCTTTTTTTTAAGGGAAAATTCAGCAATAGTTTCTGGGAGCATGATCATCTTCCCATTTCGGTTGTGTAAATATTTTTGATGAACTTTTCGAAAATTTGACGAAATTTCCGCTGAAAATGAGAACCTGGTCGCGAATTCGCGATTACCCACACCGGTGGAGGGGCAACGAGCACGTCACTCGGGAGATCCCAACAGTGCCCACTACCCGCAACCGCGGCACACTCTCCTTTCCCTCCTCGCACCGACGCCGCCATGGCCGAGCTGCGGCACGGCACGGTGGCGGCGGCGGCGGCCCGCGCCTCCTCCGGCTCGCCCGCGAAGCGCGACGCGGAGGCCGCCTCCGCCTCCGCCTCCTCCCCCTTCCTCTCCTCCCCACGCAGCGGCGGCGGCGACGGCGGCAAGGACGGCGCGCTGCGCCCGCCCCCTCCGCTCCACCAGAGGTACTCGCTCCCCGCCGCCGTCCGCGCCCTCCTCGCGCTCGAGGACCCCCGGTCGCCCTCGGCCCCGGCCTCCTACCGGATCCTGCTCGCCGTCCTCGCCTGCGTCGCCCTCGCCGCGCTCGTCTCCGCCCCCTCCGTCTGGTCGCGCCTCGTGAGTCCTCGATCCGGTTGATCTTCGTCGCGTCTCGTCGGGATCCCTGATGCTTGCTGACATTCGTGTTGTTGTTGTTGGACCCTAGAACGCGCCCTACCTGTGCCGCAAGGATGGGATTCGGCTCCAGTGCCCCGGGGTAAAGTGATGTTGATCTCAGCCTGCATCTGGGTGGATGTTTGTGCGTGCAATCTGTTTTAACGTTTGTTTGTTTGGCTTGGCTTGGTGTTGCTGTTCAGGTGAGCAACTCTCTGTGGGAGAATCCGCATGCCGCCGCCACGTCTTGGAAGCCGTGTGCCGAGCGACGCAGGGACGAGATCTCAGGCAAGTGCCGAATAGAAATGCGATGAAAGCTGTTTCATAACTGTGACGGTATCTTCTCAGTGTACCATTTTTTTTTTTGCGGTATCTTCATGTATCTTGATACTGCCGCAAAGCCGATATGTTGCCCGGGTAGTTGATAAAATTTTCTCAAGACCATAAGTAAATTTAACAGCTGACCTGCTAGATATAGTATGTTTGGTTAGAAGATATTCCAAGCCCAAGTTGTGTGGTTGGAGAAATAAAACGTGACTGGTTGATTTTGAGATGAGGATAAATTGTGATATTATTTGCAAGAGCACAAGTGGAAAGGGAACCCAGAAACAAAATACTCTCTCTACATTTCTTCTTTAACGGCTAGTTTAATTCTTGTTACCCCTCTTTCTGCCCATAGCCTAACACAGTAGCACACAAGCTTTCTTCATGAAACAATAATTCTTGTTGCTTCCTCTTGGGGAAAGGGATCCCAAGTTGAAGCTGTCTTGGTGCTCACCCGCTGTTTATATTCATCACCATGGCTTACGAAAATATGAAAACCATTCACCTTAAACCATGGTTGCGTCCTGATGAGTATAAATTTTGTCTTTTTTTCCCTACTATTCTGCAGATCTTGTGTCAGAGAACGAAACTTCTGGGTATATTTTTATTCATGCCGAGGGAGGATTGAACCAGCAACGAATAGCTGTACGTACGTGCCCTATTCCCATTTATCAATTTGTTGAAGGACAATTTTTTTGACTTGTTATGCGACATTTGCTTATGTAGTATAAATGGCACCTTGCCTAATTTTTATCAAGCACTATCAGTTGATTGCACTACTTTGATATATTCACAGATATGTAATGCTGTTGCAATTGCTAAGATAATGAACGCCACACTTATTTTGCCTGTGCTGAAGCAGGATCAAATATGGAAAGATCAAACGTAAGTGATAATTCTGGCCTCCTTTCCGAATTGACTCCTGCTTGCTTATGCCCCTTTGTAATTTGTGTTTGTTATCATGTTAGCTCCTGGCAAAAGTGTTTAATATTTGACAACCTTGTATTTTCTATTCAGGAAATTTGAAGATATCTTCGATGTAGATCATTTTATAAATTATTTGAAGGATGATGTCCGCATCGTTCGAGATATTCCTGACTGGTTCACAGAAAAAGATGAGCTGTTCACCAGTATAAGGTTGGTTGCTTCATTTCATCTTTTGATCCGTCTTAGCTGCTGTCAGCTTAATAGCTTGATGCTAAAGTCTAAACACATGAATGATATTGATTTTTAGAGCACTGCTTTCTTTTGTAGTAAAATCAACACCAATATTGTTAGAGAGGGAACAATTAATCTTAGGGCGTATTAACTTGAACAAGCCAACTAACTAGGTGTCTTCTGCTGCTTGTTTGTGCTCTGCAGTTTCCATTATTTACAAAGTTACATGCATTTCTCATGTATGCAATATATTGCTAATGCAATGCCAGTGCAACTAGAGTTGTCTCTGCTTCAAATGTCATCAATTTCTCCCCAAGTATAAGTCTGCTTGTCCAATTCAGATTATTATATTTTGCGACCTGAGTTTTGAGGATGCAATAAGATTGTACTGCTGGGGCATTGCAATGTTTTTTTTGCTTCTGCTCATTTTCTCTTTGTGACAATTTTATCAATCATTAGGTAATGTTGCCATGCTAGTCGATACTGTAATCCTAGTTCATTATAGCGCTTTAAACTACAGTACCCGCTGTCATATGTGTTATTCATAATTGGTTGGCACTGGTACGTTTTTTGGCATGATAGTTTGCTGGCGGACATAGCTATAGACCTATATGTGTTATTCTGGTTTATCTGCCGGATAAGATCTTCGTAGTGATTAAAATTTTGCCAATTTCCGTGACTACCATCTGTGAGTTTTTTTTAAATGCCAGCAATACCGCCACCTACAAAATGGTTCCTATATGTACATTTAATTCTATGGTTAGATAAATGTGCTTATGTTGTTTCTTGTTTTTGCTTGTTGCATATGTTTTTCCTACATGCCAACATATTTTCATACTTAATTGTAACTTCTATAATTATTTATGTTGATTTTAACAGGCGTACTGTAAAAAATATCCCAAAATATGCACCAGCGCAGTTTTATGTCGATAATGTACTTCCAAGGATCAAAGAGAAAAAGATAATGTCTATCAAACCATTCGTTGATAGATTGGGGTAAGTCTTAATATCATTTTATGAAGATATTTCCATGACTCTATTCTGTTCATATATCTTCAGACTTGCTACATAATTGTTTAGCACAGTGACTAGTTCTTCACATTCGAGTCTTTGTGGTCAAGTAATATTGCTCTCTGCTACTCTCCCTTTCCCCCTTGGCCCTACACCCCACCCAGTTTATTCCTTGCTATCTTGTTCACTTCCATTGACTTATGGCCATAGTGTATTGTAAACTCATCATTGCAGGTATGATAATGTTCCAATGAAGATTAACCGGCTCAGATGCAGAGTTAATTATCACGCCTTAAAGTTTCTACCTGGCATTGAAGAAATGGCTGACAAACTGGCAACAAGGATGCGGAATCGAACTGGGAGTGTAAATCCATACATGTAAGTGTAGCTCATGATCTTCAGAGTAATCTGCCTTGGAGTTGGCAATTTTTTACATGTCTCACACTGTTATTCCTGCTTTTGAAGGGCTCTTCATCTTAGATTCGAGAAAGGAATGGTGGGTTTATCCTTTTGTGATTTTGCTGGAACCAGAGAGGAGAAAGCAATGATGGCTGAATATAGACAGAAACAATGGCCAAGACGCTTCAAGGTGATATACTAATGTGAATTGTCTAGACAATGATTTTAGCCTGAAGAGAATAAGGTCACAAAGTACAGTGCTTAGATATATTTCTCTTGTATATATGCAGAATGGATCTCACCTTTGGTCTTTAGCACTGGAAAAGAGAAAAGAAGGCCGCTGCCCGCTTGAGCCTGGGGAAATAGGTTTCATTCTGCGTGCAATGGGATATACGAAGGAGACTCAGATATATGTTGCATCAGGGCAAGTGTATGGTGGAAACAATAGAATGGCACCGCTGAGGAACATGTTCCCCAATTTGGTAGGTGTTCTACTGCAAATGCTGTTTGTTGCCTTCAAACTTCAAAGTGCCTTTATATGGACATAACGCGAAACTACAGATCCAGAAAGGAAACTAAGACAGTTACCTATGGATGGGCAAGCAATCATCAGCAGGTGGATTTGTTGTAGAGACAACTGACCCATTATCTTTGTTGCTTGCAGGTTACCAAAGAAGATCTCGCAAGCAAGGAGGAGATAGAACATTTCAAGAAGCATGTAACCAGCCTCGCTGCACTGGACTTCCTGGTATGCCTGAAGTCAGACGTGTTCGTCATGACCCATGGAGGCAACTTTGCGAAGCTGATCATCGGCTTCCGGCGCTACATGGGGCGCCATAGGCTCAAGTCTATCAAGCCGGACAAGGGGCTCATGTCGAAGTTCTTCGGCGACCCATACATGCCATGGGCGAATTTTGTGGAGGATGTGATGATCACTCACCAGACACGAACAGGCCTCCCCGAGGCCACCTTCCCGCACTATGACCTCTGGGAAAACCCTCTCTCCCATTGCATGTGTAGAGCATAAACTATATAGACTACAAGTGATTGTGCATAGCTTAATTAATTCCTTTGTTCATACAATCCATCCTATAACTGTAAGTTCATATAACTTTTTTTTCCACTTCCAGTTTTGTTTGTGTAGAGTTTTTCATCTAGAAACACTATATGTGTATGAAAGTTCAGCTGATGCATATGAATTTCCCAAAACTAGTTTGTGCATAATGATTGCATGATTGAACAAACAATTTTCACTTCAACGGTGTAGTTACAGAGATTTGTTCAAATCAATTACAGTTGACATGATTCATTCATTGATGAACTGACCATGAAACCCAAGAATGCTAATCCTTCAGCAAAACAAATAATTTCTGGAGAACAGCTAGTTGCACATTTGTACTACTACTTGCCGAACGTCGACTCGACGTACAGCGTGTGCCTGCAAATAGGGCACGTCTTGCTGTCCACGAGGACGCTCTCCAAGCACGCGCCATGGAAGACGTGGGGCTTGCCGCACCCCGGCCACGCGGCGAGGTCGTCGTCGCCCTCGAGCAGCTGCAAGCAGATGGGGCAATCCTCCCCAGCGGCGACGACCCTCCTTCGCTTCGCCGGCCGTTCACCAGCGTCCGTGTCATCGTCGTCGACGGCGGCTTCGTGTTTATCATGGTCGCGCGGCTCCGGCAGGTGCAGCTCCATGCCGGTGAATCGCACGGGCCACGGCTCCTCCACCGTCTCCTCCAGCACGGAGCGCATCCACTCCATGCGCTCGGGCGTGTAGTACGACCTCCGGAGGATGCTGTCGTCGACGAACACCGACCTCCTGAGGATGCCGACGTCGACGAACACCTCGACACGCGCGGCGCGCGGCAGCACGCTCACCTGCGACGCCAGGCTCGACCATAGCTCCTGGAGCTGCTCGCTGAAGTCACCGGGGTATATCAGCCGGATCAGAGACGACCCGGTCCACGCCAGGGACCTCGCCGTGTGGTCGCCGGTGGCCATGAACCGGAGCAGGTGCGCCCTGGTGCTCCCTCGCACCACCACGCCGTCCGATGATACCGAGAAAGGGGCGTAGCGGTAGAGCACCAGGATCTCCTTGCAGTCTGCTTCTTCTTCTTCTTGGTCCTCCACGGCGGCGACCCGCATGCAGCCGGCCGTGCTCCCCGCGGCGGAGAACCACCGCGCCGGGCCTCCAAGAAATCGCCGGCCCTCGGGGGAGTACTCCATTTCCACCAGCTCATCGTTGCCGGGGCAGCTCATATCGAGCTCGTCGTCCGCCGTCCCCGGTTCAGGCGGCACTGTGAGAAGGAAACCGTATAGCCGAACAACGGCGTGGGCAGCGGAGCGGACCTCCAGCGAGAACTCCTGGTTCATCACCGGGGACCTCAGCACCAAGATGGGGCTCTCGGCCGACAGCACGAACGTCTCCGTCTCCTCGCCGGTGTTGGCGTGTACGGCTACGGCCACGCGCACGCTCTCGTCGGCTCCGTCAGCTGTCGCCCAGTCGACGAGCTCGGCGATGGCGACTACCGCCTGCTGGCTGGCGCTCAAGGGAAACCTCGTGGCCTCGCCGCTGCTGAGGTCCCTGGTCCAGCTCTGCGGCCGCCGCGCCATGCCGGCGGATCGACTTCAGGGATTAGGGTTTAGACTTTGGAGAGAATCTCGCGCGCGGCGTGTTAAGGTAAGCAGCCATGCATGCCTGCCGCCGTGCTGTGATTATATTTCTGATCTTTTGCCGACTCCAAAATGAGTTCCGGGAGCGATATATAGCCTGACAACCCGCCGATCCCAAGTCCAATTCGGACACAACGCACAAGACAAATCTCAGTTCAATTCAAAATGGACAGGAA
Source organism: Triticum dicoccoides (assembly GCF_002162155.2). Classification (NCBI taxonomy): domain Eukaryota; kingdom Viridiplantae; phylum Streptophyta; class Magnoliopsida; order Poales; family Poaceae; genus Triticum; species Triticum dicoccoides. Next base: position 647,316,350 of record NC_041392.1, read on the forward strand.
AATTCCTTTTTTTTAAGAAGGGCAGCGCTAGGCGCCGATGTCGCATGCCAGCCACCCAATTCAGTAGGGTCAACGCCCGTACACACCGCACGATCTGTTTCTCTTCCTCCCCGACGCCATTTTCTTGGAGAAAAACTCCAACTGCCATTGACGATCGACATGCCCCGCCTCGAAGCACCGCCCCCTGATTCGTCTCGCATGTTGCTGTCCTCGCCGCCGGTCGCCGCCCTCACCGCCGGTCGCCGCCCGCGCCACCGTCGTCTCCTGCGTTTCTCATCCGCTACGCCAGTGCATCAATGTATGCCCGTGGTTGTAGCTCCCTGTGGCGACGGCCCAGCACCGATGCGATGCGACGCCACAACTCCGGTGCCGACGGTCCCCGGTGGAGGCACACTCACGACGAGCTCGCAAACTGTACTCTACTCGGGTTGCCGGAAGTAGCAAAAAAGTCCGCTGGTCGAACAAAAAAACATGCAGGTTGTAGCAAAAAAAAAAAAACTCGTTGGTGTTGCCGCACTCGTCACTCACCGTAGCAAAAAAGGCTCACCCGTCGCCGTCGTAGCACCGCGATGCCGTCGCCCGCAGCCCGCACCATTGTCAGCATGTGCATGGGTTGAAGCTTTTTTTGTGCCGGTTGAAACTTTTTTCACGGTTTGAAGCTTTTTTTCCACATCGATTGAAGCTTTTTTTTTCATGGTTGAGGCTTCCTCCTTCGCCGGTTGAAGCTTTTTCACACAGCGGTTGAAACTTTTTTCTGTTGTTGAAGGCTTTTTTCCACACCCCATGAAGCTTTTTTCCATGGGTTTGAAGCTCTATCCTTCGCCAGTTGAAGCTATTTTACACATTGGTTGAAGCTTTTGCCGCGCCAGTAGTTGGTGTCGCCGGTTACAACTCCTGCTTAGCCGGTTCCAGCAAACGCCCTCGCGGGTTGCAGCTCACAAAACTTCCTGTTGTCTCGCAGGCCATGGCCACACCGTGCAACATGCAGCCTCCCTGTGAACTAGCTTCACCACACGCGCTGTAAATAATATGAACGGGGCTGCTCAATACATGCCTCCTATTTCCATTGCCTCATGTATATATAGTACAGGTACAAAGGTTAGACGTGATCAACACGATTACAAATTAGGTAGGCTAACCAAACGTTGGTATGTTGAAGACGTGATCTCCAAGAAGAGCAGCAGCCGTCAGCGTACGATTGCGGGACTCTAACACGCCCCCGCAGTCTGAACTCGGTGGTGCGCCGATGTGAAGACTGGATCAGAATTCCTGGAAGAGTGCTGTCGACAAATCTTTTGTAAAAATATCCGCAAACTGTAAGTTGGATGGAACGTGCAGAACTCGGACGGCTCCAATGGCAACCTTCTCTCGGACAAAATGTATATCCAGCTCGATATGTTTAGTTCGCTTGTGCTGCACGGGATTAGCGGAGAGATAGACCGCACTCACATTGTCGCAATACACAATGGTAGCATCAATAATAGGCCGGTGAAGTTCCATGAGCAGCTGGCGGACCCAACATGATTCGGCGACCGCGGTGGCGACAGCTCTGTATTTTGCTTCTGCACTAGAGCGAGACACAGTAGTCTGACGACGTGACGACCAAGAAATCAAATTATCTTCAAGAAACAAGCAGTACCCCGACGTGGAACGTCTGGTGTCTGGGCATCCGGCCCAGTTGGCATCCGAATAGGCAATCAGTTTATGAGAGGAAGAAGAATGGATGGAAAGACCAAAGTGTAGTGTCCCTCTAAGATAACATAATATGCGTTTGATAAGGGAGAAATGTGGCTCTCTAGGGTCATGCATATGAAGGCAAACTTGTTGGACTACATATGAGATATCAGGGCGAGTGAGACACTAGTAGAAAAATGGTCAAATGTGAAGCACATTAGTGCCGGTTTGAATTTGAGCCGGCACTAATGTGACCATTAGTGCCGATTCCAACGGCTAGGCGGGCGGGCATCATTAGTACCGGTTCGTGGGCAACCTTTAGTACCGGTTAGTACCGGTTCAAGCCACGAACCGGTACTAATGAGGATGTGTGAGGCTATGGTCAGGCTGGGCCCCCCACGAAGACCTTTAGTACCGGTTCACCGGTACTAGAGTTTCTTAGTAAGCTGATTTTTAGTCCCACCTCGCCAAGAGAGAGGCAGTATGAGCGGTTTATAAGCCGTGAGTGCACAGACAATGACGAAGAGGTGCAATGCTCACCTGCATGTTGATTAGCTTCAAGCCTTTCAAAACAGTATAGATTGCACTGAGCTATGTGCAGTGCAGTCTACACTATTCCGAAAGACTTGAAGCAAATTAACCAGCATTGCACCTCTTTTCTTATTTTTAATAACTTATTTGAACTCCGTACTTCTTTTGTGTTCAGTATGCAACATTCAAAGCGACATCATCAATTTCCAACATGTTCTGACATCATTTATTGTTTTTCGGTCATTTACCTAATTGTTTAGAGAGCTAAATGACCGTGAAATTGAAAATCACTACAAAATGAATTCTGAAAATGTTCAAACTTGGCATGGTATCATCATTTCACCCGCATAGCATGTGCGAAAGAGTAGAGAGGGTCACAGCAAAAACTGGACGCACTTCGTGTACAAACTGGACAAACTCTTTCGGAGTATCAAGGTTTCGGACGAGAACTCATCTGTTACATGTGCACTTCAATGTTTTAATAACTTATTTGAACTCCGGACTTCTTTTGTGTTCAGTATGCAGCATTCAAAGCGACGTCATCAACTTCCAACATGTTCTGACATCATTTGTTGTTTTTCGGTCATTTACCTAATTGTTTAGAGAGCTAAATGACCGCGAAATTGAAAATCACTACAAAATGAATTCTGAAAATGTTAAAACTTGGCATGGTATCATCATTTCACCCGCATAACATGTGCGAAAGAGTAGAGAGGGTCACGGCAAAAACTGGACATACTTCGTGTACAAACTAGACAAACTCTTTCGGAGTATCAGGGTTTCGGACAAGAACACATCTGTTACATGGGCACTTCAATGTTTTTTAAACTTATTTGAACTCCGGACTTCTTTTGTGTTCAGTATGCAGCATTCAAAGCGACGTCATCAATTTCCAACAAGCTCTGACATCATTTGTTGTTTTTCGGTCATTTACCTAATTATTTAGAGAGCTAAATGACTGTGAAATTAAAAATCAGTACAAAATGAATTCTGAAAATGTTGAAACTTGGCATGATATCATCATTTCACCCATATAGCATGGGCGAAAGAGTAGAGAGGGTCACGGCAAAAACTGGACGCACTTCGTGTACAAACTGGACAAACTCTTTCGGAGTATCAGGGTTTCGGACGAGAACTCATCCGTTACACGGGCACTTCAATGTTTTTTAAACTTATTCGAACTCTGGACTTCTTTTGTGTTCAGTATGCAGCATTCAAAGCGACGTCATCAATTTCCAACATGTTCTGACATCATTTGTTGTTTTTCGGTCCTTTACCTAATTGTTTAGAGAGCTAAATGATCGTGAAATTAAAAATCACTACAAAATGAATTCTGAAAATATTGCAACTTGGCATGGTATCATCATTTCACCCGCATAGCATGTGCGAAAGAGTAGAGAGGGTCACGGCAAAAACTGAACGCACTTCGTGTACAAACTGGAAATAGAAGAAAATAAATAGAAGAAAAGAAATAATGCAGAAAAGAAAAAAACTATACAAAAAAATTACTTAAAAATAAATAGAAGAAAATAAATAATGCAGAAAAGAAAAAAACTATATAAAAATTACTTAAAAATAAATAGAAGAAAATAAATAATGCAGAAAAGAAAAAACTATATAAAAAATTTGTTGGCGCTCTGCCCAGTGGGCCTGCCAAACCTAGGGTGTGCAAATGCAGGCCCGGAAGGGCCAGCAGACTCACAGGGCAGGGCGCCCTAGTTAGTCCCAAAAGCCTACTATATAGAGAAGCTCGAAGGAGCAGCCGCGGCTGGGTTTATAAACCAGTGCGGCTGCCCTTCGCTCGGCGAGGTGGGACTAAACATTATGCACCGCCGGTGGCAGCGCACAACCATTAGTACCGGTTGGTGCCTCCAATACTAAAGGGGTCGTTTCCCGTCCCTTGGCCTGACCAAAATTGGCCTTTAGTACCGGTTGATGGCTCCAACCGGTACTAAAGACCCCTCCTATATATATGGCACTTACAAAAAAATCAATTTCATCGACCACCAGTACTTCTTCTCGATCCAACTTCTTCGCCGCGCCGCCCTCGCCGCCCCCGCCGCCCGTCGTCGTCGTCACCGCCGTCGCCCACGCCACCCGTCGTCGCCGTCACCGCCGTCGCCCCCGCCTCCCGTCGTCGCCGTCGCCCCCGCGCGCCGCGCCCGTCGCCACCGCCTCTCGCCCGCCGCGCCCGTCCCCATCGTCGCCCGCCGCCGCCTGTACGCCGCCGCCCCCCGCTCGTACACACACACACAGACACACACACACACCACACACCACACACACACACACATTGTTTTTACTTATTTTCTATTTTCTGTTGTTTAGATTAATGTTAGATAAATTACGTAGATAATAATGTTAGAATGTTAGTGTTAGATGAATTATATGGAAAAGATGTTAAATATTATTGTCAAATATATTTTACATGAATTAGAACTGGTTGAATTAGTATAGCTAGATATTAATTAGGTATATATATGAGATTTGAATTAGTTGAATTAATATAACTAGTTTATTTTTAGTATGAAAATTAATAGAACAAGTTTATTTTTAGTAAGAAAATTTAGGTATATGAGATTTGATGATCTAATCAAAATATTATTATATAGAACTATCTACTTTATTTTAGTAAGAAATTAATAGAACTAGTTTATTTTTAGTAAATGCTTAGTTGAATTAATAGAACTAGTTTATTTAGTTGAATTAATAGAACTAGTAAGTGTTTAATGTTTCACCTATATATGAACATATGTTAGATATTAATGTCAAATGTTAGATGAATTAGATATAAATTATATGTTAGATATATATTTAATTTAGTTATATGAGATTTCATTATTTAATTAACATTTTATTATATAGAACTAGCCACCTTATTTTTAGTAAGAAAATTAATAGAACTAGTTTAGTTGAATTAATTAGTTGAACTAGTTAGTTGAATTAGTTCAATTAATTATGTATATTCTTCGTAAGTGCTTAGTTGAATTAGTTCAATTAATTAGTTGAACTAGTTGAATTAACAGAATTAGTTGAATTAATAGAACTAATAAGTGTTTAATGTTTCACCTATGAACATAGGAATGTCGTCTGACGACGAACACGATTTCATTATGTGTGAATACTGCGAAGACCAGCGCGGTCTGTGCGGCAGAAATTTTCTAGTTGATGTTAGACGCTTCAGCATCAAGCTGGATGAGAACTTCGAAGTGGATACAGTAAGTCACAATGACAAGTCTTTTTTCGTAATTAAGCATGACTTATGCTTCATTTGCTTCAACTTTTAATTTTAATTTTTCACTATTCTACTAGTGCCATGCAAGAATTTTTGTCTTGGATAAGATAGGTTTCAGTCCTAACGAAACTATGGAGGTAAAAAGAGTTTACTTGAAGACCGAGCATGGTTATACCTTCAACGTCAAATTATACAATGCAGACACGTACACCTATTTTGAATGCAAAACTTGGCAAGCACTATGCAAGGCTTATGCATTTGAGCCTGATATGGTTATCACCTTTGATATTCGTCCGGAAGATGATATTGAAGGTAATAGAGACATCTGGGTCGATGTGCAGACGCCTCCAATTCTACCATTATGTGAGTTTCTCAACCATATTTATGTCATCGATATGAGATTATTTGAACCAGTTGAATAATTAATAGATCTCAATTTATATTGACAGCTTACTTCCAATCAAGCAAACATGTCCGGCGCTTGGTAGACAGGACCGTCCACTGTCCCGGGGCTGAACTAAACTGCGAGGAGACAAGTCATTATGTTTCATGGCTTGAGGATCTTGATGCTGTTAAGACAAATTTCTTTCCTGCACTTAGAAATGTTAGTACTCAAAACGTGCGACCAATAGTGTTCGTACTGAACTACAGTCACATATATTTAGGAAAGATGGTAAGATTTCTACTATTTCTCCTCAGTGCATCTTTTGCATACATTATTTTTTTAAGCTAAACTTCATTGATAAGTATGTTACTATACGATGTTCTTCAACAGGGACTCCCAATGAATGTTGTGCCTGATTGGATCGAGACTAAAGGTACCATGAATATTGTTAGCTTACGGCCAAGATATCCTACAATGCACTTTAGTGCATTCATGATTTCTAATAGCGAGGAATGCTTAAGAGTAAATGACTGGAGCAAAATTGTGAACGATCACAGAGAAGTACTAGGGGCAGCAATCAGAAGCGCAAGCCACGATTAGGAGACAGGTTCATCTGCATGCTCCAATATGATGAATCAGCAAAGCTATACATGTTCTATGCTATTTTATCTGAGAGAGAGCAGCAGGAGTGATTAATTAGCTAGTTCATGCTCTTAGTACTTGTCCTCTCATGTCCGTGTTCTTTGTCCTGAACTTAATCTCAAAGAGTGATTTGCTTTTGTGGTGTTATGAACGCTTATAATATCATTACCATGTTGAACTCGATGATATCTTTGCTATGAAAACCGTTGGTGATGATATATATGATGCAAGAGTTTTTATATTAATTAATATGATGATGATGATGATGAGTCATTATATCATTTATGAAAGAAATTGCATATTAGTTTCAACTGGATGGATTCTAGCTAAGTGATCAAGTATATGCCATATCCATATTACCTCGATCACTTAAGTAGGTGATCAAGTATATATAATATGGATATGACATATACTTGATGACTTAGCTAGGATCCACACATCCAGTCAAACTAATCACCTAATGATTTAACAACTCATTATAATGTAAAACAATCACTAAATTAAATTGAAAACACAAAATTAAAGTAAAAATAAAAAATAAAACCAAAACACACCCAAACATTCAGTACCGGTTGGTGTTACCAACCGGTACTAATGTCCTACGCGCCCACGGAGCTGGCTCGTGCCACGTGGTTGCCCTTTAGCACCGGTTCGTGCTGAACCGGTACTAAAGGGGGGGAGGGGGCTTTAGTGCCGGTTACCAAACCGGCACTAAAGGGCCTTACGAACCGGTGCTATTGCCCGGTTCTGCACTAGTGAGAGTTACATATTGTAGAGCACCGGCAAGGCTCCTATAGAAGAAAGGATCTGAAACAGGGGGGCCAACAGCGGCCGGAAGCTTAGCCTTAGTATCGATGGGTGTAGGTACAGGGTGACAATCACGCATGCCGGCACGGGACAAGACGTTGAGGATGTATTGCTCCTAAGAGAGGTGAAGCCCAGAAGGTGTACGTGATACAGAAATACCAAGAAAGTGGTGTAATGGACCTAAGTCCTTCATAGCAAATTCATTACTGAGAGAACGAGTGATAGAGGCAAGAAAGGAGGGTGTGGAGGCACTGAGAATAATATCATCAACGTAGAGGAGAAGATAAGCTGTGTCACGACCACGTTTGAAGATGAAGAGGGAAGTGTCAGATTTAGACTCAGTGAAACCAAGGGATTGGGCGAAGGTAGCAAAGCATTGGAACCAAGCGCGGGGTGCTTGTTTAAGGCTGTATAGAGATTTTAGGAGTCGACAAACATGATGTGAACGTTCTAGGTCGATGAAACCCGATGGCTGCTGACTATAGACCACTTCATCAAGGTGGCCATGGAGAAAGGCGTTTTTAACGTCTAGCTGATGAATAGGCCAAGACTGCCCAATGGCGAGAGAAAGCACGAGACGAATAGTGGTGGGTTTAACCACAAGACTAGAGATCTCGTCAAAATCGACACCAGGTTGTTGGGAGAAGCCGCGTACAACCCAACGAGCTTTGTGACGGGCAAGGGTGTCATCAGAATGATATTTGTGTCGAAAAATCCACTTGCCTGTGACTATATTGGCGCCGGAAGGTGGATGAACTAGTACCCATGTCTTGTTGTGCATGAGCGCATCATACTCTTCTTGCATGGCAGCACGCTAGGAGGGATCTCGAAGTGCAATCAAATAGTTAGAAGGCAGAGGAGATGAAACAGTGGCCGAGAGATTGAGACGATCTATGGGAGGCGGAAGGTGGCCGGTGCGGAGGCGTGTGCGATGCACTGGAGATGTTGGAGCAGTAGCCACAGGTGGGGATGGCTGCATAGACGCGGGAGGCGAGGGTGCCTCTGTCTCAGGATTGGGAGAATGCATAGGTTGAGCTGGATCATGTATTCATGTACGGTAGTTGTTATTGGTGTGCTATGCATAGTGCGCGGCTGGCCAGAAAAACCATGCATGTTGGGCTGAACTGGTACGTGAGTTGTACGTAGTTGGTAGGACAGTAGTGGAACGAGTGTGTGCAACAGGTAGAAGAGGTGTGGGATCGAAAACATCTGGGCAAGTCACCGGAGGTGTAGTAGATGGTAGCTTGTATGGAAAGATGGTTTCCTCGAAGACCACATGGCGAGAGATAATTATGCGGCGAGATGTGTGGTCAAGGCAACGGTATCCACGATGTCGAGATGGGTATCCCAGAAAAACACAAGCAGTAGATCGAGGTGCTAGCTTGTGGGGAGAGGTGGATTCCGTGTTAGGATAACACAAACAACCAAACACGCGAAGATGATTGTATGATGGAAATTCGCCAAACAAGAGTTGGTGGGGTGTGGAAAAATTTATGGTTGAAGAAGGTCTTATGTTCAGGAGATATGTGGCTGTATGGAGTGCCTCGGCCCAAAGGGAAGGGGGCATGGATGCTTGGAAAAGTAAAGTATGAAGGACATCATTAGTGGTTCGAATAGCGCGTTCAGCTTTGCCATTTTGCTGGGACGTGTATGGACATGAGAAGCGAAATTGTATGCCATGGGTGGAGCAGAAAGTATCAAGTTTGGTGCTATCAAATTCTCGGCCATTATCGCATTGCAAGGATTGGATGGGAAGGTTAAACTAGGTGCGGGCATAAGCATAGAACGCTTGAAAGGTGGTGTATACATCTGATTTGCGACAGAGGGGAAATGTCCAAAAATAATGAGTAAAATCATCCACAATGACAAGATAATAACAATAACCAGAGGTGCTTGGAATAGGTGATGTCCACATATCACAATGAATAAGTTGGAACGGTTGAATAGTAAAAGTTTGAGATGCAGAAAAAGGTAATCTAACATGACGACCTAACTGACAGGCATGACACAACGAGTGCCCATCTTTATTGAATGTAATATTTCTGGACTGATGAAGACGCGACATGGTATGATGGCCGGGGTGTCCGAGGCGTTGATGCCAAAGGGTGGAGCTGGCGGTGGTGGCAATGTGAGCTTCGGCGGTGGTGGTGGAATGGGATGGACGACACAATGGGTAGAGAGGTCCGGGGCTATTGCATCGAAGAATCTCTGTCCGAGTGGGAAGCACCTTCACAGAAAAACCGAAAGGATCAAATTCGACTGAACAATAATTATCAGTAGTAAATTATCGGACTGAGAGAAGATTTTTGATTATATTCGGAACAACAAGAATATTATGAAGGTGAAGTGGTTTATTGGAGGAATAGAAAGACTGGGAACCAATGTGAGTAACCGGGAGAGAGGCACCATTGCCGACAGTGACAGTATGAGAAGGAGAAGGTGTGAGAGAGGAGAGATTACCGGCATCGGAAGCCATATGGGATGAAGCACCGGAATCGATATACCAGTCGTTGTTGCCGGGGAACTGCATGTTGTTTAACGCGTTGATAAGGGCGGGGTCGAGCTGCTTGATACGTCTCCAACGTATCTATAATTTTTGATTGCTCCATGCTATTATATTATCTGTTTTGGATGTTAATGGGATTTATTTTACACTTTTATATCATTTTTGGGACTAACCTATTAACCGGAGGCCCAACCCAAATTGCTGTTCTTTTGCCTATTTCAGTGTTTCGCAGAAAAGGAATATCAAACGAAGTCCAAACAGAATGAAACATTCGGGAACGTGATTTTCTCAACAAACGTGATCCAGGATATTTGGAGTGGGAGCCAAGAAACAATCGAGGGGGCTACGAGGCAGGGGGTGCGCCCACCCCCCTAGGCACGCCCTCCACCCTCGTGGGCCCCTCATTGCTCCACCGACTTACTTCTTCCTCCTATATATATCCACGTACCCCGCAAACATCTAGGAGCACCACGAAAACCTAATTCCACCACCGCAACCTTCTGTACCCGAGAGATCCCATCTTGGGGCCTTTCCCGGAGCTCCGCCGGAGGGGGCATCGATCACAGAGGGCCTCTACATCAACTCCATGGCCTCTCTGATGATGTGTGAGTAGTTTACTTCAGACCTTCGGGTCCATAGTTATTAGCTAGATGACTTCTTCTCTCTCTTTGGATCTCAACACAAAGTTCTCCTCGATCTTCTTGGAGATCTATTCGATGTAATGTTCTTTTGCGGTGTGTTTGTCGAGATCCGATGAATTGTGGGTTTATGATCAAGTTTATCTATGAACAATATTTGAATCTCCTCTGAATTATTTTATTTATAATTGGTTATCTTTGCAAGTCTCTTCGAATTATCAGTTTGGTTTGGCCTACTAGATTGATCTTTCTTGCAATGGGAGAAGTGCTTAGCTTTGGGTTCAATCTTGCGGTGTCCTTTCTCAGTGACAGCAGGGGCAGCAAGGCACGTATTGTATTGTTGCCATCGAGGATAAAAAGATGGGATTTATATCATATTGCATGAGTTTATCCCTCTACATCATGTCATCTTACTTAAAGCATTACTCTGTTCTTATGAACTTAATACTCTAGATGCATGCTGGATAGCGGTCGGTGTGTGGAGTAATAGTAGTAGATGCAGAATCGTTTCGGTCTACTTGTCTTGGACGTGATGCCTATATACATGATCATACCTAGATATTCTCATAACTATGCTCAATTCTATCAATTGCTCGACAGTAATTTGTTTACCCACCATAATACTTATGCTCTTGAGAGTAGCCACTAGTGAAACCTATGGCCCCCGGGTCTATTTTCCATCATATTAATCTTCCGTCAACAAGCTATTTTCTGTCGTTTTTTATTTTTGCACTATTTACTTTTACTCTTTATCACAAAAATACTAAAAATATTATCTTATCATATCTATCAGATCTCACTCTCGTAAGTGACCGTGAAGGGATTGACAACCCCTTTATCGCGTTGGTTGCGAGGTTCTTATTTGTTTGTGTAGGTGTGTGGGACTCGAGCGTGGTCTCCTACCTCCTACTGGATTGATACCTTGGTTCTCAAAGACTGAGGGAAATACTTACCCTACTTTACTGGATCACCCTTTCCTCTTCAAGGGAAAACCAACGCAGTGCTCAAAAGGTAGCACTGCTGCTGCTGGTACAGGCTTGGCGTAGTCTGTTGTATTGGCGGTGCCTGGCCGTATGCAGTGTATGCCTGGGGCTGTGTCATGCCAGGACATGGTCCAAGGAGGCTTGGAAACAGGCCACGCCAGGCCTGGCGCTATTGCATGTGTGGCTGAGCCTGCCATTGCGGTGCAGACTGTTGGTGCTGGAGATGCGCTCGAGTAGGGAGCCCCGTCCATGGATTGTACATCCACGGGGTGTCACGCCCACGACCACCACCGCGGCCGCGGCCATGGCCGCCTCCCCCGCCGCCACGATTGTTGGGCATGCCGTTGCCGGTGTTGGAGAAGCCGCCGGTGGTGCCGTTGCCACGACCACTGGAACGGTCACCGCCAGAGGAAGAAAAACGCTCACCACCAGCACTAGGAAGCACACTATTGCCACTGGCCCAAAGTGCAGTTGCGGCGTTGTTCTTGGCGTCCGTCCTTTTCTGTGCTTCCTCAAGCACCAATGCCGATCTAGTCTGCAGGAAGCTTGGAAACGGAACCTGAAACGGAAGAAAAGAGCAAAGGTGTGCGTATTGCTCGTTGAGACCCCGAAGCATGGTGAGGACGAGGGTTTCATCAGTGACGGTCTGCCCGACATCAGCGAGAGCATCGGCGAGACCTTTGAGCTTGGCACAGTAATCAGACACCGTCATGTCGCCTTGTGGAGTGTTGCGGAACTCGGCGTCGAGGGCGATGGCACGACTTTTCTTGTTGTCGTGGAAGAGGTTGTCGATGGCGAGCCAAATCTGCCGGGTGGAGGAGCCGGGCGCCATGATGATGCCGAAGAGCTCGGTGGAGATGGAGCCGTAGATCCACGAGAGGACGGTGTAGTCATCGCGCACCCAATCGGATGTTGGAGATGTGTCGGAGGGAGTCGCATCATCGTCGCTACTGACATGAGCGGTAAGGCCGTAACGACCAAGGGCGACCAGAAAAAGCTCACGCCACTTTGCATAGTTGGAGTCTTGGAGATCTAAGGTGATAGGAACATGGACTTTGATGGAGGCTACGTAGGAAGCTGAGGTGTTGGAGGGGTTGTCTACGGGCGTTTTGCCCTTTTCTGCAGCTTGGCGAGTGAGCTTGGCCTCGCGAGATTTGAGGTCTTCCTCGCGGGCGTGGAGTTCTTCCTTACGTGCTTTGAGTTCATCAGTAGTCATGGTGGATGGGAAAGACGAAGTAGGAACATATCGGATCTAAGGCTGGTGGAGACAGGAGAGGATCGACCTATCTAGCTGATACCATGTAAATAATATGAACGGGGCTGCTCAATGCATGCCTCCTATTTCCATTGCCTCATGTATATATAGTACAAGTACAAAGGTTAGACGTGATCAACACGATTACAAATTAGGTAGGCTAACCAAACGTTGGTATGTTGAAGACGTGATCTCCAAGAAGAGCAGCAGCCGACAGCGTACGATTGCGGGACTCTAACACGCGCGAGAAATCTGAACCTCGCGACCAGACAGGAGGAGAGAGAGGCCTGAGAGGAGGAGAGAGAGGTCAAGAAGGAGGAGGAGAGAGAGGCTGTAACACCCACGATGCGGCTATATCTCCCATGTGTCGGGGCATGACTTAGAGGCATAGCCGCATGGTTGGTTTGTCGCAAGAGGGGTAATCTTTACACATCCCATGTACTGAATAAGAAAGGGATAAAGAGTTGGATTACAATCGCCACTTCACACAAAACATAAGTAATCCGTACATCATCCAAAATACAATCAAGGTCCGACTACGGAACCAAAATAAAGAAAGACCACCCCAAATGCTAGATCCCCGATCGTCCCGACTGGGCTCCACTACTGATCAACAGGAAACGAAACAAGACAATGATCATGATCTTCATCGAGCTCCCACTTGAGATGGGTTGTGTCACCTGCACTGGTATCATCGGCACCTGCAACTGTTTAGAAGTATCTGTGAGTCATGAGGACTCAGCAATCTCACACCCGTGAGATCAAGACTATTTAAGCTATGGGTAGGAAAAAGGTAGTGAGGTGGAGCTGCAGCAAGCACTAAGCATATATGGTGGCTAACTTACGCAAATAAGAGCAAGAAGAGAAGCAACGCAACGGTCGTGAAGCTAGAAGTGATTAAGAAGTGATCCTGAAACTACTTACGTTCAGACATAACACGAGACCGTGTTCACTTCCCGGACTCCGCCGAGAAGAGACCATCACGGCTACACACGCGGTTGATTCATTTTAATTAAGTTAAGTGTCAAGTTCTCTACAACCGGATATTAACAAATTCCCATCTGCCCATAACCGCGGGCACGACTTTTGAAAGTTCAAAACCCTGCAGGGGTGTCCCAACTTAGCCCATCACAAGCTCTCACGGTCAACGAAGGATATTCCTTCTCCCGGGAAGACCCGACCAGTCTCGGAATCCCGGTTACAAGACATTTCGACAATGGTACAAGACCAGCAAAGCGCCCGATGTGCCGAAAATCCCGATAGGAGTCGCACGTATCTCGTTCTCAGGGCACACCGGATAGGTCAAGCTACGAGTAAAACCAAACCTCGAGTTTCCCCGAGGTGGCCCATAGGTTGCCCGTTCTGGACCAACACTCAGAGGAGCACTGGCCAGGGGGGGATGGGGTTAAAATAAAGATGACCCTTGGGTTGGCCGACCCAAGGGAAGGGTAATAGGTTGTTAGGAAAATGTAAAACCAAGGTTGGGCCTTGCTGGAGGAGTTTTATTCAAAGCGAACTGTCAAGGGGTTCCCATAACACCCAACCGCGTAAGGAACACAAAATCAAGGAACATAACATTGGTATGACGGAAACTAGGGCGGAAAGAGTGGAACAAAACACCATGCATAAGGCCGAGCCTTCCACCTTTTACCAAGTATATAGATGCATTAATTAAATAAGAGATATATTGTGATATCCCAACATAACCATGTTCCAACATGGAACAAACTTCATCTTCACCTGCAAGTAGCAACGCTATAAGAGGGGCTGAGCAAAGCGGTAACATAGCCAAACAACGGTTTGCTAGGAAAGGTGGGTTAGAGGCTTGACATGGCAATATGGGAGACATGTTATAGCAAGTGGTAGGTAGCGCGACATAGCAATAGAGCGAGCAACTAGCAATCAAAGATAGAAGTGATTTCGAGGGTATGGTCATCTTGCCTGAGATCCCGCAAGGAAGAAGAACGAGTCCATGAAGAAGACAAACGGACGAAGTCGAATGAATCCTCACAAACGCGACGTTATTGGAACTAACTCGAAGAAGCAACACCAGAAAGAAGCAAACAACATAGTAAACAACCAAGCATAAACATGGCATGATGCACAATCAAGTATGATGCATGTCCGGTTTAATGAAACATGGCATGGCAAAGTGCACAAGCAAAACTACAAGTTAAGTGGAGCTCAATATGCAATGAGTTGCATATTGACAAAACACCACAACAATTATTTAGGTCTCTCCCGTTTAAGTACTGAACAACATTAAATGTTTGCTAGCATGGCAAGGGGTGAAGCAAATGAAAACTACCTATATAGGCAAGTTTAAATGAGGCCGGAACAACAAACAACAAGTCCGGAAACTCCTCATGTGCATATTTTAGGTTTGGTACTGTTCGTCCCAAACCATATTTTAGAGTTGTTAAACATGCAAGATGAATGCACCATGTTAAACTAGGCATTTTTCTACCCCACTTACATATAAAGTTTGTTAAGTTTGGAGCTACGATTAATTAGTTATGAATTAAAGCATTTTAGCATGGCATTATGCAAAATAAACACAAACATCATATTACACATTTTAAACATGTATGAAAGTTGGATATTATGAAACTAGAAGAAGTTCTAGTCATGTTTCATATATAAAGTTTCTACATACACTACAAAAAAATACACTTCCGTGATGATACGTGTTTGTCACAGTAGGTCGCTTTTTTTGTCATGCATGTACATCCATGACAAATTTATGACATAATCAAGATAGTCATACCTGTGCTGTCGTATAGGTGTTCCATGACATTACCAAAATTATCATCACGGAAGTGTCCACTTCCATGACGATAAATCGCGCGTCACAGAAGTGCTTTCGTCAAGGGTGACTGACACGTGGCATCCACCGTAACGGAACGCTGTTAAGCTATAGGGTCGGGTTTTGGATCCGATAACCCGTTAACAGCCCCGACCAATGGGGATTTTCCACGTGTAAAATCATCATTGGCTGGAGGAAACACGTGTCGGCTCATCGTTGGGACAGATGTCAACCACTCATTGGACGGAAGGCGCCTATGATACGTCGACACATGGCACGGCCCAACAGAGGCCCATTCCTGTGAAAAGGCCGGCCCATTTGACTTGGTCAAAAGCTGGCAAGCCGGCCCATGGAAAGCCTGTTAACGGCCTGTTCGAATATAGCCCATTTACAGCCCGCTAACCCATGGCCCGTTATGCCCTATCCGACTTAGGCCCAGTAGCGTCATCTGGGCCATCCAATATGATTCCAGCCCGTTTTCACTTCTGGCCCATGTATGGCCCATGACGTCTTTCAGCCCATACGAGGCCCTATGTAACTCTTGGCCTACTAACGGCCCGTGGTGAAACTGGACCGTAATGAACAGTGTATCACTTTACACCCATTAACGGCCCCTGGTGAAACTGGCTCGTAATGAACAGTGTATCACTTTATACCCATTAACGACCCGTTATTCCGTTGGGCCGTTTCCAGCCCATGTTATCTTTTGGCCTTCTTAGAGCCCATTTATTCTTGGGCTCATTTCCAGCATTCGTTTACTTACGGCCCATTATTGTCATTTTCTGCTTGTGGGCCAAATTCAGCCCGTGGTTACAGTCGGCCCATTTGTGGTCCATTAATACGTTGTGCCGTTTTCATAGCGTTATCAAATACGGCCTATTAACGATGGCCCGTTATGGTCGGCCCATGAACGGACGATTCCAACTCTAGCCTGTTTACGACCATAATGCGGCATGTTATTGGCCCATGTTTGGCCATCGATCATACTGCCCGTATAAGGCCCATTGATGATACGGTCCGTAGAAGGCCCATTGTTTCTACGGCCCGTAGAAGGCCCACTGTTTCTACGGCCCGTGGAAGGCCCACTATTTCTACGGCCCGTAGGAGGCCCAGTGTCACTACAATAAATATTAGCCCATGGTTATTGTGGCCTAGTTTTAAAAAATAGGTTATTGCAGCCACTAGCAAACCGCGGAAAAAGAACTGCAATGACTAGAAGCAAACAAATAAACAAGATAACAAGGAAATAAATAAGCAAGCAACTTACGCTAGGCTATTACGGCTATCACACACATTACATCCACTGGGCATCAAAGTTCGCCACCAGTGCAAATAAACGCGCCGACAAAAGAATATACAAAACTGAGAGCACTTCAGAAGGCACTAGGCCTGGCCAGGTCAGCCCCCCCCCCCAAACAGCTGAAGAAGCTGAGTAGACCTCAGTTGTGTCAATGATAGATGCATCAACACTAGATTTAAGGCATGATGGTGCGCACGGCAGTCCTCTGACATCTTCATTGCATCTTTGACTTCAAGTCGGAGCTGAGCTGAAGAAAGCCTTTCCGCTTTAAGTCGATACTGAAGAAGTCGAACTGATTGAGGCAGCGACTGCACAGAGGTTGTCTCACACCTGCTGGTGAGTAGCTTCAACTCACTGTCTTCATCAAGACAGGACCTTGGGGTCATCTCGCTGTCCTCAAGATGGTTTGGCTCACTATCTTCCCTAAAGTTCTGCCTGGCATAAGAGATACGAGTCTAAAAGAGAAACAAGGAGACACGTAACAGGTTTCACAATTATATAAGCAAATAAATGGATCTGTTCTGCATAAGGAACATGTTTTTACAACTACAATTTGAAACTGGTAGTTGTTGCAAACATCCAATCAGATGTAAACAGCAAAGCAAACAACATTGGAGGAAATGATGCCTATCCAAATCTATACTAGAACAAAGTTTGAAGGCTTGAGAAGGATGAACTTACATTACATGTTAACACGGGCTGGACAAAGCCCTTCTCCATGTTGATGGAAGGATAATTCAAGAAATTCCCCAAAGAAAATTCTTTATAAGTGTTGCCATTATTCTACATTTTGCAAAGAGTAAATATAGATCAAATAATATTGGAAGAAACAGAGGATAATGAAGCTCAGGTGCAGACTAATGATACATAATCAAATAGCAATTAATTAAGTACAGTGTTACAAGGCAAAAGGGAGAGAGTTACTGACAAGAGCAATGCAGAGCCCATTATTGTTTTGAGATCGTATGATCCTTTGAGCAAGGAGATTCATCTGAAATTAGTTTTCATACAAGAGAGAAGGTAAGGCACAAGCAGAAATTTAGGAGTTCAAATTTTGAATTGATATCATAGACAATACCTGACGCTGGGCTCCCAGCAGTTCTAATGGGGGTTTGGCCACTGGAGTAGGGGTAAAGTGTGGTACAGTTGGGCCTGTGTTTTCTGTGGCCGCTGATCTATCTGATTTAATAGGTATCACTACCTTTTCCAAATACCTAGTTTGTACTCCTTGACGACCTGCACTCACCTTCTTCCTTTTGGACACCTATTACATTTGACTGGAAAAACATAGTGTGACGACACATGGAATAGGTACAGAAAATGGATAGGTATGTCATATACTCATATATGATGCTTAAACTAAGCAGATGGTGTAACAAAGTAGAAGTAATGCAAGAGGTCAGAAGCAAAATATGTGCGACCAATACAACTTTGCAAAGTTAGAGCAAGCACCTTGATGGGTGAATAAGATAGGCCATCCTCCACCATGCCAAGTTTGTTAGGCAGTGGATCATTCTGCAATATTCCTCTTGTGCGCCCATTCTCATATTCATTTTGATAATGTTCAATATCTGACATGCATGAAAACATAAAAACAAGTGAGATTTTCTTTGTATTGCAGAAGTGATTCTAATCCAATACTGCCTCCCTGTAAACCCCTTTGTGCTATCTCTGCAATTCTTTTAAAAGATTCCATGCATGCTGTAATTTCTTGTGTGCATTAATATAATGTGGCCTACTACTCAAAATATGAGAGCTCCAGAAGTGATGACACTTCGCAGATGATAGCTTCAACATATAGTAAAGAAGAACAAGTCGACCTGACCTGACAGATTCAAAATATACTAAGGGAGAACAACTCAACCTGACCAGTCGACCGCAAGAGAAGAGTATCATCTTAAAGAAGAGCAGAAGAGCAAGCAAATTGAAGATATTACAAGTCTTTTAATACAATGTCGGTTGGCCACCCATGATGAACCAGAGCGCACAGAGAAATACTATTCTTTCCGGTCTCTCCATATGTGGCTCACATGCATTTCGAAACTAAAGTAGGAACATTTAGCTAACCAATTAAACATCTCTCAGTTTTACTAATATCAGCAATAATATCATATATGAATTTGTACAACTAAGCTTGTTTAGCTCGATGGGTGGAGCAGTGCTATTACGACACGAACCACGTAGGCTGATTGTGGTCATCATAAAATGGGGAAAACATAAGCATGATGAGTACAGTGTTGACCGTGGCAGTGGGATGGCAGATCTGAAGCTGCAAACCGCGCAAAGGGTAGTTAGCAACCGATGTTTGGTTTGAAATAACAACTAAGGTTTGGTATGGACAAGAAAGTACGGTCAACAAGTGACAAAGAAATGCAATTATGCTGTCTCTCTATATGTTGCGACATGCATTTGGAAACTCAAGTGGGACCTTTAGCTAACCAATTAAATGTGTCGGTTAACTAATATCAGTATCATATCACAATCATATTTAAACAACTAAGCTTTCGAATTCTGAGTGTTGTGTTGTTTAGCTTGAAGGGTGGAGTAATGCTAGTATGACAAAAAGCACCTACGCAGATCATAGTAGAGTAGATAAAAGGGGAAAACCCTAAGCATCAAGAGAAAAATCAGGAAAGTGGAACTAGCTGGACCAGTGGGTGGCGCACATGCTTTTCGAAACAAATATAGGAACATTAGGTGACCAATTAAACGTTCTCTATTTTAGTGATATGAGCATCATATCAGATTCGTATTTCAACACGTAAGCTTTGGGTTGAGGTCTTGAGGAGCAGCGCTAGCATGACACGAAGCACCTACGATGATGGTAGTGAATATAAAGGGGGGAAACCATAAGCTTTACGAGTATAGTGCCCGTGCCATGGCGGATCTGAAGGTGCAAACCGGACAAAGCTACTTCACAACCAATGTTTGCTTTCAACTAGCCACTACGATTTGGTACGGGCAAGAAAAGTACAGTAAACAAATTACGATCTATTTTCCGGGTGAGATCAATAACTTAAGCACATATGGAAGAGTACCACCTCTATTGCGATGCCGTGTAGGCCTATGCTGATACGTTGAGGGTGCTGCGGGTGCGATGGCTGTCGGCAGCGGGGAAGAAGACTTTAGACGGCAGACGGCCAGGTCGGGGGATATATCCTGTTGCCGTGGACGAGGCGGTCGTAGGAGCGGCAACGACAAGGTGGACGATGGCGCCGATGAAGCGAGAGGAGGCGATGAAAGGATGCTGGTCCAGCGCCGTAGATGAGAGACGTCCATCTCTTGCAGTGGACGACGGGGTAGGGGTAGCGGCTCCGGCAAGGTGGAGGATGGGGTGGCGGACGGAGGAGGCTGGCCGCAGTGTGGAGGTTGCCGTGCCGCCGACGGTGTATGAATGGGGAAATGGAGGGGAGGGGGGTCTCAAACTTTGGGATGCGCTTCTCTGAAATGGGGGAAAGTTACGAACTTATCCCCCGTTTAAAATTTCGGACATCGCATCGGTTGGGGATAGGACGGTAATCTCGCATCTCCCAAATATTTGCCGGTAACTATTTCGGGCAAGGAGAGGGTGTTTTGCCGCCCACGGTGTATGAACGGGGCTGACAGGTAGGGCGGTTGTGTCACGTCTGATGGAAGTTAGACATCTGCCCCTATTTAAAATATAAGCCTACATCAATTTCGGACGAGGAGAGTTTGTTTTGCCGCCCGTCGTGTATGAATGGGGAAATGGAGGAAGATACACATGTCTTTCGGACGAGCTTGAATCAAATGTGTTTTTCCGCCCACGTTTGGCGCCCACCATGTCTGAATGGGCTCAGAGGCCCTCGTGTCACGTCTGATTGAAGTTACTACTCTACCCCTATCGACAACAGTGTAAATCCTGTCGATAAGGATGTCAAGTGTTAGGGGTAGACAATAATTTCCATCTTGCAAACACTTGCTTCTAGTAGCCCACAAATTATAGTGGGTGTTTAGCCGCTTTGTTCAAAACTTGGGAGAATTAGCATTCACATTTGCCCTGGGACCTGGCAAACTAAATTCAAATCCAATTTGTATTCGATTACGAATATCCACAAGTAATTATATGTTTTGTTATTTATTTCTTCAAAACCACAATAAAGATTTATTCCACCTTTATATATGATTATGATTTAGAAATGCCGTGATCTTCGAATTCAGTAGGTTGGATACACTCTGAGTCAAACAGTTATTTCATCCAATACAATATGCTCACACGACAAACAGTTCACCTTATGTCAATCATACAAGTTCTGAGGATTACCTCGCCTAAAAAATTCGGATCATTACAACACATGGACAACATAGGGGGTCTTGCAACATAATCCATTCAGAGACATGACACAACATGCAAGTACAATAATCTAATGAAAATTTGAATTGGTATCTAAAGAAGAACCGGGATTATCTTGGGCTTCAGATAGCAGAAACAACAGGACCTCCTCCGTCTTCAAATGCAACATTCTTACTTCCTCCAATTCTTGGGTTGCTTGCATAATGCGTGCCGCTAATTCCGTAATTTCCAGCCTCAAGATAAATATTACCTCATTCATGGCAGCCACACCATCTCTTTCTGCCTCTAGTAGAGCCTCAAGCATTATAATATCTGTGCTCAGACTGCTCTTCGGCGGTGTTGCCTCTGAACTGCTACCATCTGGTAACATGGATGGCGCACTGCTTCCACAAATAGATTCTGGGGTTGTACATTGTGTCCTAGTGTGAACGGCATCCTGAAAGGTTTCCACTGGACATCAGTAAGAGATAGTTATCGTATGATCCAAGCAGTAAGCTTACATGGTAAACGACGGACGAATTATTGCCGAGCATGACAAACTATATTTAAATGGTTCGAAACAGCATCAGCCGAAAAGAAATTAAAATGGTAAGATGAAACTAGGGATGTAAGTGGCAAATAAACGAAATCCGCTAGTCCCATCTAGTTAGTTTTTGCTACCTCCCTAGTTCATTTTCCTAAAAAAGCAAAAACTCTTTTGAACTATCATACCACTAGTGGACTTTAATCGGGATTAAATCGGACCCAGTTGACATCCCTAGTTGAAAGGGAGTGTACAACCGCTATATTTAAGTTGCCAAGGCATCTAAGCAGTTAAAATAATCTAAGAAAGCACTTAACAGTGTGGCCTCATATAAACTACGAAGACAGTCTTGTGATGAAGTTGAGAGGAAAAGTTAAGGACTCAAATGAAATAGGCATGCATTTCTTTACGATTGAATAGCAAGCACTGCTGACATATTGGCCAACTCAGGTATAGCGTAACAATAAATAAGCATTCGAATCAAGCAATACAGCAAAGCAGACAACTGAACTATTTGTAATTCGGTAGGATTACACGTTGAGGGCACAAGCCAAGAAAGCAGCCCACTCACATTACATTTCACATGTACTAAAACACACTGGCTTACCATATGTTGCTGTGAAGCCTAGCTACTGTTGCAATGTTCTTTGAAGATATTGTCAGCATCCCGTGGTTGCAAATCTAGTTGTTGTAGTTTATTCTGCACCATCTATTTAGGTAAAATTAATTTTAATCGCATGCACTGGTCCGAATTGATCATCAATGGTTCATCTAAACTAATGAAAGAATGGTGTGTGCATACACGACAATACTCCCTCCGATTCTTTTTACTTTGCGTATAACTTTTTCTTAGTTTTCTCGTATTAGTCTGCGCGTTGCCGATTCCTAGCGCTGGTTTCCTTTTGTGCCCCGCCCCATCTGCCTCTTCCCTAATTAATTGGCAAATTAGTCCAGAAAAATTAAACCAGTGCCCTCCTTGGTATGCGGGTCAAGAGTTATGGGCAGAGTAAATAGAATCGGAGGGAGTATATCTGCTTCCCTCTATTTTTATGCTTGTTCGAGGTGCCAGCCCCAAAAGAACAAATATTTTGCTTGATGGGGTTGGCAGCTCCATAATTAATAGAAGCATCAAATTAGTCATGCAACTTGGGAAGATCAAGAACACACAAACAAGTAATGAACAGAGGCTCGGAGCGGTGATGTAATAGCTAGCATCAGAAAATGTAGGGTAAAACAAACAAAAAGCAGCGGGACCACATGCTAGTTTGCTGATGTGTAATTAAGCATAGAGAACATTAAGCAGTCTGATGGAACCAACAGGTGGCATCAGAACAAAACTAAAGCATATTAACTATATGCGCACTGGTATGTAATTTAGCACATGTAACATGTTCATTGCCAGAAGTATGGCCCTACAGGTGCAAGCAGAATAACGCGTCTCATGAAAAACTGAATGATGCCCTGAAGAAATTCAAAGGTGCGGTGCTTATGCTAGGAAAGTGAACATAGGCACCGGCCGTTGGATAATAGTACCTGATTCTCGGCGGCGTATGGGTATCGTTGTCATACTTGATAGCTAAGGATCGTCGATGGTGCTCGTGTTGCGGTTGAGTTTGGGCCGGCTGTCGCCGTCGTTGAAGCGGCTCCGGTGCTACGGTTGCGGCGCCTGTCGACATACAAGAAAGCTCATCTGTGGTAAGTGAACAGTTGCACGATAAAGAGAAAAACCGAAGGAGTACAAATCGAAATAACCTGATGAGTCTACGGCGTCGGTAAAGCAGGGCCAGTGGATTTGAATATGGCGTCCGTGGAGTGGGTCCGGTGCAGTGGATGAAGGCTTTGGCGGGCGCGTTGTACAGTGCTTTCGATGAGGCGGATCTGTTGCGGCGGACGAGGGCTTGTATGAAGGGCCAGCGAAGGGGTGGACGAGGGAGTCAGTGAAGGGCCTACATTGTGGTGGACGAGGGCGCCGGTTAAGCAGATCCGGTGCGGTGGACCATGATGGCGGTCAAGGAGATCCGGAGCGGTGGACAAGCTAGTCGCTGAAGCGGCTCCGGTGAAGTGGTGAGTTGGCAGTTGGGGGTTCCAAGGTGCGGAAGGTAGATCCGGTGGGGTGTGAGGTCCACCGCTGCGGCGGAGGACTAGATTCGGTGGCTTGCCGTGGTTGGGGGGGGGTCGGGAAGGGGAAGGGGAGGGGCTCTGGGGAAGAATGTTGGGGTCAAAGAGGGGAAAACAATGGAGTTACCAAAGCAGCCCTTTTTCCGTTCATGTGGCAGGGGTAAAACAGGAATATCGCAGGGCTAAACTTTCGGGTGCGTGATATTTCGATGTGAGCGGGAAGTTTGAAAGCTTTTGGCGCCTAAAATTATAAGTATTCTGCTCTCGTACGGCCGACTATGATATCATGGCCGATAATTTGTTTGTTTTGCATGCAAAAAAAATGTGCAAGTTCTGAAAATCAATGTCTCCAACTCGAAACTTAGATTGTCCATTCAATTCAAATATGGATCATTGAGCTACTACAAGCAAATACCATCATACGGTCCAATTCAAATGAAATTCCAAATGTGTTTATCCTAAATATGATGACAAAAGCAAAAATGTGTATGTGTATGAATAAAGTGGATGATTATAAAGTTTGAACATGCCCGTATGCAAGGTTGGAAAAGGCGGTAGGCGTAAGCGAGGCGGTTGGCCTTCGCCTAGTGCCTGGCGGTGCTTAAGCGTCCTAGGCACGACCTAGGCAGTAATATAGCTTCTACTATCAGGGTTATTGCTCTTACTATATGTGTATTGATGTTAATTTAGGCCAGATAAATAAGGTAACTACCAGCTACTACCATTTGAATGTGTCATGTTTGGCATTTTAGTGCAATATGGCATGATTTCTCGCTTGGGTAAACAATTTGTTGCTTGCCCTTCCTAGACTTCCATTTATGCCCTAGGTGAGGCGTTTGGCCATCGCCTAGCGCCTAGGCATGCCTAAGCGCCTCCTAGGCACTGCCTTTTCCAACAGAGCCCGTATGTGTATATCTCTAGGTTTGATGTATGAATTTGAAATCACGAAATCCCGGCTTAAAAAATTACCTCCGTTTAAATGAATTACAAAAGCTAATGATGGAGTCGAATTTCAAAATTCCAATCTTAGGTTTGTAATTCTGGTACATCAAGGTATATCACGCATGTTCAAAAGTATCGTTATCTCATAGTACAAACTGTGAAACAAATTGATCAACCATGAGTGCACAATATCTCAATTACGCTAAAGTCCCTCAAATATAGACACCTCACTCTTTATCTGAAGTCAAACCCCCCCCCCCCACCACACACACACACACAAAAGTCGTTATCTCCCCCAAACACCAACACACGAGCACATTAACACCCCTCTCTCTTGTAGTGTCCGGACCCCAACATAGATCTCTATCACTTTGTCTCTCGGGCATGCACACATCTCTTCCCTCACTCTCTAGGTCTCCCGCTATCTTTCTTACCCAAGCACACACACTATGTAGAGTGTATATTTCCCATACACACAAAACGTCACCCCAAATGTCTATCTCCCTAGTTATTTGGCTCTCGCGCACTCACCTCACACACCACCCCCACTGCAAACAAGCACACTTTGTCTCCTTGTGCACCACTCTCCTCTTTCTATCTCTCCCACATGCGGACCCGCCCCAACTCCTTCCCTGTATACATATATGTCATGACTCTTTCCATAGCTCCCTAATGTATAATCGTTCTCGATTTCGTACATTGTTCTCTACACCATATATTCTAGCTCTCTCATGAAGTCCCTATCACACACACGATGACTCGCTTCCCTTGCGTCTCCGTTCATAGGCCAATTTCGAACAACATCAACATTGTCTCTCTATCTATACGCCATTTATGGACACAAACGACCCCTCTCCTCTCTCTCTCTCTCTCTCTCTCTCTCTCTCTCTCTCTCTCTCTTTCTCCGACGCTAGCTCTCTCTTTCTCTCGCTCACACACCCCTCTCCCCCACACACACTCGATGTCTCTTCCAAATAGTCTGCTCCCCCCGCCCGCACCCATGCTATCTCGCTAGTACACATGTCACAGCATTCCCCTTTCCCTTATACTAGGTTTACATCATCAGTGGTCTCTCTACTCCACATACACTCTCTCCCTCTCACACACAAACGCGTGCACAAACACACATAGACACGCACAAACACCCATTTACCTGGATCCTCATCTCTCCTCATGTCTGCATGTGTATCTCACACACTCACTCTCTAATTATGTATATGTGTCTCCACGTTACACAACACAAAGCCCCATGTACATGTCACTCTCTATCCTCCACACACATAGACACAAAGAATCTGTTATCATTGCCTTAGTCTCTAACATATCACACACGCACGCACACACACACACACACACACACACACATTCTCTCTCTCTCTCTCTTGCAAACACTCTCAACAAGGGTTTCCCCGTGAATAACTTACCGTCTATTCATGAATAGTCGTGGCAGTACGGCGAACACGAGACGTGAAAAAGAATAAATCTACACGTGCTTAGACCACCTAGTATGACTACTAGGACTAGAGCAAGCCAAAAAGCGCGCCGCTGTCACCCCCTCCTTGTCGGCGACGGGAAAATCTTCCTTTTACATAGTCGAGAAGTCATTGTGCTAAGGGCCCACATGCCGAGGCATTGAATAGAATGTAGATGCTAGTTTACGGAAGCAAGTATCGACAATACATTTGTATCTCCATACTTATATTTCTTCTCTTATAAAAAACCGAGTTGGTGATGATGGTACGTGTGCCATCTTGCAATATAGACCGTCCGATCTATATCTGACGGATGGAAATTAAACTAAAAGATACCTGCACCCCCCTCCACATTTGCAGACAAGGCCTTCCCTCGTTCATCCTTATCTCCAACAAACCTCATTGTTGAGCAATTAAGAAAGGAAGCCTCTCGAACAAACTGGCCTGGTGGCCGCTGCCAGCGTCGTCAATCCCCATGCCTCCGCTTAGTTCGACCACCAACCACCACCACACCCCACTCCTCTTCACATTATCTCATATTTCTCGAGATATCATTAGTTTTTACACATGGGATTACTCCCGCAAGGGTCAATCACAACAAGTGTTTTATAAAAAATGCATCTTGATGTTCCATGCAATGCACGGATCTTGCTAGTACTCCTACACAAGACTAAGTTGGTGATGCTGGTGTGTCTGCCATCCGTCGTTTCTGACCATTAGATCTATATCTAACGATTGTGAGGTAAGTTGTTGCCTTTTCTCACCAACATCCCACTTGTCTACCAATTTGCAGAAAACCCCATAATTAGTATCTTAAAACCAACCACATCCCTCCCTGACCTCACCAAAACAGCCCAAGGAATATATTCTAATTGAAACATAATATATCTCTAGTGACACATGTATATCAAAATTAGAGTGTTTTGTACCAAGTTTTGAATAAGTATTATTCTAATTATGATTCGTTGCAACGGACATGAACATTGCTAGTATTTCCAACCATGCATTTCTTTTCCTAGTATTCCATAGTTTCGAGTTTTCCATCAAGATATTAGTCACTCATGGTTGATATTTACTTTCAATCATGTACACATATGCACTATGTAACTAGCCTTGCTTATTGGCTTCCAAAGCTTAACTTTCACTCCTACTTACAATATGTAGAGTATTTAACAAAAAACTACCACTTTCAACCAGCCCTAGGAGGAATCTATTGTACAAAAAATAGCAAAAACATACCCAAAATTTCTTAATCCATGCCAAAAACTACCTAGTACTCCTACCGATTAGGTTCGT
The DNA here is from genome assembly GCF_002162155.2 of Triticum dicoccoides. Lineage (NCBI taxonomy): Eukaryota > Viridiplantae > Streptophyta > Magnoliopsida > Poales > Poaceae > Triticum > Triticum dicoccoides. The sequence goes on from NC_041392.1 coordinate 647,343,775, forward strand.
TTAAACCCATTTATGACAGGGTTGGCCCACATGCCCGTGCTAACGAGGCAGCTTAAACCAACACATTTTGTTTGACCGTTGACATGAGGGACCCACATCTGACCTTCTATCCTCTTATCCCCCCTCAAATCATTATTTTCCTGAACATTACTTCAAACAGTACTGATGCGTATTCGTCGGTGGCGCCGGTGATGAGCGAGTTGGCCGCCGCTCCGCCGGACGGGCCGGACGCCGCACTGGCCTCCGCACGGGTTGGCAGGCTGGCCCGAACGTGACTCACGAGCGAGCAAGCCACCACGCTGGCCTTCGCTCGAGCCAGATGGCTGGCCTTAGCGCGCCGCGCGCGAGCAAGCTGCCGCGCTGCCTTACCAATCTAGCTAGCAAACCTTGCAGACAAGCAGCTGGACGGAGCTATCTTGGCTAGCTAGTAGCCGTGAGCGCCGGACGGAGCTGGCATCCGGGCTGCCGCAACATGGGCTCCGCACCGCCGGTGGTTTTGACCTCGCCTTCTGCCGGCGGCGGTAGCTGCGTCCCATGGCCGAGGATGACTAGGTGGACGGGCCAGAGGTAGGAGGTCACTCGAGGATTTTTGTTGGTAAGAGCATGTACAATGGTTGATAAGGTAGTCTTATCTTAAGTCTGCCACGTATGCAAGTGGTAGTAGTTTCTTGGCATTTTAGTGGTTTCTTGCATTATTAGAGCAAGTACAATAGAGCTGAGTCAGCGGGCTATAAGAAATAAACTACTAGTACATGTTGGCTATAAGATGGGCTGTAGATGACATGGCACTGCCTTATAGCCAACAGCTGGCTATACTATTAACCATGCTCTTAGGGGTTTCTTGTAAGGAACAATGTACGTACTACGAGCGACAAAAGGCGATTCTAGGTTGCGTTGTACTCCAACGAGTACTACTAGTGGTCGCGAGAGTGTATACCTCGTTTTGTGGGTTCGATCCCGGCCGAATGCACGGTGGCCTTTTTAAAAAAATAGTACTACTACACTTCGCTGCAAGCCAATATTTTACACGGGTAGTTTGAGTTTTGAAGTGAAACGGACGTGCGGCCCCACAATCTGGGTGCACCGGACAGCCTAGCCACGTGAACGGGTTTTCCTTCCCAGCATCCCGTGGCTCGCGTGCTCGCCCTAGCCGCACCTCGCTTGCAGCTTCCAGCTAGTAGCATATTTAAACTAGCGCCTCCCAATTAAGCCCGAGGAGCCAGAAAAGTCTGGCGGGGCATTGGGAACTGTGCAATATGGCTGTGTATGTAAAGTGCTCTACTACTACTCTGTAGCTTGTGGTGTTGCATGCATGGACTTCACTCCATTATCGGCTCTACTATAAAATAAATTCCTCTTGCCGTATTTTTTTTGAAACGGAGGCAAAAGTTTGCTTCATCACATTCATAAAGAAGGAACTACTAACAAAGTTCGACGAGATCCATTACACCTCCACAAATGGAAGCAAAAATCCTAGTATCGCTGTATCAAATAACTCAAATGTTCTGCCCCCGCAGTAACCGTCGTTGATAAACAGGCTGCTAGTGTGTGCGTGAGAGGAGCGGCTGAGTAGGCCAGCTACGTGAGAGGAGCGGCTGAATAGAGCACCGAGAGTACCCACTAGGCCACTACGCAGGTGTACTTCCCATGCATTGATAGTACATCGATGGTTCTAGAGAACAGTAGTACCCTCCACTTCCAACTGTAGCTCCTTGGCCCTGAGATTCAAGAGTTCAAAACTGGTGCACTATACTAGACTAGACTAGAAGTACAGTACAGTGCACTACTAGTTGGGAAAAGTAGTACTAGTACTGCTACAGTACAAGTATGTACTCCTTCGTCACATAATGTAAGACGTTTTTGACACTAGTTGGCGTGTACAAAAAATGGCAAAAGATACCCAAAATTTCTTAATCCACGCCAAAAACTACTACTTAGTGCCCAAAATTTCTTACTAGTGTTATTATTTACAGTATAACGCAATCCCATAACGTTCCATAATCCCTTTCTTTCAAAAAAATCACTTCTGGAGAGAAGATTGCTATCTCCACGCGAGCTTCTCATAGGCCAGCGCCACTGCATGCAGTCATGTGAGAGAGAGGGAGACATCCATGCAGCATGCAGAGAGAGGAGAACACGGGCGGACAGCCAATGGGCTGCATTGGGCATTTATAGCTGCTAACTCCTCCCATCCATGCGCCAGGGGTATTTCCGTCCAGAAAGCATGCAGCGAGCCCCTGCCTTGGTATCCGGGTCTGCTCTTAGGCTGCCCGTAATGGGAGTATCATAGGTAGTATCATGTATGCCAACTAAGCAATTTTGATGAGGTGGCATAGAATTAAATGAAGAAAGAGAGGCTTGAGTATCATATCATGATACCGTATCATATTAAATGATGTGCTACTTTGTGTCATGCATGGCAATAAATGTAGTCCTCTATGATACCAACATATGATACTATGCATTAGGGATGTAGTATCATAGACTAGTATCATATGCATGATACTCCCCATTACAACCAGCCTTATGCGCAGAGTAAAAAGAATCGAAGGGAGTACTAGTAGTAAATAATAGCCTCACCCTTTTGCTGAGGAACGATCTACAGTTGGAAGGGACGAGGCCCTACGGTTACTACGCTCTTATCTCCTCCTAGCCAGTTCCCCTCCCCCCGAAGAGAAGGCAGTTCGTCATTGCTCCCATGGATTCGCCAGGCGGTTCTCGTCCTCGTCGGGGCTGGGAGACCTTGGACGACGATCCTGTGGGAGAAATCGCACGCCGCTCCGACGTCCTCACCGCCGCAAGACTCGGTGCTTCCTGCACCAACTTTTTCAAGATGCTGCTTAAATAGGCCATGCTTGTTGGTCTTCCATGCATCCTCGAGGAGAAGGTTCTTCTATGAGACAATCCTTCGAACAGTCCACCGCTCCCTGGCCATGGTTGCATGTTGACTCCGCTAGAGTTGCCGACGTTGAGAGGTAGTCAGATTTTGTCCGGTGAGCAGGTCAGTAATGGAGTTTGATCATGTAGTACATAGTTATTCCATTTCCATCCCGTAATTTCTTCGCTGCCCACCGTCTTATATATAGGTCTGGGTCGGTGCCAACGAAGATTGGCTTGCATACCTCCGGCCGGATACCACCATCATTTTGCACAACATCCACATCTGTGCGGCCGTTCCGGTAGACCCCTTCTCCACCATTGGGATCGGCCTTCCGGACTAGCTGGGCAAGAATACGTATGATGATGCCTACATGAGATTGAAGAAGATAGCAATTGTGGACCCGCCGACAAAGCGACGCGGCTACGATGATTACTATCTCATCGCGGTGTTCGACATAAGGATTGCCATCAATGCAGGAGGCAGTAACGGCAGAGGCTGGCGCAGGTTGGCGGCGGCAAATTTGTACCCCTACACGTTCGAAGATGCCGTGCGCCATCTAGGCCGCATCTTCACGGTGACAAGCCAGGGGACTTGTTTGATCTGGTTGACATCCTATGGTACGGGAGATTACAAACGGAATGCACAAACCATCATTTGCATCCCTAACAGTACTCCATTATTTTGCAGGGACCAGTCATCCCCCGATCAAAATAAGATCACCAATCCTGGATGTGCATTTGCATCCGTGATTCAGTCTAACCTGGAACCTTGTAGCTGACTTTGGCATATTGGGATCAACTATCTTAGCAGTCGTTACCCATGGTACCACTGATGTGCAACATGGTCACATAATCTACCACGATCGGACCGTCACCATCTACCCATGTATTCCATTTTTTAACTCTCTCGTCTTCTCTTTCATTGTTGTACTAGTAGTATACTTTGTAGTACTAGTAGGAGTACTTTTTACCTTGGAGGACGCATATAGCTAGCTAGGCCCTTGAAGACTTGAACCCATTAGCTGCCACCATTTTTGTTTTTCCATGTCTTACTATCTCATCCATGTAGCCAAGAGTGGCTATATATAATAAGCCGGTTATTTTACTTCCTCTATACCGAAGTAGTACTATTTGCTGCACAGTATTACTGACCGCCACATTTGAGCACAACATTATTATGCATGGACCTTGACTATGTACGTCACCATGTGTCCAGATCTAGGATGCCGCGTGTACCAGATGAACGGCGCCGAGTTCGACCCCCGTGATGCTACGTGGGTGCCGAGGAACACTCTTGGAGAGTACTCGCTTTTCATCAGGGACAACTACCCCATTGTGAAGTGGATGCCACCTTCCGTGCACGACACGGAAGGCCTGCCGTTCATGAAGCATGGTTGTGTCTTTAGTGCGCACCGCCAGATGAACGACATGCTGGGACACGCTATCCCTGATTTATGCCGCTTCAGCTTCGATGAGTCTCCATCGCGTGGAACCGGACTAGAAAGCTGCGACAATGATTCCCGTTGCCCACCGCTATGGATCGTTGAAGGAAATATGCCCTAGAGGCAATAATAAAGTTATTATTTATTTCCTTATATCATGAGAAATGTTTATTATTCATGCTAGAATTGTATTACATGTGTGAATACATAGACAAACAGAGTGTCACTAGTATGCCTCTACTTGACTAGCTCATTGATCAAAGATGGTTATGTTTCCTAACCATAGACATGAGTTGTCATTTGATTAATGGGATCACATCATTAGGAGAATGATGTGATTGACTAGACCCATTGCGTTAGCTTAGCACATGATCGTTTAGTTTGTTGCTATTGCTTTCTTCATGACTTATACATGTTCCTATGACTATGAGATTATGCAACTCCCGTTTACCAGAGGAACACTTTGTGTGCTACCAAACGTCACAATGTAACTGGGTGATTATAAAGGTGCTCTACAGGTGTCTCCGAAGGTACTTGTTGGGTTGGCGTATTTCAAGATTAGGATTTGTCACTCCGATTGTCAGAGAGGTATCTCTGGGCCCTCTCGGTAATGCACATCACTTAAAGCCTTGCAAGCATTGCAACTAATGAGTTAGTTGCAGATGATGTATTACGGAACGAGTAAAGAGACTTGCCAGTAACGAGATTGAACTAGGTATTGGAATACCGACGATCGAATCTCGGGCAAGTAACATACCGATGACAAAGGGAACAACGTATGTTGTTATGCGGTTTGACCGATAAAGATCTTCGTAGAATATGTAGGAACCAATATGAGCATCTAGGTTCCGCTATTGGTTATTGACCAAAGACGTGTCTCGGTCATGTCTACATAGTTCTCGAACCCGTAGGGTCCGCACGCTTAAAGTTCGGTGACGATCGTTGTCGGTGTCAAAACCGGCGGATCTCGGGTAGGGGGTCTCGAACTGTGCGTCTAGGCGGATGGTAACAGGAGACAAGGGACACAATGTTTTTACCCAGGTTCGGGCCCTCTTGATGGAGGTAAAACCCTACTCCTACTTGATTAATATTGATGATATGGGTAGTACAAGAGTAGATCTACCACGAGATCAAAGAGGCTAAACCCTAGAAGCTAGCCTATGGTATGATTGTTGTTCGTCCTATGGACTAAAACCCTCCGGTTTATATAGACACCGGAGAGGGCTAGGGTTACGCAGAGTCGGTTACAATGGAAGGAGATCTACATATCCGTATTGCCAAGCTTGCCTTCCACGCCAAGGAAAGTCCCATCCGGACACGGGACGAAGTCTTCAATCTTGTATCTTCATAGTCCAAGAGTCCGGCCAAAGGTTATAGTCCGGCTATCCGGACACCCCCTAATCCAGGACTCCCTCAGTAGCCCATGAACCAGGCTTCAATGACGACGAGTCCGGCGCGCAGATTGTCTTCGGCATTGCAAGGCGGGTTCCTCCTCCGAATACTTCATCGAAGATTTTGAACACAAGGATAGTGTCCGGCTCTGCAAAATAAGTTCCACATAGTGTCGTAGAGAGAATAATATTTACACAAATCTAATCTGCTGACGTATTCCATAGCATGTCATCACGCCACAGCCAAGCCTTTATTTGAACCATTTTTACTGTCCCACCTCAGCGCGTTTTGCGAGGCGGTTTCCTTGGCACGTCTTGTCGAAGAAGAGATTGTGTCCCCTTTATTTACGGGATTCTCATCAATACGGGCGTGGGTAACCCAATCATGCCCGTTGGTGTGTCTCCTCGATCAAAGGCGAGTCTTAAACGGTCACGGGGAGGGCTCTCGGTATTCGACCTCTTATAAAGAGACCAAGGCCTTACTCCTTTCTTTTGATCTCAATCAAATTCGCCCTTCGCCTTGAGTTCCAACACCCAAGGCCCCAGATTTCAGGCGCTTCAGACCTTCGACGATGTCCGGCTCCGACCTTCGAGGCCGATGGATGCCTTCCTCCATCATGGAGGAAGACGTGCTAAAGCTGAGAGAGGCCAGGTTTTTGACCGGCGAAATCTCGCATAGGCTGCCTGCTCACGGGCAGGTTATTCCTACTCCCAAGCCTGGTGAGAGCGTGGTGTTCGTGTCTCACTTCCTCCGAGGGCTAGGCTTCACGACGGATCCCTTCGTGAGGGGGCTCATGTTTTATTATGGGCTGGAATTTCACGACTTAGCCCCGGAGTCCATCCTCCACATCCCATCGTTCATTGTCGTGTGCGAAGCCTTCCTCCGTATTACTCCTCACTTCGGACTGTGGCTTAAGACCTTTAAAGTAGAGCCGAAGATGATTGAGGGACAGCACGCGGAGTGTGGAGGTGCTGTTATAAGCAAGAATGCTGACGCTCCATGGCCCGAGGGCTCCTTTCAAGAGGAGTTCAGCTTATGGCAACAAGAGTGGTTTTATATCACAGCTCCCAGGAGCACCAAGTGGGTGGCGCTGCCTGCTTTCCGCTCGGGTCCCCCGCCACGACTGGCGTCATGGGTCAATAAGGGGCTGGACCGGGGGTCGGCAAAGGACGTGCCCCTGTTGCAGGGCCGCATCCGAGATCTCCTAGAAAGAGACATCAGTCTGGTCGTGGTGACGCAGGTTATGTTAATTCGCCGAGTTCTGCCCTACAAACGTCGCCCCCTCCGCCTGTGGGAGTTCAACCCGGAGGGACCACGAGTTCTCCAACATTTTCTTGGCATGACGCCCGTGGAGATGTACAAATTGTTCTTCAGACCACAAGTAGTGTGTCTGGATTCTACGGAGGACGCAGGTCTAAGCTGCAATCGTCCGGATACTCAAGTAAGTAGCCCTGTGCCCGGACACACCATCCGTTCATTTATCACAACATCACCCTTAAAAGAGTTGTCTTTGAGACAGGAGTGGGTAGCGAAGGCGAAGTTAATCAGGTGTCCGGCCCCCCTTCCCGAGACCTCGCCGGATCCCGTGTTAACCAGGATGCTGGAGATCGTGCCTTCGGAAGAAAGCGAAGGAGGGGACAAAGAAACTGCTGCCTCCCCGAAGGAGGCTGTCTGGAAAGGAGGAATCGAAAATTCCTCTACTCAGGGGAGGAAGAGGACTACCTCTGAAGATCCGGAGTCCATGGTCTCAAAGCGGGGGAAGAAATCTTCGCCAGAGGGTCCGGCGCCGGGGGATGCTTCGGCCGTACTATGCCCTCAAGGGGATCAGCCCTCCATCGAGCTGTAAGTAGAGAGGGGAGGTTTAAAATGAGAGAAATCCTTGTTTTATTTCTGAGGAAAATAACCGAAATTTTACCTTGTAGTTCAGATCTCAGCCCTTCTCAGCAGAGCTCATCTTCGGGGGATCTTCTTCCGGAGATGATGGAGAGCGGAACGCCTCCCCCTGCCTGTCACATCCCTAGTTCTGGTATGACCTAGACCAGCTAGCCATTTGTGCATCATGTTTAAATTCCATTTAAATTTGAAATGGGGATTTGTGAAACCCTCAGAATCATTTCTGGAAATGACCCAGATAAAAATTGCTCCAAAAAGGTCCAAGAAAATGTTCATGTTGTTCTCTAAAAATATTGGACAGAGATGAAAATCAAACCAATATTTTTAGGAGCTCATAAGTATTTATTTTGGGCATTTGGAATCAATGCAGTAATTATTTGCTTTGGATATATAAATGTTATATATATATATTATATGTCCAAAAATTGTGCCATTTGTTGAGGAGCTCTGGAACAATACCACTAGCCCCTACAAAAATTGGCATAATAAAATAAAATGGTTTAGTATTTTTATTAAACCAAACAAATGTCAGAAAAATAGGAAAGAAACAAAAACAGAAAGCTTACCTGGCACTTACCTACAGCCATCTGGTGCCTCAGCCGGCCCAGTGGTGCGGCCACTGGCCCAACCGCCAACCGTCGTCCTCCTGGCGACGACAGAAGGACAAGGGCACGCGCCGGCGCGCGCGACCACGCGTCCGGCCGGGGCCACGTTCCCCGCCACCTCCTGCTTCTCCTCCTCGTCGTCTGGATGCCCCGCGCGACACCACGCGCCGCCCTGACCTCTCTCCCTCTCCCTCGCTCTCCCTCCTCCTCTGGTTCTCTTCCACGCGACCGCCCGGGCACCACCGTCGCCGCTGCACGCCATTGCCGCGGCCACCGCCTCCCCCTCGCCCTCTCTTTGAGTCCAGAAGCTCCGCCACGTCGTCCTCCACCTCTCCGTCAAGCCACGCGCCTCGGGAGGCCCTGGAGAGCCGCCTCGCTGCCGTCTTCATCTCCGGTCGCCGGAGATCGTCTTCGCCGCCCCGTCGTCTTCAACGCGTCCCCGAGCTCGCCGACCGCCTCGTCCAAACCGCCGTGAGCTTCTACGCCATTCCCCTCTCTCCGTTTAGCCGCCTGCACGCCGTAGCCCCTTTCCCCGCTGTGGCCGTAGCTCCTCGCCGCCGCCTATGTCGCTGTCGTTGCCCTGGCCACCACAGCCCGCAACCGAGCACGTCACCGTGCTCCTGGTGCCACGAGGGTGCCGCAGAGCCCCTCGGGTGGCCACCCCGTGCCCCACAGCCCGCTCCCGCTTGAAGCCCGTGCTCCGGCCGCCGCCCCGAGCTCCGCTCCGGCGAGCTCCGGCCGTCCCCGCCTCTCCCACTTGCTCCAAATGACGCGGACGAGGCTCAACTCCTCGCCCGTGGTCTTCGCCGCCCGAATGGTCGCCGGAGGGCGATTCCCGTGCCCTCCGCCGCGTTCGGCCTCGCCGGCGGCTAAACGCCGGCAGGTTTGACCACGTCAACCCCGCTAATTACCCCCCCCCTCTGTGACATTGACAAGTGGGCCAGGCCCCTGCTAATTTTAGTTAGATGTTAATTAAACTTAATTAGCTGATGATACTGACATGTGGGCCCGAGTCCACTAACTAAACTAGATTAGTTAGTTTAGAAACTGACATATGGGTCCCACTAGTCAGGTTTGACCTGGACCGACCCGTTGACTCGCTGACGTCACGCTGACGTCAGGCTGACGCAGTTATTCATTTTCTAGATTTAAGATTAATCAAGAAATTCCAGAAAATGATTCAAACTTCAAAAAATCATAGAAAGTCAACCGTAGCTCGGATTGAAATAATTTATATATGAAAAATTATCAGAAAAATACAATCTTTCCATCTGTACCAGTTTCATGCATGACAAAACAACTTATACCTGCTGTATAGGTGAAAACATATAAACAGCTTAATTTGGAGTTGCATTTGAACCCTTGGTTCAAATGGACTTCATTCAATTTGAATACTAGTTGCATTAGCTCAAACAGCATCACATCTTCATGCCATGTTCATGCATCATATTGTTGCATATGCTTGTGTATTGATTGTTGTCACCGTTCCTTCTCGATAGGTCCTGCTCCGGAAGTGTTCGAGAGTACCTATTAGTGAAGCAATGCCCCCTGTTGATCTACCAGGCAAGCAACCCCCCTTGTTCATTCTGATACAATCCCACTCTCTCGCTCCTGCTCTCTTTTATTGCATTAGGACAACAACGATTCAACTGCTACTTTATGCTGCGGTAGTTGAACCCATTCCTCTGCATGACCTGTCATTGCCACAGTAAATAGTTGAAACCCACTAGCATGTGTAGAAGTTGATTGAGCCATGTGGTGTTCCTACCATGCCATGCTTGCTATTGCTTAGAGTTGTGTCAGGTCTGATTCATCGGGAATGAATTGGAGTGGTACGATATGTTCTGGTGCTGAGAGTTAAGCGTGTGAACACGATTTGGTAAAGGTAGCGGTGAGAGGCCATGTAGGAGTACATGGTGGGTTGTCTCACTGGAACCATCCTTAAGCACTAAGTTCCGTGTATGTTGTCCAATGACTAGCTACTACCACACATTGGAATGCTTAAGTGCCCTCTCGACTTATTAGCCAACTTGATCTCTGTCCAGGAGTCGCAAATAGTTTCTGGTGTTTGTAGGTAGTGTTAGTAGTCTACCAAGTGGCACCCGGCCAGGTGGGCTTGGGACAGACTAGGCACAAGTGGCACGGTGTACCAAGCATAGATCCATCCGGCGAGGTGGGCTTGGGAACCCTGCACATATCGTTTGGGGCCGTGAGCGACACCCCAGCCGGATCTCCTTGCGGATGGAACCCGAATAGGCGATAAACCTGGACTAGAGTCTTGTGTGGTTAGTCAGGTCGTGGCCGACACCCTCGCAAGGCTTCCGCTTGAAGGTTGCCGAGATACATGATGTGTATATGGTGACAAGTGGTGAGAGCGTGTGTGAAGAATTACACCCCTGCAGGGTTAACATGATCTATTCGAATAGCCGGGTCCGCGGTTATGGACTTCTTGGATGCTTACGTGGTACATAGACAACTTAAAGTGGATACTCTAAAATGCTCAAGACAAGTGTGAGTGCTATGGATGGCCTTCTCGTCAGGAGACGAGGATGGATCCATAGTAGTGTTTTGATGTAGTGATTAGTGGACTCGTGTGCGCTGCCTCATCTCAAAGAAGTTTCTCATTATCGTAGAACAGGATAGCCACTAAGTCAAAGCTGGCTTGCTGCAACTAAACCCCACATTACCTTCTTGATACAAATGCATGTATGATAGGATCTGATGTAAGTCTTGCTGAGTACCTTTGTACTCACGTTTGCTTTATTTATGTTTTGCAGGTGAGACGTCTGTCTCACTAGTAGTATCACTTGGACTTCGACGAGTAGCTTGTTACCTCAGCTACGATCTTGTACCTTGGAGGGACTTGTAGATAGTCAGGTTTCTTAGCCTTTTTCTTTTGTAGTTGTCTGTACTCAGACATGTAATGCTTCCGCTGCTTGTATGCTCTGAATGATGGGTCATGTGACCCCTGTTTGTATTAATGCTATATGGCTCTTCTGGGCCTTTATCTATATGAGTTGCATTATGTTGTGATGCAATATTGTACAGCACATACTTGCATGTGATACGTACGTGTGACGTGTATTGCTATGTGTGGGATCCGACAATCTAGTTGTTTATCCTTGGCAGCCTCACATATGAGGAAATGTAGTCTAGTGCTTCCTTGAGCCATAGTAGTCCGCTACAGCCCGGTTCACCGGAGTCCTGCTAGCCCAGCACTACTACTCAGGACACTCGACTGGCCGGCATGTGTTTCACTTCGTTCCTGTGTCTGTCCCTTCGGGGAAATGTCACGCGGTGACATCCGGAGTCCTGGTAGCCAGTACTACAGCCCGGATTCACACGCTGTTGATCGACATGCTTGATGTGAATCATGTATGCCTGTCCCCATAGGTCAGTGCCGCTTTGGGTTCACGACTAGCCATGTCGGCCTGGGTTCTCTGTCATATGGATGCTAACGACACAATCATATATGTTAGCCAATAGGCGTAAACGGTCCCAGGCCAGGGTAAGACGACACCCGTGGGAATACCATGCGTGAGGCCGCAAAGTGATATGAGGTGTTACCGGCTAGATCTATGTGACTTGGAATCGGGGTCCCGACAGCTTTGGTATCAGAGCCTGACTGCCTGTAGGACTTCCAAGCCAACCTGGTCGAAGTTGAGTCTAGAAATTCTTTAGTTATGTAAGGGAATTGATTGTGGAAGGGAACGTAAGGCTCTTTTTACTCCTTATACCTCATGCCTTCTGATCTGAGGCATCCTATCTTTCCTACGGGGTTAAGGAGCTAGGCTTCCTCTTCTGTCTATCAGGATCACGTGTTACTACTCCGTAGTTCTTAGGATTGGTTGATCTGAGTCATACCCCAGTTCGAGTATCTCCGGTGTAGCCTATTTAGTAATATTTTTGAACCTTGAGTGATGATGTTGAGGTTGTTGCTACCGTCTTTGCAGAATGTTTCATTTTGAGCATTCTACTGCCGTTATGCTGCCGGAATTGTTCTAGGAGTTTGAGAGATACTAAATTCTTGTGCTACCCTCTGCAATCTATAGTTGATGCTGAATCCATCCTTGTCTTCCTTGGTTTCGTTCTTCAGGATGTTGCCGGTTAACCAAAGTTCTATTGCTCGTAGCCGGAACCACGGAGATGGTAGGGATGAGGATCCTCCCGATCAGTCTTTGTTGGTAGAGTTCATGCTAGAGATGGAGAGGAACAAGCATTAGTCTAACCGCTTACTAGCACGTATTGAGGAGAACACCTCCCAGCAGCACAAAGAGTTTGTGTCCATTCATGACTTCATTGGCCTGAAACAACCTACCTTCCATCATTCCATTGAACCACTTGATGCAGATGACTGGCTCCGTAGTATCACACACAAGCTGCGTTCTGCGAACGTAGCTGAAGGTGACAAGTTCACCTATGCTACTTATCACCTGGAAGGTCCTGCTAGTATTTGGTGGCAGAACTATGAGGCTATGCTTCTAGCTGGCCAGATAACCACCTGGAGAGATTTCATTAAGGCTTTTCGCGAGCATCACATCCCTCAGACTCTCATTGACCGCAAGAGAGAAGAGTTTTGTAGTTTCACCCAGAGTAAGATGGTTGTTGATGCTTATAGTAGAGAATTTGAGAACCTTGCCCGCTATGCTACAGAAGAAGTGTCCACAGATGCCAAGAAGCAGGCTAGGTTCCGGAAGGGTCTCAACCCCAAGTTGCATCGTGATCTCCACTTGCATCATTGCAATACATTCCATGCTCTTGTGAACAAGGCCATTAATGCAGAGACGGCTCAACTCACCTACGAGGAATCTCGTAAACACACCCGTGATTTGGGTTCTTCCTCCGGTTCTAGTTCTCAGAAGCGTCGGATTTGGGTTCTGAACTCCGCTCTTCCACCCGGTTATACACCAAGGCCTTCTTGTGTGGCACCTCACACAGTTCAACCATATGCTACACCCATGCCTATTGGTAGACCACTTGTCAATGCGGGTCCTTGTCCTACCTCCAAGATCTGTTACAAGTGTGGAGAGCCAGGCCACATTGCCCACATTTGCACTTAGACCCGTGTTGCTCCACCCCAGCCCGAGAAGTCTGTTGGCCGTGGCAGTAAGCCTTCACACCAGATGATCAGAGCCAAGTCAGCTCCCACTGAACTTGGACGTGTGCATCATGTCTCAGCTAAAGACGCTCATGATGATCCAGATGTCGTTCTTGGTACACTCCTTGTCAACTGTCACCCAGCTTCGGTTCTATTCGATACTGGGGCATCTCACTCCTTCATTTCCGAAAGTTATGCCCATTTGCACGACATGTCATTTTGTGATATGCCCTCCCCACTACTCATTCAAACCCTTGGATCCAAGTGGCAAACTTCTAGGATAAGTTATGGCAATGAAATACATGTTGACAGACTTGTATTTCTAGCTTCCTTGATATCCCTCAAGTCTTCAGATATTAACATCATCTTGGGTATGGACTGGATGAAAGCTCATTATGCCAAGATTGACTGTTACACCAGGTCTATTCAGCTCACACACCCCTCTGGCAAGATAGTCACTGTCTCCACCAAAATTGCAAGGCGTCAACTATATTCTCTAAATGCCAGCCCTCTTCCAGACCTTGAAGATATCCCGGTAGTCCGCGACTTTCCGGATGTCTTTCCAGAGGAACTGCCAGGTATTCCACCTGACAGAGATGTAGAGTTTGTTATAGATCTTATCCCCGGAACTGCCCCAATTTCTAGGAGACCTTACAAGATGGCACCCTTAGAGCTAGCCGAGCTTAAGAAACAACTTGATGAGTCCTTGCAAAAGGGTTTCATCCGTCCTAGTTCTTCTCCCTGGGCTTGCCCCATTCTCTTCGTCAAGAAGAAGGATGGTACGGACCGAATGGTTGTAGATTATCGTCCCGTTAATTTGGTCACGATAAAGAACAAGTATCCGCTCCCCAGGATCAACGATCTGTATGATCAGATCGCTGGATCCTCAGTCTTCTCCAAGATGGATTTGAGGTTAGGCTACGACCAAATCAAGATCATAAACGGGGACATTCCTAAGACGGCTTTCGTCACTCGTTATGGCCAGTACGAGTACACCGTCATGTCCTTCGGTCTAACCAATGCTCCAGCTACATTCTCCCGCTTGATGAACTCGATCTTCATGGAGTACCTAGATAAGTTCGTCGTGGTTTACCTCGATGATATCCTTATTTACTCGAAGAACGAGGAAGAGCATGCCGAACATCTTAGACTTGTGTTAGAAAAAATCAGAGAACACCGCCTTTACGCCAAGTTCTCCAAGTGCGAATTTTGGTTGCCAGAAGTGACCTATATCGGCCACGTAATCTCTGGTAAGGGCATTGCTGTCAATCCCGAAAGAGTTCAAGCCGTTCTTGATTGGACTCCACCTGTAACGGTTAAGCAAGTTAGGAGTTTCCTTGGCCTAGCCAGTTATTGTCGCCGCTTCATTGAGAACTTCTCCAAAGTGGCCAAACCTCTCACGGAACTTCTCAAGAAAGACAAAAAGTTTGAGTGGTCCCCACAGTGTGAGTACAGTTTTCAGGAACTGAAAAGACGCCTGACTTCTGCTATCGTACTTGTGCCACCGGATTTCACTAAAGACTTTGTTATCTACTGCGATGCCTCATGACAGGGACTAGGTTGCATCCTTATGCAAGATCGCCATGTGATTGCCTATGCATCTCGACAGTTGCATCCACATGAGGAGAATTATCCTACACATGATCTAGAGCTTGCAGTCGTAGTCTATGCACTTAAGACTTGGCGACATTACCTTCTCGGTAAACATTGCGAGATATACACCGACCACCAGAGTCTCAAGTACATCTTCACCCAACCAGATTTGAACCTTAGGCAAAGACGTTGGTTGGAGTTAATCTCAGATTACGACTTAGGAGTTACCTACACCCCAGGCAAGGGGAATGTCATGGCTGATGCGCTAAGTCGTAAGTCCTATTGCAACAATCTCATGTCAGGGCCATCCACTTCTCCATGAGGAATTATGTAAGCTTAACCTTCACATTGCTCCTCACGGATTCCTTTCTACCTTGGTGGCGAAACCTACCCTTGAGGATCAGATCATTACTGATCAGAAGTTTGATAGGGGTGTTATCCGCATCAAGAGAAACATTAAGAAGGGAGTTGGTGGATGTTTCTCTATGGATGATTGAGGTGTTGTTTTCTTTGAGAATCGCTTGGTGATTCCCAAGAACCAACATCTGCGACAACTGATTCTTAAGGAGGCACATGAATCCCCTCTCACGATTCATCCCGGTAGTACTAAGATGTATCAGGACCTACGCCAGAGGTTCTGGTGGACTAGGATGAAGAGAGAAATTGCTCAGTTCATTGCTAACTGTGACGTTTGTCGCCGCGTTAAGGCAGAGCATCAAAGGCCTACTGGCACTCTTCAGCCTTTAGCTATTCCTGAATGGAAATGGGATAAAGTTGGTATGGACTTCATCACCGGCTTTCCCAGGACCAAGAGAGGGAATAATGCTATCTTCATGGTCATTGATCGTCTCTCCAAAGTGGCGCACTTCCTACCTATTCGAGAGAGTATCACTGCTAGTCAGCTAGCTGACTTATATATTTCTCGAATAGTATCACTTTACGGTGTTCCACTAGAGATCAATTCAGACCGTGGCAGTCTTTTCACTTCTCACTTCTGGGAGAGTTTCCAAACTGCCATGGGCACCCATCTTTCCTTCAGTACCGCTTTCCACCCTCAATCAAGTGGTCAGGTGGAAAGGGTCAACCAAATTCTCGAAGACATGCTTAGAGCTTGTGTTATCTCCTTCGGTATGGATTGGGAGAAGTGTCTTCCCTTCGCCGAGTTTGCTTATAACAATAGCTACCAGTCCAGCCTCAAGAAAGCTCCTTTTGAGGTTCTGTATGGACGAAGATGTCGAACACCTTTGAACTGGTCAGAAACCGGTGAAAGACAAATTCTTTGGACCGGATATGATCCAGGAGGCAGAAGAGCAAGTTCGATCATTCATGAGAATTTGAAAACAGCCCAATCTCATCAAAAGAGCCAGTATGATCGTCATCATAAGGAAGTGGCTTATGAAATTGGCGACAAAGCTTACCTTCGGATTACCCCTTTGCAGGGTACCCATCGATTCGGTATCAAGGGCAAGTTGGCTCCTCGTTACATTGGTCCCTTTCTCATTCTCGCTAAACGAGGAGAGGTTGCCTACCAGTTGGAACTACCACCACATCTTTCTCGAGTTCATGATGTCTTCCACGTCTCTCAACTCAGGCGTTGCTTCTCGGATCCCATCCGCGGAGTGGACCACGAAACGCTTGATCTCCAAGATAACCTCACTTATCGAGAGTACCCTGTCTGCATACTTGATCAAGCAGAGCGTGTCAACCGACGTCATAATATCAAGTTTCTCAAGGTTCAGTGGTCTCATCATTCCGAGAGAGAAGCTACTTGGGAGCGCGAAGATCGTCTTCGACTTGAGTACCCCACTTTCTTTCTGCCGACTCCTGAATCTCGGGACGAGATTCTTCCGAGCGGGGGCGAGTTGTCACATCCCTAGTTCTTGTATGACCTAGACCAGCTAGCCATTTGTGCATCATGTTTAAATTCCATTTAAATTTGAAATGGGGATTTGTGAAACCCTCAGAATCATTTCTGGAAATGACCCAGATAAAAATTGCTCCAAAAAGGTCCAAGAAAATGTTCATGTTGTTCTCTAAAAATATTGGACAGAGATGAAAATCAAACCAATATTTTTAGGAGCTCATAAGTATTTATTTTGGGCATTTGGAATCCATGCAGTAATTATTTGCTTTGGATATATAAATGTTATATATATATTATATGTCCAAAAATTGTGCCATTTGTTGAGGAGCTCTGGAATAATACCACTAGCCCCTACAAAAATTGGCATAATAAAATAAAATGGTTTAGTATTTTTATTAAACCAAACAAATGTCAGAAAAATAGGAAAGAAACAAAAATAGAAAGCTTACCTGGCGCTTACCTACAGCCATCCGGCGCCTCAGCCGGCCCAGTGGTGCGGCCACTGGCCCAACCGCCAACTGTCGTCCTCCTGGCGACAACAGAAGGACAGGGGCACGCGCCGGCGCGCGCGGCCACGCGTCCGGCCAGGGCCATGTTCCCCGCCACCTCCTGCTTCTCCTCCTCGTCGTCTGGATGCCCCGCGCGACGCCACGCGCCGCCCCGACCTCTCTCCCTCTCCCTCGCTCTCCCTCCTCCTCTAGTTCTCTTCCGCGCGACCGCCCGAGCACCACCGTCGCTGCCGCACGCCATTGCCGCGGCCACCGCCTCCCCCTCACCCTCTCTTCAAGTCCAGAAGCTCCGCCACGTCGTCCTCCACCTCTCCGTCAAGCCACGCGCCTCGGGAGGCCCTGGAGAGCCGCCTCGCCGCCGTCTTCATCTCCGGTCGCCGGATATCATCTTTGCCGCCCCGTCATCTTCAACGCGTCCCCGAGCTCGCCGACCGCCTCGTCCAAACCGCCGTGAGCTTCTACGCCATTCCCCTCTCTCCGTTTAGCCACCTGCATGCCGTAGCCCCTTTCCCCACCGTGGCCGTAGCTCCTCGCTGCCGTCTATGTCACCGTCGTCGCCCTGGCCACTGCAGCCCGCAACCGAGCACGTCACCATGCTCCTGGTGCCACGAGGGTGCCGCAGAGCCCCTCGGGTGGCCACCCCGTGCCCCACAGCCCGCTCCCGCTTGAAGCCCGTGCTCCGGCCGCCGCCCCGAGCTCCGCTCCGGCGAGCTCCGGCCGTCCCTGCCTCTCCCACTTGCTCCAAATGACGCGGACGAGGCTCAGCTCCTCGCCCGTGGTCTCCGCCGCCCGAATGGTCACCGGAGGGCGATTCCCGTGCCCTCCGCCGCGTTCGGCCTCGCCGGCGGCTAAACGCCGGCAGGTTTGACTGCGTCAACCCCGCTAATTAACCCCCCCCCTCTGTGACATTGACAAGTGGGCCAGGCCCCTGCGAATTTTAGTTAGATGTTAATTAAACTTAATTAGCTGATGATACTGACATGTGGGCCCTAGGCCACTAACTAAACTAGATTAGTTAGTTTAGACACTGACATATGGGTCCCACTGGTCAGGTTTGACCTGGACCGACCTGTTGACTCGCTGACGTCACGCTGACGTTAGGCTGACGCAGTTATTCATTTTCTGGATTTAAGATTAATCAGGAAATTCCAGAAAATGATTCAAACTTCAAAAAATCATAGAAATTCAACCGTAGCTCGGATTGAAATAATATATATATGAAAAATTATCAGAAAAATACAATCTTTCCATCTATACCAGTTTCATGCATGACAAAACAACTTATACCTGCTGTATAGGTGAAAACATATAAATGGCATATATAAGAGCTTAATTTGGAGTTGCATTTGAACCCTTGGTTCGAATGGACTTCATTCAATTTGAATACTAGTTGCATTAGCTCAAACAGCATCACATCTTCATGCCATGTTCATGCATCATATTGTTGCATATGCTTGTGTATTGATTGTTGTCACCGTTCCTTCTCGATAGGTCCTGCTCCGGAAGTGTTCGAGAGTACCTATCAGTGAAGCAGTGCCCCCCTGTTGATCTACCAGGCAAGCAACCCCCCTTGTTCATTCCGATACAATCCCACTCTCTCGCTCCTGCTCTCTTTTATTGTATTAAGACAACAACGATTCAACTGCTACTTTATGCTGCGGTACTTGAACCCATTCCTCTGCATGACCTTGTCATTGCCACAGTAAATAGTTGAAACCCACTAGCATGTGTAGAAGTTGATTGAGACATGTGGTGTTCCTACCATGCCATGCTTGCTATTGCTTAGAGTTGTGTCAGGTCTGATTCATCGGGAATGAATTGGAGTGGTACGATATGTTCTGGTGCTGAGAGTTAAGCGTGTGAACACGATTTGGTAAAGGTAGCGGTGAGAGGCCATGTAGGAGTACATGGTGGGTTGTCTCACTGGAACCGTCCTTAAGCACTGAGTTCCGTGTATGTTGTCCAATGACTAGCTACTACCACACATTGGAATGCTTAAGTGCCCTCTCGACTTATTAGCCAACTTGATCTCTGTCCAGGAGTCGCAAATAGTTTCTGGTGTTTGTAGGTAGTGTTAGTAGTCTACCAAGTGGCACCCGGCCAGGTGGGCTTGGGACAGACTAGGCACAAGTGGCACGGTGTACCAAGCATAGATCCATCCGGCGAGGTGGGCTTGGGAACCCTGCACATATCGTTTGGGGCCGTGAGCGACACCCCGGCCGGATCTCCTTGCGGATGGAACCCGAATAGGCGATAAACCTGGACTAGAGTCTTGTGTGGTTAGTCAGGTCGTGGCCGACACCCTCGCCAGGCTTCCGCTTGAAGGTTGCCGAGATACATGATGTGTATATGGTGACAAGTGGTGAGAGCGTGTGTGAAGAATTACACCCCTGCAGGGTTAACATGATCTATTCGAATAGCCGGGTCCGCGGTTATGGACTTCTTGGATGCTTACGTGGTACATAGACAACTTAAAGTGGATACTCTAAAATGCTCAAGACAAGTGTGAGTGCTATGGATGGCCTTCTCGTCAGGATACGAGGATGGATCCATAGTAGTGTTTTGATGTGGTGATTAGTGGACTCGTGTGCGCTGCCTCATCTCAAAGAAGTTTCTCATTATCGTAGAACAGGATAGCCACTGAGTCAAAGCTGGCTTGCTGCAACTAAACCCCACATTACCTTCTTGATACAAATGCATGTATGATAGGATCTGATGTAAGTCTTGCTGAGTACCTTTGTACTCATGTTTGCTTTATTTATGTTTTGCAGGTGAGACGTCTGTCTCACTAGTAGTATCACTTGGACTTCGACGAGTAGCTTGTTACCTCAGCTACGATCTTGTACCTTGGAGGGACTTGTAGATAGTCAGGTTTCTTAGCCTTTTTCTTTTGTAGTTGTCTGTACTCAGACATGTAATGCTTCCGCTGCTTCTATGCTCTGAATGATGGGTCATGTGACCCCTGTTTGTATTAATGCTATATGGCTCTTCTGGGCCTTTATCTATATGAGTTGCGTTATGTTGTGATGCAATGTTGTACAACACATACTTGCATGTGATATGTACGTGTGACGTGTATTGCTATGTGTGGGATCCGACAATCTAGTTGTTTATCCTTGGCAGCCTCACATATGGGGAAATGTAGTCTAGTGCTTCCTTGAGCCATAGTAGTCCGCTACAGCCCGGTTCACCGGAGTCCTGCTAGCCCAGCACTACTACTCAGGACACTCGACTGGCCGGCATGTGTTTCACTTTGTTCCTGTGTCTGTCCCTTCGGGGAAATGTCACGCGGTGACATCCGGAGTCCTGGTAGCCAGTGCTATAGCCCGGATTCACACGCTGTTGACCGACATGCTTGATGTGAATCATGTATGCCTGTCCCCATAGGTCAGTGCCGCTTTGGGTTCACGACTAGCCATGTCGGCTCGGGTTCTCTGTCATATGGATGCTAACGACACAATCATATATGTTAGCCAATAGGCGTAAACGGTCCCGGGCCAGGGTAAGACGACACCCATGGGAATACCATGCGTGAGGCCGCAAAGTGATATGAGGTGTTACCGGCTAGATCGATGTGACTTGGAATCGGGGTCCCGACAGCTTTGGTATCAGAGCCTGATTGCCTGTAGGACTTCCAAGCCAACCTGGTCGAAGTTGAGTCTAGAAATTCTTTAGTTATGTAAGGGAATTGATTGTGGAAGGGAACGTAAGGCTCTTTTTACTCCTTATACCTCATGCCTTCTGATCTGAGTCATCCTATCTTTCCTACGGGGTTAAGGAGCTAGGCTTCCTCTTCTGTCTATCAAGATCACGTGTTACTACTCCGTAGTTCTTAGGATTGGTTGATCTGAGTCATACCCCAGTTCGAGTATCTCCGGTGTAGCCTATTTAGTAATATTTTTGAACCTTGAGTGATGATGTTGAGGTTGTTGCTACCGTCTTTGCAGAATGTTTCATTTTGAGCATTCTACTGCCGTTATGCTGCCGGAATTGTTCTAG
This sequence comes from Triticum dicoccoides, assembly GCF_002162155.2. Classification (NCBI taxonomy): domain Eukaryota; kingdom Viridiplantae; phylum Streptophyta; class Magnoliopsida; order Poales; family Poaceae; genus Triticum; species Triticum dicoccoides. The sequence continues at coordinate 647,365,050 of NC_041392.1, forward strand.
GAGTTTGAGAGATACTAAATTCTTGTGCTACCCTCTGCAATCTATAGTTGATGCTGAATCCATCCTTGTCTTCCTTGGTTTCGTTCTTCAGGATGTTGCCGGTTAACCGAAGTTCTATTGCTCGTAGCCGGAACCACGGAGATGGTAGGGATGAGGATCCTCCCGATCAGTCTTTGTTGGTAGAGTTCATGCTAGAGATGGAGAGGAACAAGGTTTAGTCTAACCGCTTACTAGCACGTATTGAGGAGAACACCTCCCAACAGCACAAAGAGTTTGTGTCCATTCATGACTTCATTGGCCTGAAACCACCTACCTTCCATCATTCCAATGAACCACTTGATGCAATGACTGGCTCCGTAGTATCACACACAAGCTGCGTTCTGCGAACGTAGCTGAAGGTGACAAGGTCACCTATGCTACTTATCACCTGGAAGGTCATGCTAGTATTTGGTGGCAGAACTATGAGGCTATGCTTCCAGCTGGCCAGATAACCACCTGGAGAGATTTCATTAAGGCTTTTCGCGAGCATCACATCCCTCAGGCTCTCATTGACCGCAAGAGAGAAGAGTTCTGTAGTTTCACCCAGAGTAAGATGGTTGTTGATGCTTATAGTAGAGAATTTGAGAACCTTGCCTGCTATGCTACAGAAGAAGTGTCCACAGATGCCAAGAAGCAGGCTAGGTTCCGGAAGGGTCTCAACCCCAAGTTGCGTCGTGATCTCCACTTGCATCATTGCAATACATTCCATGCTCTTGTGAACAAGGCCATTAATGCAGAGACAGCTCAACTCACCTATGAGGAATCTCGTAAACACACCCGTGATTTGGGTTCTTCCTCCGGTTCTAGTTCTCAGAAGCGTCGGATTTGGGTTCCGAACTCCGCTCTTCCACCCGGTTATACACCAAGGCCTTCTTGTGTGGCACCTCACACAGTTCAACCATATGCTACACCCATGCCTATTGGTAGACCACTTGTCAATGCGGGTCCTTGTCCTACCTCCAAGATCTGTTACAAGTGTGGAGAGCTAGGCCACATTGCCCACATTTGCACTCAGACCCGTGTTGCTCCACCCCAGCCCGAGAAGTCTATTGGCCGTGGCAGTAAGCCTTCACACCAGATGATCAGAGCCAAGTCAGCTCCCACTGAACTTGGACGTGTGCATCACGTCTCAGCTAAAGACGCTCATGATGATCCAGATGTCGTTCTTGGTACACTCCTTGTCAACTGTCACCCAGCTTCGGTTCTATTCGATACTGGGGCATCTCACTCCTTCATTTCCAAAAGTTATGCCCGTTTGCACGACATGTCATTTTATGATATGCCCTCCCCACTACTCATTCAAACCCCTGGATCCAAGTGGCAAACTTCTAGGATAAGTTATGGCAATGAAATACATGTTGACAGACTTGTATTTCTAGCTTCCTTGATATCCCTCAAGTCTTCAGATATTAACATCATCTTGGGTATGGACTGGATGAAAGCTCATTATGCCAAGATTGACTGTTACACCAGGTCTGTTCAGCTCACACACCCCTCTGGCAAGATAGTCACTGTCTCCACCAAAATTGCAAGGCATCAACTATATTCTCTAAATGCCAGCCCTCTTCCAGACCTTGAAGATATCCCGGTAGTCCGCGACTTTCCGGATGTCTTTCCAGAGGAACTGCCAGGTATTCCACCTGACAGAGATGTAGAGTTTGTTATAGATCTTATCCCCGGAACTGCCCCAATTTCTAGGAGACCTTACAAGATGGCACCCTTAGAGCTAGCCGAGCTTAAGAAACAACTTGATGAGTCCTTGCAAAAGGGTTTCATCCGTCCTAGTTCTTCTCCCTGGGCTTGCCCGTTCTCTTCGTCAAGAAGAAGGATGGTACGGACCGAATGGTTGTAGATTATCGTCCCGTTAATTTGGTCACGATAAAGAACAAGTATCCGCTCCCCAGAATCAACGATCTGTATGATCAGCTCGCTGGATCCTCAATCTTCTCCAAGATGGATTTGAGGTTAGGCTACCACCAAATCAAGATCAGAAACGGGGACATTCCTAAGACGGCTTTCGTCACTCGTTATGGCCAGTACGAGTACACCGTCATGTCCTTCGGTCTAACCAATGCTCCAGCTACATTCTCCCGCTTGATGAACTTGATCTTCATGGAGTACCTAGATAAGTTCGTCGTGGTTTACCTCGATGATATCCTTATTTACTCGAAGAACGAGGAAGAGCATGCTGAACATCTTAGACTTGTGTTAGAAAAACTCAAAGAACACCGCCTTTACGCCAAGTTCTCCAAGTGCGAATTTTGGTTGCCAAAAGTGACCTATCTCGGCCACGTAATCTCTGGTAAGGGCATTGCTGTCAATCCCGAAAGAGTTCAAGCCATTCTTGATTGGACTCCACCTGTAACGGTTAAGCAAGTTAGGAGTCCTGGTAGCCAGTGCTACAGCCCGGATTCACACGTTGTTGACCGACATGCTCGATGTGAATCATGTGTGCCTGTCCCCATAGGTTATTGCCGCTTTGGGTTCACGACTAGCCATGTCGGCCCGGGTTCTCTGTCATATGGATGCTAACGACACAATCAAATACGTGAGCCAATAGGCGCAAACGGTCCCGGGCCAGGGTACAACGACACCTGTGGGAATACCGTGCGTGAGGCCGCAAAGTGATATGAGGTGTTACCGGCTAGATCGATGTGACTTGGAATCGGGGTCCCGACACTACTGTACCGCCTTATGAGGTGGGTGATCCTGAGGTATCGTTGCGGAGGGTTTCTCTGAATCCGGCAGGGCCGAAAGGCAGTCATACGCCCCCCAAGGTCGTCCGTGTCTGGTCTTTGAAAAAGGCCATCGAACGAGTCCGGCACCGCCTGGTGCTCGGTCCGATGAACTGAAGGATCTTTTGACAGTTCCGCATATAAGATGCGCCCTGTGTAGATAGTAGCCCCTGAGACTCTGTGTGTTGTCGAAGACGACAGCACACAGAGGATCATAGTCCCAGGTGTAATTTTGCCGCCTTCCTATATAGGTGGCAAAGTGTCCAGTGGCCAGCCGGACTGATGAATTTGCCGAGCTAACGTGGCAACTTGACGTGGCAGATGCCGACATCGCGCTTGTCAACAAGCGGCTTGACGAGGCACAAGGTATGTAATTTCTCCGGAGACACCTGGTAAGAGGAGCTTGATGCCAGTATCTTACAGCATGCGCGCTTGATGCAGATGGGGCCGCTGCCATGGAGAACCTTCGGGCGGAACTTGCCCGAGCCAAGGAGCAAGCCAGGAGAAGTGATGTGGCTGCCGTAAAGGCAATTGAAGAGCTGAAAGCCAAACAGGCTGCTCACTACTGAAGCAAGAAGGAAATGGCCGAAATGGCTGTCAAGTTAAAGAACGCTGCTGACCGCTGCAAGCTTCTTGAAAAAGAAGATCGGGCGGAGCGGACAGACCTGGAGAAGGCCACTACAGCGGCCAAGGATGCTCGTTCTGCGATGAGAGCGATGAAGGAGGAGCTGCGTCAGGCCGGAGATATCATGGCTGGAAAGCCCTTTATGCTGCGGATGAAGTTTGGAGATCCTAAATACGCTCCGTTGGACCGGATGTGGAGTTCGGCGGACGCATATCTGGATTTAGCTGCGAGTGCCGCTGATGCGGCCGAACATTTCCGAGATCAGAAAGATAGCGAAGTGGAGAAGCTCTTCTGGTCACAATTCAACAATCCAGAGCGTCCGCTTCCGTTGACCGATCGTTTGGCCGAATGGGCCGAACTGAATAGGTTGTCTGGACTCGCCATGAAGGATGTCGTTAATCATCTGTGGCCGGAAAGGCCAGCCCTGAACAGTTATTTTAGCTTGGTGCAGCAGTTCCTTGGTGTCGTGCCGCATATCAATGCGATGAAGAGGTCAGCATGCATAGAGGGTGCGCGGATGTCCCTTGCCCGTGTCAAGACATACTGGGCGGAGATGGAGGTCGCCGCTGTTGCATCCCAAGATTCGGACGGAGGCCGAATACCTGCTGAGCACTATTTTTAGGAAGTTCTGCAAGGTGCTCGTTTAATAGAGACGCAGTGCTTGAAGGATATTATGTTCGAATAACGTGTATTATTGTAAAACAATATTTTGATGAATTGTAGAAGCCTTTTATACTTGAGCCTGCAAGTATTATAATGCCTCCTGTGCGTCCGTTGAGGTATATGTGTATATAATTTGAAAGACGGCAGTCGTTGGCTTCAGCCCCCACGCATATAATGCGGGGGTGTTTGTAGAAGGCACATTCTCACAATTGATCCAACGTCTTGGTCCATGAAGGAGGTGACAACGCAGCGAACTAGGCAATCGGACTATAATTCTTTATCACTTTCATTTAGCCATAGGAGTTTGACAGGGGGCTACTATATAGCCCCTGGTGGCGCCGCGCTCGCCCGAACTCGGGGCGCGTGTGTGCCTGGCCGGGAAACGGCCCTTCGTTAATGCGGAGGAATCCCGAAGACTCTGATAGGTCCTCTAGTGGTTGACCAGTCTCACGCTATATCATGAAAGTCAGTTTTTGGCTTTCTCTACTGAGGTGCTCGCCTGGCTGAACCGGGGCACAATTGCAGTTGTTCTCCTGGTGCCGCCTTAGCCGATAGAGTAAGGCAGCAAAACGTAGGAGCCGGGCAAACCCAACATTTGACCAAAGACATGATTCGGAGCTGATGCACATAAGGCCAAACTCGCGATGCCGAACACTCCCAAAGGTATTCGGTCTTTATAAAAACGGGCTGAGTAGTGCCCATGATAATAAGCCCCTGGTGTCCAGGTACGTGCGAAATTCTGACATGGCCACATGCCAAGACGCCAGCCTCCTCCTCGGTTATACTATGAATCCGGGGGATGTGCATCAACAAGAGACAGTGAAAATGGTTTACGCTAGGTCTTAATCTAAAGAGAATCCTTGGGACGGGTCCCTGCTGCACGTCTGCGCCTGTGTCTCCGTTGTGCCGTGTCCTGGACGGGTGTAGCACGGTGTTCATCTGTAAAAGAGAGGAACTTAGTTGGAAGAAGAATAGCCGTGCGAAATATATGTTGTACTAAGTAAACAAAGTATAATTCAAGATGGGGAAAATTGAGCCTTATTGTCGCTTATTTTACATATGCGGAGCCCCTTGTATAGGGGTGTATGGCTACAAAAACCTTTATCAATTATAAGTTTGCTACGAACTCGCCTAACCGTGTCCGTGGTCTTAATGACCTATTAGATGCTTTTGTTGGTGAAGCTGTTTTAATGTGTGGTTGTCAAGGCAGCCGTATAGTCTTCTGCGCGCGAGGAACATTCAATGTTTCCCTTTAGTGAGATGATGCCTCGTGGGCCGGGCATCTTAAGCGTGAGATATGCATAATGCGGTATTGCATTAAAGCGGGCGAAAGCTTCCTGTCCCAGTAGTGCTTGATAGCCACTTGAAAACGGGGCGCTGTGGAAGGTTAGCTTTTCGCGGAGGAAGTTATCGGGGGAACTGAACATTACTTCTAGCAGGAGAGAACCCGTGCAATGGGCATCCGGGCCTGGCGTTACTCCTTTAAAGGAAGTGTTGCTATGGCAATTTTTTGTTGGGTCCATCCCCATTTTGCGGACTGTGTCCTGATATAGCAGGTTTAGACCACTGCCGCCGTCCATCAGGACTTGTGTAAAGTGGAATCCGCCGATTATCGGATCTAATACCAAGGCGGTCCAACCTGCGTTCCGGATACTTCCGGAGTAATCCTGATGGTCGAAGGTGATCGGTTTTAACAACCAGTGGTGAGACTCCTTTGTGATAGGCCGCATGGCGCGTATCTCTATAGGCGCCACTTTGTTTTTCCCTTTTGTCACGTGAAGTAAGTTTACTGTTTTGACTTCTTGTGGGAAATTCTTTTGTTTCCCGGTGCTCTGCTTGTGGGGTTCATCGTCGTCCTCACTTGGTGTATCGAGCCCCTTGTGTTCGGCGTTGAGTTTGCCGGATTGCTTGAAGACCCAACATTCTCTGTTGGTATGGTTTGCAGGCTTCCCGGGAGTGCTGTGGATTTGACATATTTTGTCCAAGAGTTTGTTTAGGCTAGATAGCTCATCCCTGTTATCCTTGAGGGGCAGCTTTTTTCTGACCCTGCCGAGAGCTTTTGAATCCGGCGTTGACTGCCGTGCTCTTCGGGCTGTTTCCGTTATTCCGGCGCTGGTCCTTGCTGTGACGCGGTTTCCCGTTTCCGTCCCTGACTTCGAATGTACTTGGGTCGCTGGTGCTGCATCTTGCCAACCAGCTGTCCTCTCCCGCGCAAAAGCGGGTCATGTGGCTTGTTAATGCGGCCATTGTTCTTGGCTTTTCTTGGCCGAGGTGTCTGGCGAGCCATTCGTCTCGAACGCTGTGTTTGAAAGCTGCTAAGGCTTCGCGTCCAGACAGTCGACTATCTGGTTCTTTTTAGTAAGAAATCTGTTCCAGAGTTTCCGGGATGATTCTCCGGGCTGTTGAGTTATATGACTTAAATCGTCTGCATCCGGAGGCCGGACATAGGTCCCTTGAAAATTGTTGGGGAACATAGTAATTTCAAAATTTTCCTATGCACACGCAAGATCATGGTGATGCATAGCAACGAGAGGGGAGAGTGTGATCTACGTACCCTTGTAGATCGACAACGGAAGCGTTTGGTTGATGTAGTCGTATGTCTCCACGGCCCAACCGATCAAGCACTGAAACTACGGCACCTCCGAGTTCTAGTACACGTTCAGCTCGATGACGATCCCCGAACTCCGATCCAGCAAAGTGTCGGGGAAGAGTTCCGTCAGCACGACGGCGTGGTGACGATCTTGATGTACTACCGTCGCAGGGCTTCGCCTAAGCACCGCTACAATATGACCGAGGTGGAATATGGTGGAGGGGGGCACCGCACACGGCTAAGGAACGATCACGAAGATCAACTTGTGTGTCTAGGGGTTCCCTCTACCCCCGTATATAAAGGATCTAGGGGAGGAGGCCGGCCGGCCCTCTATGGCGCGCCAAGGAGGAGTCCTCCTCCTAGTAGGAGTAGGACTCCTACTAGGAGGGGGAAAGAAGTGGGGAGGGAGAGGGAAAAGGGGGGGCGCCGCCCCCCTCTCCTAGTCCAATTCGGACCAGGGGGAGGAGGCGCGCAGCCCACCTCTGGCAGCCCCTTTCTCTCCACTAAGGCCCATATGGCCCATTACTTCTCCCGGGGGGGGGGGGGTTCCGGTAACCCTCCGGCTCTCCAGTTTTCTCCGAAATCACCCGGAACACTTCCGGTGTCCGAATATAGCCGTCCAATATATCAATCTTTATGTCTCGACCATTTCGAGACTCCTCATCATGTCCGTGATCACATCCGGGACTCCGAACTAACTTCGGTACATCAAAACTCATAAACTCACAATATAACTATCATCGAAACCTTAAGCGTGCGGACCCTACGGGTTCGAGAACAATGTAGACAGGACCGAGACACGTCTCCGACCAATAACCAATAGCGGAATCTGGATGCTCATATTGGCTCCTACATATTCTACAAAGATCTTTATCGGTCAGACCGCATAACAACATACATCGTTCCCTTTGTCATCAGTATGTTACTTGCCCGAGATTCGATCGTCGGTATCTCAATACCTAGTTCAATCTCGTTACCGGCAAGTCTCTTTACTCATTCTGTAATACATCATCCCGCAACTAACTTATTAGTTGCAATGCTTGCAAGGCTTAAGTGATGTGTATTACCGAGAGGGCCCAGAGATACCTCTCCGACAATCGGAGTGACAAATCCTAATCTCGAAATACGCCAACCCAACATGTACCTTTGGAGACACCTGTAGAGCTCCTTTATAATCACCCAGTTACGTTGTGACGTTTGGTAGCACACAAAGTGTTCCTCTGGCAAATGGGAGTTGCATAATCTCATAGTCATAGGAACATGTATAAGTCATGAAGAAAGCAATAGCAACATACTAAACGATCGGGTGCTAAGCTAATGGAATGGGTCATGTCAATCAAATCATTCACCTAATGATGTGATCTTGTTAATCAAATAACAACTCCTTGTTCATGGTTAGGAAACATAACCATCTTTGATTAACGAGCTAGTCAAGTAGAGGCATACTAGTGACACTCTCTTTGTCTATGTATTCACACATGTATTATGTTTCCGGTTAATACAATTCTAGCATGAATAATAAAAATTTATCATGATATAAGGAAATAAATAATAACTTTATTATTGCCTCTAGGGCATATTTCCTTCAGTCTCCCACTTGCACTAGAGTCAATAATCTAGATTACACAGTAATGATTCTAACACCCATGGAGCCTTGGTGTTGATCATGTTTTGCTCGTGGAAGAGGCTTAGTCAATGGGTCTGCAACATTCAGATCCGTATGTATCTTGCAAATCTCTATGTCTCCCACCTGGACTAGATCCCGGATGGAATTGAAGCGTCTCTTGATGTGCTTGGTTCTCTTGTGAATTCTGGATTCTTTTGCCAAGGCAATTGCACCAGTATTGTCACAAAAGATTTTCATTGGACCCGATGCACTAGGTATGACACCTAGATCGGATATGAACTCCTTCATCCAGACTCCTTCATTTGCTGCTTCTGAAGCAGCTATGTACTCCGCTTCACATGTAGATCCCGCTACAACGCTTTGTTTAGAACTGCACCAACTGACAGCTCCACCGTTTAATGTAAACACGTATCCGGTTTGCGATTTAGAATCGTCCGGATCAGTGTCAAAGCTTGCATCAACGTAACCTTTTACGATGAGCTCTTTGTCACCTCCATATATGAGAAACATATCCTTAGTCCTTTTCAGGTATTTCAGGATGTTCTTGACCGTTGTCCAGTGATCCACTCCTGGATTACTTTGGTACCTCCCTGCTAGACTTATAGCAAGGCACACATCAGGTCTGGTACACAGCATTGCATACATGATAGAGCCTATGGCTGAAGCATAGGGAACATCTTTCATTTTCTCTCTATCTTCTGCAGTGGTCGGGCATTGAGTCTTACTCAACTTCACACCTTGTAACACAGGCAAGAACCCTTTCTTTGCTTGATCCATTTTGAACTTCTTCAAAACTTTGTCAAGGTATGTGCTTTGTGAAAGTCCAATTAAGCGTCTTGATCTATCTCTATAGATCTTAATGCCTAATATGTAAGCAGCTTCACCGAGGTCTTTCATTGAAAAACTCTTATTCAAGTATCCCTTTATGCTATCCAGAAATTCTATATCATTTCCAATTAGTAATATGTCATCTACATATAATATCAGAAATGTTACAGAGCTCCCACTCACTTTCTTGTACATACAGGCTTCTCCAAAAGTCTGTATAAAACCAAATGCTTTGGTCACACTATCAAAGCGTTTATTCCAACTCCGAGAGGCTTGCACCAGTCCATAAATGGATCGCTGGAGCTTGCACACTTTGTTAGCTCCCTTTGGATCGACAAAACCTTCTGGTTGCATCATATACAACTCTTCTTCCAGAAATCCATTCAGGAATGCAGTTTTGACATCCATCTGCCAAATTTCATAATCATAAAATGCGGCAATTGCTAACATGATTCGGACAGACTTAAGCATCGCTACGGGTGAGAAGGTCTCATCGTAGTCAATCCCTTGAACTTGCCGAAAACCTTTTGCGACAAGTCGAGCTTTGTAGACAGTAATATTACCGTCAGCGTCGGTCTTCTTCTTGAAGATCCATTTATTCTCAATTGCTTGCCGATCATCGGGCAAGTCAACCAAAGTCCATACTTTGTTCTCATACATGGATCCCATCTCAGATTTTATGGCTTCAAGCCATTTTGCGGAATCTGAGCTCACCATCGCTTCTTCATAGTTCGTAGGTTCATCATGATCTAGTAGCATGACTTGAAGAATAGGATTACCATACCACTCTGGCATGGATCTTACTCTGGTTGATCTATGAGGTTCAGTAGTATCTTGTTCTGAAGTTTCATGATCATCATCATTAGCTTCCTCACTAACTGGTGTAGGTGTCACAGAAACAGTTTTCTATGATGCACTACTTTCCAATAAGGGAGCAGGTACAGTTACCTCGTCAAGTTCTACTTTCCTCCCACTCACTTCTTTCGAGAGAAACTCCTTCTCTAGAAAGTTTCCGAACTTAGCAACAAAAGTTTTGCCTTCGGATCTGTGATAGAAGGTGTATCCAATAGTTTCCTTTGGATATCCTATGAAGACACATTTCTCCGATTTGGGTTCGAGCTTATCAGGTTGAAGCTTTTTCACATAAGCATCGCAGCCCCAAACTTTCAGAAACGACAACTTTGGTTTCTTGCCAAACCACAGTTCATAAGGCGTCGTCTCAACGGATTTTGATGGTGCCCTATTTAACATGAATGCGGCCGTCTCTAGAGCGTATCCCCAAAACAATAGCGGTAAATCAGTAAGAGACATCATAGATCGCACCATATCTAGTAAAGTACGATTACGACGTTCGGGCACACCATTACGCTGTGGTGTTCCGGGTGGCGTGAGTTGCGAAACTATTCCACAATTTTTCAAATGTACACCAAACTCGTAACTCAAATATTCTCCTGCACGATCAGATCGTAGGAATTTTATTTTCTTATTACAATGATTTTCTACTTCACTCTGAAATTCTTTGAACTTTTCAAATGTTTCAGACTTGTGTTTCATTAAGTAGATATACCCATATCTGCTTAAGTCATCTGTGAAGGTGAGAAAATAACGATATCCGCCATGAGCCTCAATATTCATCGGACCACATACATCTGTATGTATGATTTCCAACAAATCTGTTTCTCTCTCCATAGTACAGGAGAACGGTGTTTTAGTCATCTTGCCCATGAGGCACGGTTCGCAAGTACCAAGTGATTCATAATCAAGTGGTTCCAAAAGTCCATCAGTAAGGAGTTTCTTCATGCGTTTTACACCGATATGACCTAAACGGCAGTGCCACAAATAGGTTGCACTATCATTATCAACTCTGCATCTTTTGGCTTCAACATTATAAATATGTGTGTTACTACTATCGAGATTCAATAAGAATAGACCACTCTTCAAGGGTGCATGACCATAAAAGATATTACTCATATAAATAGAACAACCATTATTCTCTGATTTAAATGAATAACCGTCTCGCATCAAACAAGATCCAGATATAATGTTCATGCTTAACGCTGGCACCAAATAACAATTATTTAGGTCTAATATTAATCCCGAAGGTAGATGTAGAGGTAGCGTGCCGACTGCGATCACATCGACTTTGGAACCGTTTCCCACGCGCATCGTCACCTCGTCCTTAGCCAATCTTCGCTTAATCTGTAGTCCCTATTTCGAGTTGCAAATATTAGCAACAGAACCAGTATCAAATACCCAGGTGCTACTGCGAGCATTAGTAAGGTACACATCAATAACATGTATATCACATATACCTTTGTTCACCTTGCCATCCTTCTTATCCACCAAATACTTGGGGCAGTTCCGCTTCCAGTGACCAGTCTGCTTGCAGTAGAAGCACTCAGTTTCAGGCTTAAGTCCAGGTTTGGGTTTCTTCTCTTGAGTAGCAACTTGCTTGCCGTTCTTTTTGAAGTTCCCTTTCTTCTTCCCTTTGCCCTTTTTCTTGAAACTAGTGGTCTTGTTGACCATCAACACTTGATGCTCCTTCTTGATTTCTACCTCCGCAACTTTTAGCATTGCGAAAAGCTCGGGAATAGTCTTATTCATCCCTTGCATATTATAGTTCATCACGAAGCTCTTGTAGCTTGGTGGCAGTGATTGGAGAATTCTGTCAATGACGCAATCATCTAGAAGATTAACTCCCAATTGAATCAAGTGATTATTATACCCAGACATTTTGAGTATATGCTCACTAACAGAACTGTTCTCCTCCATCTTGCAGCTATAGAACTTATTGGAGACTTCATATCTCTCAATCCGGGCATTTGCTTGAAATATTAACTTCAACTCCTGGAACATCTCATATGCTCCATGATGTTCAAAACGTCGTTGAAGTCCCGATTCTAAGCCGTAAAGCATGGCACACTGAACTATCGAGTAGTCATCAGCTTTGCTCTGCCAGACGTTCATAACATCTGGTGTTGCTCCAGCAGCAGGCCTGGCACCCAGCGGTGCTTCCAAGACGTAATTCTTCTGTGCAGCAATGAGGATAATCCTCAAGTTATGGACCCAGTCCGTGTAATTGCTACCATCATCTTTCAACATTGCTTTCTCAAGGAACGCATTAAAATTCAACGGAACAACAGCACAAGCCATCTATCTACAATCAAGCATAAACAAGCAAGATACTATCAGGTACTAAGTTTCATGATAAATTTAGGTTCAATTAATTTACTTAAAGAACTCCCACTTAGATAGACATCCCTCTAATCCTCTAAGTGATTACGTGATCCAAATCAACTAAACCATGTCCGATCATCACGTGAGATGGAGTAGTTTCATTGGTGAACTATGTTGATCATATCTACTATATGATTCACGCTCGACCTTTCGGTCTCCGTGTCCCGAGGCCATATCTGTATATGCTTGGCTCGTCAAGTATAACCTGAGTATTCTGCGTGTGCAACTGTTTTGCACCCGTTGTATTTGAACGTAGAGCCTATCACACCCGATCATCACGTGGTGTCTCAGCACGAAGAACTTTCGCAATGGTGCATACTCAGGGAGAACACTTCTTGATAATTAGTGAGAGATCATCTTATAATGCTACCGTCAATCAAAGCAAGATAAGATGCATAAAAGATAAACATCACATGCAATCAATATAAGTGATATGATATGGCCATCATCATCTTGTGCTTGTGATCTCCATCTCCGAAGCACCGTCGTGATCACCATCGTCACCGGCACGACACCTTGATCTCCATCGTAGCATCGTTGTCGTCTCGCCAACCTTGTGCTTCCACGACTATCGCTACCGCTTAGTGATAAAGTAAAGCATTACAGCGCGATTACATTGCATACAATAAAGCGACAACCATATGGCTCCTGCCAGTTGCCGATAACTCGGTTACAAAACATGATCATCTCATACAATAAAATTTAGCATCATGTCTTGACCATATCACATCACAACATGCCCTGCAAAAACAAGTTAGATGTCCTCTACTTTGTTGTTGCAAGTTTTACGTGGCTGCTACGGGCTTAAGCAAGAACCAATCTTACCTACGCATCAAAACCACAACGATAGTTTGTCAAGTTGGTGCTGTTTTAACCTTCGCAAGGACTGGGCGTGGCCACACTCGGTTCAACTAAAGTTGGAGAAACTGTCACCCGCAAGCCACCTATGTGCAAAGCACGTCGGGAGAACCGGTCTCGCGTAAGCGTACGCGTAATGTCGGTCTGGGCCGCTTCATCCAACAATACCGTCGAACCAAAGTATGACATGCTGGTAAGCAGTATGACTTATATCGCCCACAACTCACTTGTGTTCTACTCGTGCATATAACATCAACATATAAAACCTAGGCTCGGATGCCACTGTTGGGGAACGTAGTAATTTCAAAAATTTCCTACGCACACGCAAGATCATGGTGATGCATAGCAACAAGAGAGGAGAGTGTGATCTACGTACCCTTGTAGATCGACAACGGAAGCGTTTGGTTGATGTAGTCATATGTCTCCACGGCCCAACCGATCAAGCACCGAAACTACGGCACCTTCGAGTTCTAGCACACGTTCAGCTCGATGACGATCCCCGGACTCCGATCCAGCAAAGTGTCGGGGAAGAGTTCCGTCAGCACGACGGCATGTGACGATCTTGATGTACTACCGTCGCAGGGCTTCGCCTAAGCACCGCTACAATATGACCGAGGTGGAATATGGTGGAGGGGGGCACCGCACACGGCTAAGGAACAATCACGAAGATCAACTTGTGTGTCTAGGGGTGCCCTCTACCCCCGTATATAAAGGATCTAGGAGAGGAGGCCGGCCGGCCCTCTATGGCGCGCCAAGGAGGAGTCCTCCTCCTAGTAGGAGTCGGAAAGAAGTGGGGAGGGAGAGGGAAAAGGGGGGGCGCCGCCCCCCTCTCCTAGTCCAATTCGGACCAGGGGGGAGGAGGCGCGCAGCCCACCTCTGGCAGCCCCTCTCTCTCCACTAAGGCCCATATGGCCCATTACTTCTTCGGGGGGGGGGGTTCCGGTAACCCTCCGGCTCTCCGGTTTTCTCCGAAATCACCCGGAACACTTTCGGTGTCTGAATATAGCCGTCCAATATATCAATCTTTATGTCTCGACCATTTCGAGACTCCTCGTCATGTCCGTGATCACATCCGGGACTCCGAACTAACTTCGGTACATCAAAACTCATAAACTCACAATATAACTGTCATCGAAACCTTAAGCGTGCGGACCCTACGGGTTCGAGAACAATGTAGACATGACCGAGACACGTTTCCGGTCAATAACCAATAGCGGAACCTGGATGCTCATATTGGCTCCTACATATTCTATGAAGATCTTTATCGGTCAGACCGCATAACAACATACACCGTTCCCTTTGTCATCGGTATGTTACTTGCCCGAGATTCGATCGTCGGTATCTCAATACCTAGTTCAATCTCGTTACCGGCAAGTCTCTTTACTCGTTCTGTAATACATCATCCCACAACTAACTTATTAGTTGCAATGCTTGCAAGGCTTAAGTGATGTGTATTATCGAGAGGGCCCAGAGATACCTCTCCGACAATCGGAGTGACAAATCCTAATCTCGAAATACGCCAACCCAACATGTACCTTTGGAGACACCTGTAGAGATCCTTTATAATCACCCAGTTACGTTGTGACGTTTGGTAGCACACAAAGTGTTCCTCTGGCAAACGGGAGTTGCATAATCTCATAGTCATAGGAACATGTATAAGTCATGAAGAAAGCAATAGCAACATACTAAACGATCGGGTGCTAAGCTAATGGAATGGGTCATGTCAATCAGATCATTCACCTAATGATGTGATCTCGTTAATCAAATAACAACTCCTTGTTCATGGTTAGGAAACATAACAATCTTTGATTAATGAACTAGTCAACTAGAGGCATACTAGTGACACTCTGTCTGTCTATGTATTCACACATGTATTATGTTTCCAGTTAATACAATTCTAGCATGAATAATAAACATTTATCATGATATAAGGAAAGAAATAATAACTTTATTATTGCCTCTAGGGCATATTTCCTTCAAAAATTTGCCCGAAAAGCATCCTCGAGCTCTTCCCAACTTCCAATGGTGTTTTTGGGAAGGCCTTTAAGCCAATGCCGGGCTGGCCCTTTGAGCTTGAGGGGTAAGTATTTTATGGCGTGGAGGTCATCTCCTCTGGCCATATGGATATGGAGGATATAGTCCTCAATCCAGACTCCAGGGTCTGTCATTCTGTCGTACGCCTCTATGTTTACGGGCTTGAATCCCGCTGGAAATTCATGGTCCAGCACCTCATCGGTGAAACATAGGGGGTGTGCGGCACCCCTGTATTTGGGTGTGTCGTAGTGTTTGGATGTTTGTTGTGTTGCATTGCTTACTAAAGCTTGCTTTCTTGGCACATAGATAGATCTGGCTGGGCCATCTTTTTGATGTGAATCCTTGAGTGGGTCGCGTGCTGGCTTGTGTGCGGCGCCTCTTGCCGCTCTATATTGGTCATGGGGCCGTTTATCCGACCGGGTGGCTTCCTTATTTGTTGATTGCGGAGGCTCTAAGGCCTCCTCATCAAATTCAGGCAGGAGCTTTCGCTTCGGGTAGCTTTTTGTGTGGCGACTGTCGCCGTATTTGTCTGCGGTGTTGAGTACTTTGCTCCACCTGATTCTGAGTGCATCTTCCGCAGTTTTGAGCTTTCGCTTCTGCTTTTTCAGGCTACGCACAGTGGCGACGAGCCTTTTGTGGAGGTTCTTCTGCTCTAGGGACTTATCCGGCGTGAGGTCATCCGGACTGTTATCTTCACCGGGGACGGGTTGTGCGGTTTGTTTATCCAAGTTGCCTTGTTCGGACGGTTGCTCGATGCTATGTTCATCATTCGCTGGCTCACCCTGCTCTGTGGCTGGGTCTGTATGACCGCTGTCTCTGTCGAGGCGGGGCTTGGAGCGGCGCTTACGCCACCGCTTTGACTGCTTTTCGGAGGAATGACCCTTCGTTGCGTCCTCCCGTTCATCCTTGTTGTTTCATTTGGGTGTGTCCACCATGTATACATCATAGGATGGGGTGGCTGTCCAGTGCCCTGTGGGTGTTGGTTCCTGTTTGCCTCCTACATCATCGTCCATGCTGTCGATGTCTTTAGAGTCGAAGTCAAGCATGTCGGTTAAATCGTCGATAGTGGCTACGAAGTGGGTGGTGGGTGGGCGTCGAATTTCTTCGTTATCCGCATCCCAATCCTGTTGGCCATAATCCGGCCAGGGCTCTCCTGACAAAGAGAGAGACCTTAGTGAATTCAGAATGTCGCCGAAGGGCGAGTGCTGAAAGATATCTGCGGCGGTGAATTCCATAATCAGCGCCCAATCGGATTTGATTGGCAAGGGCGCGGAGGGTTCAGAGTCCGAAGCAGGGTCCGGCACCTTGGAGTCACGGGCTTCGCAGAGGATAAAGCTGGTGTTTGGCTCGATCTCCGTTGAGACTGCAGCCCTCGAGGCGGTGTCTAGCCACCCACCCTCGATCGACGCAGTTGGCTCCGAGCTAAAGGTCAGAGCTGTTGCGGGCGCGGCCTCCAGGGCACTGTTCGGCTGTAGAGCTAAGTCATGCCCGTCGTGACAGTGCGGCGCGCTTGGTTGTGGCTCGGATCCGTCGAAGATCAAGTCTCCGCGGATGTCAGCCGTGTAGTTCAAACTTCCAAATTTGACCTAACGGGCAGGGGCGTAGCTTTCAATCTGCTCCAGATGGTGAAGCGAATTAGCCCGCTGTGCAAAGCCACCGAACACGAAGATCTGTTCGGGGAGAAAGGTCTCACCCTGGACCGCATCGTTATTGATGATCGGAGGAGCCATCAGGCCTAAAGGTGACGACACAGAGGAACTCTCAATGAAAGCACCAATGTCGGTGTCAAAACCGACGGATCTCGGGTAGGGGGTCCCGAACTATGCGTCTAGGCGGATGGTAACAGGAGACAAGGGACACAATGTTCTTACCCAGGTTTGGGCCCTCTCGATGGAGGTAAAACCCTACTCCTGCTTGATTAATATTGATGATATGGGTAGTACAAGAGTAGATCAACCACGAGATCAAAGAGTCTAAACCCTAGAAGCTAGCCTATGGTATGATTGTTGTTCGTCCTATGGACTAAAACCCTCCGGTTTATATAGACACCGGAGTGGGCTAGGGTTACGCAGAGTCGGTTACAATGGGAGGAGATCTACATATCCGTATTGCCAAGCTTGCCTTCCACGCCAAGGAAAGTCCCATCCAGACACGGGACGAAGTCTTCAATCTTGTATCTTCATAGTCCAAGAGTCCGGCCAAAGGTTATAGTCCGGCTATCCGGACACCCCCTAATCCAGGACTCCCTCAATCGTAATTAGGGTTTTTGTGTTTTGATGTACCGAAGGTTGTTCGGAGTCCCAGATGTGATCACGGACATGACGATGAGTCTCGAAATGGTCGAGACATAAAGATTGATATATTGGAAGCCTATATTTGGATATCGGGATCGTTCTGGGTGAAATCAGGATTTTACCGGAGTACCGGGGGGTTACCGGACCCCCCC
>NC_041392.1:647383079-647401357 GCF_002162155.2 Triticum dicoccoides
ACATGGGCCCTAAGGGAGAAGAGGAGGGCTGACCAAGGTAGGCCGCGCCCCCCTCCTCCTAGTCCGAATAGGACAAGGAAGGGGGGGCGCCCCCCTTTCCTCTTCCCCCCTTCCCCTTTCCTTCTCCAACAAGGCAAGAGGGGGGAGTCCTACTCCCGGTGGGAGTAGGACTCCTCCGGGCGCACCCCTAAGGGCCAGCCGGACCTCCCCTCTCCCTCCTTTATATACGGGAGCAAGGGGGCACCCCATGACACACAAGTTGATCTTCGTGATCGTTCCTTAGCCGTGTGCGGTGCCCCCTTCCACCATATTCCACCTCGGTCATATCGTAGCGGTGCTTAGGCAAAGCCCTGCATCGGTAGAACATCATCGCTATTATCACGCCGTCGTGCTGACGAAACTCTCCCTCAACACTTGGCTGGATCGGAGCTCGAGGGACGTCACCGAGTTGAACGTGTGCAGAACTCGGAGGTGGCGTACGTTCGGTACTTGGATCAGTCAGATCGGGAAGACGTACAACTACTTCCTCTACGTTGTGTCAACGCTTCCGTTGCCGGTCTACGAGGGTACGTAGACAACACTCTCCCCTCTCGTTGCTATGCATCACCATGATCTTGCGTGTGCGTAGGAAATTTTTTGAAATTACTACGTTCCCCAACAGTGGCATCCGAGCTAGGTTTTATGCGTTGATGTTATGCACGAGTAGAACACAAGTGATTTGTGGGCAATATAAGTCATACTGCTTACCAGCATGTCATACTTTGGTTCGGCGGTATTGTTGGATGAAGCGGCCCGGACCGACATTATGCGTACGCTTACGCGAGACTGGTTTCACCACCGTGCTTTGCACACAGGTGGCTGGCGGGTGTTAGTTTCTCCAACTTTAGTTGAACCGAGTGTGGCTACGCCCGGTCCTTGCGAAGGTTAAAACAGCACCAACTTGACAAACTATCGTTGTGGTTTTGATGCGTAGGTAAGAACGTTCTTGCTAAGCCCGTAGCAGCCACGTAAAACTTGCAACAACAAAGTAGAGGACGTCTAACTTGTTTTTGCAGGGCATGTTGTGATGTGATAGGTCAATACGTGATGAGATATAAGTTGTTGTATAAGATGATCATGTTTTTTTGAAGTTATCGGCAACTGGCAGAAGCCTTATGGTTGTCTCTTTATTGCATAAGATGCAAGCGCCAAATAATTGCTTTACTTTATCGCTATGCGATAGCAATAGTTGCAAGAGCAATAATTTGTGAGACGACCATGTGACGACACATTGATATAGATGAAGATGATGGAGATCATGGTGTCATGCTGGTGACGATGGAAATCATGACGATGCTTTGGAGATGGAGATCAAAGGCACAAGATGATGATGGCCATATCATGTCACATATTTTGATTGCATGTGATGTTTATCTTTTATGCATCTTATCTTGCTTTGATTGACGGTAGCATTATAAGATGAACTCTCACTAAATTTCAAGATAAAAAGTGTTCTCCCTGAGTATGCACTGTTGCCAAAGTTCGTCGTGCCTAGACACCACGTGATGATCGGGTGTGATAAGCTCTACGTCCATCTACAATGGGTGCAAGCCAGTTTTGCACACGCGGAATACTCAGGTTAAACTTGACGAGCCTAGCATATGCAGATATGGCCTCGGAACACTGAGACCGAAAGGTCGAGCGTGAATCATATAGTAGATATGATCAACATAGTGATGTTCACCATTGAAAACTACTCCATTTCACGTGATGATCGGTTATGGTTTAGTTGATTTGGATCACGTGATCACTTAGAAGATTAGAGGGATGTCTTTCTAACTAGGAGTTCTTAAGTAATATGATTAATTGAACTTAAATTTATCATGAACTTAGTCCTGGTAGTGTTAGCATATCTAGGTTGTAGATCAATAGCTCACGTTTAGCTCCTCTGTTTTATTTTTGATATGTTCCTAGAGAAAACTAAATTGAAAGATGTTAGTAGCAATGATGCGGATTGGACCCGTGATCTGAGGTTTATCCTCATTGATGCACAGAAGAATTATGTCCTTAATGCACCGCTAGGTGACAGACCTATTGCAGGAGCAGATGCAGACGTCATGAACGTTTGGCTAGCTCAATATGATGACTACTTGATAGTTTAGTGCACCATGCTTAATAGCTTAGAATCGGGACTTCAAAGACGTTTTGAACGTCATGGATCATATGGATGTTCCAGGAGTTGAAGTTAATATTTCAAGCAAATACCCGAGTTGAGAGATATGAAGTCTCCAACAAGTTCTATAGCTAAAAGATGGAGGAGAATAGCTCAAGCAGTGAGCATATGTTCAGATTGTCTAGGTACTACAATCGCTTGAATCAAGTGGGATTTAATCTTCCAGATAAAATAGTGATTGACAGAATTCTCTAGTCACCATCACCAAGTTAGTAGAACTTCATGATGAACTATAGTATGCAAGGGATGATGAAAACGATTCCTGAGCTTTTCATGATGATGAAATCGATGAAGGTAGAAATCAAGAAAGAGCATCAAGTGTTGATGATTCACAAGACCACTAGTTTCAAGAAAAGGGCAAAGGGAAAGAAAGGGAACTTCAAGAAGAACGGCAAGCAAGTTGCTACTCAAGTGAAGAAGCCCAAGTCTGGTCCTAAGCCTGAGACTAAGTGCTTCTACTGCAAAGGGACTGTCACTGGAAGCGGAACTGCCCAAAGTATTTGGCGGATAAGAAGGATGGCAAAGTGAACAAAGGTATATTTGATATACAGATTATTGATGTGTATTTTACTAGTGTTCGTAGCAACCCTCGGTATTTGATACTGGTTCAGTTGCTAAGAGTAGTAACTCGAAACGGGAGTTGTAGAATGAACAGAGACTAGTTAAGGGTGAAGTGACGATGTGTTTGGAAGTGGTTCCAAGATTGATATGATCATCATCGCACACTCCCTATACTTTCGGGATTAGTGTTGAACCTAAATAAGTGTTATTTGCTGTTTGCGTTGAGCATGAATATGATTTGATCATGTTTATTGCAATACGGTTATTCATTTAAGTAAGAGAATAAATTGTTGTTCTGTTTACATGAATAAAACCTTCTATGGTCATACACCCAATGAAAATGGTTTGTTGGATCTTGATCGTGGTGATACACATTCTCATAATATTGAAGCCAAAAGATGCAAAGTTAATAATGATAGTGCTACTTATTTGTGGCACTGCCGTTTATGTCATATTGGTGTAAAGCGCATGAAGAAAATCCATGCTGATGGGCTTTTGGAATCACTTGATTATGAATCAGTTGATGCTTGCGAACCGTGCCTCATGGGAAAGATGACTAAGACTCCGTTCTCCGGAACAATGGAGCAAGCAACTGACTTATTGGAAATAATACATACTGATGTATGCAGTTCGATGAATGTTGAGGCTCGCGGTGGGTATCGTTATTTTCTGACCTTCACAGATGATTTGACCAGATATGGGTATATCTACTTGATGAAACATAAGTCTGAAACATTTGAAAAGTTCAAAAACTTCAGAGTGAAGTGGAAAATCATCGTGACAAGAAAATAAAGTTTCTACGATCTGATCGAAGAGACAAATATTTGAGTTACAAGTTTGGTATTCAATTAAAACAACGTGAAATAGTTTCACAAAATCTTGCCACCTGGAACACCACAGCATAATGGTGTGTCCGAATGTCATAACCGTACTATTATTGGATATAGTGCAATCTATGATGTTTCTTACCGATTAACCACTATAGTTTTGAGGTTATGCATTAGAGACAGCTACATTCAGGTTAAATAGGGAACCATCTAAATCCGTTGAGACGACACCGTATGAACTATGGTTTGGCAAGAAAGCCTAAGCTGACATTTCTTAAAGTTTGAGGTAGCAATGCTTATGTGAAAAAGTTTCAACCTGATAAGCTCAAACCCAAATCAGATAAATGTGTCTTCATAGGATACCCAAAAGAAAATGTTGGGTACACCTTCTATCACAGATCCGAAGGCAAGATATTCATTGCTGAGAATGGATCCTTTCTAGAGAAGGAGTTTCTCTCGAAAAAAGTGAGTGGGAGGAAAGTAGAACTTGATGAGGTAATTGTACCTGCTCCCTTATTGGAAAGTAGTTCATCACAAAAATCTGTTCCTGTGACTACTACACCAATTAGTGAGGAAGCTAATGATGATGATCATGTAACTTCAGATCAAGTTACTACCAAACCTCGTAGGTAAACCGGAGTGAGATCCGCACTAGAGTGGTACGGTAATACTGTTCTGGAGGTCATGTTACTTGACCATGACGAGCCTACGAATTATGAGGAAGCGATGACGAGCCCAGATTCCGCGAAATGGCTTGAGGCCATGAAATCTGAGATGAGATCCATGTATGAGAACAAAGTATGGACTTTGATTGACTTGCCCAATGATCGGCGAGCCATTGAGATTAAATGGATCTTCAAGAGGAGGACGGACGCTGATAGTAGTGTTACTATCTACAAAGCTAGAATTGTTGCAAAAAGGTTTTCGACAAGTTCAAGGTGTTGACTACGATGAGAGTTTCTCACTCGTATCTATGCTTAAATCTGTCCGAATCATGTTAGCTATTGCCGCATTTTATGAAATTTGGCAAATGGATAAACAAAATTGCATTCCTTAATAGGATTTATTAAAGAAGACTTGTATATGATGCAACCAGAAGGTTTTGTCGATCCTAAAGGTACTAACAAAATATGCAACGATCCATCTATGGACTGGTGCAAGCATCTCGGAGTTGGAATATACGCTTTCATAAGTTGATCAAAGCACATAGTTTTATACAGACTTGCGATGAAGCCTGTATTTACAAGAAAGTGAGTGGGAGCACTACAGCATTTCTGATAAGTATATGTATGACATATTGTTGATCGGAGATGATGTAGAATTATTCTGCAAAGCATAAAGGAATGTTTGAAAGGAGTTTTTTCAAAGAAAGACCTCGGTGAAGCTGCTTACATATTGAGCATCAAGATCTATAGAGATAGATCAAGATGCTTGATAAGTTTTTCAATGAGTACATACCTTCACAAGATTTTGAAGTAGTTCAAAATGGAACAGTCAAATAAGGAGTTCTTGCCTGTCTTACAAGGTGTGAAGTTGAGTAAGACTCAAAACCCGACCACGGCAGAAGATAGAGAGAGAATGAAAGTCATTCCCTATGCCTCAGCCATAGGTTCTATAAAGTATGCCATGCTGTGTACCAGACCTATTGTATACCCTGCCCTGAGTTTGGCAAAGGAGTACAATAGTGATCTAGGAGTAGATCACTGGACATTGGTCAAAATTATCCGTAGTGGAATAAGGATATGTTTCTCGATTATGGAAGTGAAAAAAGGTTCGTCGTAAAGGGTTACGTCGACGCAAATTTTGACACTGATCCAGATGACTCTAAATCTCAATCTGGATACATATTGAAAGTGGGAGCAATTAGCTAGAGTAGCTCTGTGCAGAGCATTGTTGACATAGAAATTTGCAAAATACTTACGGATCTAAATGTGGCAGACCCGTTGACTAAACTTCTCTCACAAGCAAAACATGATCACATGTCAGTACTCTTTGGGTGTTAATCACATAGCGATGTGAACTAGATTATTGACTCTAGTAAACCCTTTGGGTGTTGGTCACATGTCGATGTGAACTATGGGTGTTAATCACATGGTGATGTGAACTATTGGTATTAAATCACATGGCGATGTGAACTAGATTATTGACTCTAGTGCAAGTGGGAGACTGAAGGAAATATGCCCTAGAAGCAATAATAAAGTTATTATTTATTTCCTTATGTCATGATAAATGTTTATTATTCATGCTAGAATTGTATTGACCAGAAACATAATACATATGTGAATACATAGACAAACAGAGTGTCACTAGTATGCCTCTACTTGACTAGATCGTTGATCAAAGATGGTTATGTTTCCTAACCATAGACATGAATTGTCATTTGATTAACGGGATCACATCATTAGGAGAATGATGTGATTGACTAGACCCATTCTGTTAGCTTAGCACACGATCGTTTAGTTTGTTGCTATTGCTTTCTTCATGACTTATACATGTTCCTATAACTATGAGATTACGCAACTCCCGTTTACCAAAGGAACACTTTTTGTGCTACCAAACGTCACAACGTAACTGGGTGATTATAAAGGTGCTCTACAGGTGTCTCCGAAGGTACTTGTTGGGTTGGCGTATTTCGAGATTAGGATTTGTCACTCCGATTGTCGGAGAGGTATCTCTGGGCCCTCTCAGTAATGCACA
Source organism: Triticum dicoccoides (assembly GCF_002162155.2). Lineage (NCBI taxonomy): Eukaryota > Viridiplantae > Streptophyta > Magnoliopsida > Poales > Poaceae > Triticum > Triticum dicoccoides. The sequence goes on from NC_041392.1 coordinate 647,389,377, forward strand.
TCACTTAAAGCCTTGCAAGCATTGCAACTAATGAGTTAGTTGCGGGATGATGTATTACGGAACGAGTAAAGAGACTTGCCGGTAACGAGATTGAACTAGGTATTGGAATACCGATGATCGAATGTCGGGCAAGTAACATACCAATGACAAAGGGAACAACGTATGTTGTTATGCGGTTTGACCGATAAAGATCTTCATAGAATATGTAGGAACCAATATGAGCATCCAGGTTCCGTTATTGGGTATTGACCAGAGACGTGTCTCGGTCATGTCTACATAGTTCTCCAACCCGTAGGGTCCGCATGCTTAAAGTTCAATGACGATCGTAATTAGGGTTTTTGTGTTTTGATGTACCGAAGGTTGTTCGGAGTCCCGGATGTTATCACGGACATGACGAGGAGTCTCGAAATGGTCGAGACATAAAGATTGATATATTGGAAGCCTATATTTGGATATCGGAATTGTTCCGGGTGAAATCGGGATTTTACCGGAGTACCGGGGGGTTACCGGAACCCCCCCCCCCCCGGGGGTTAATGGGCCTACATGGGCCCTAAGGGAGAAGAGGAGGGCCGGCCAGGGCAGGCCGCGCGCCCCCTCCCCCCTAGTACGAATAGGACAAGGAAGGGGGGCGGCGCCCCCCTTTCCTCTTTCCCCCTTCCCCTTTCCTTCTCCAATAAGGCAAGAGGGGGGAGTCCTACTCCCGGTGGGAGTAGGAGTCCTCCAGGCGCACCCCTAAGGACCGGCCGCACCTCCCCTCTCCCTCCTTTATATACGGGAGCAAGGAGGCACCCCATGAAACACAAGTTGATCTTCGTGATCGTTCCTTAGCCGTGTGCGGTGCCCCCTTCCACCATATTCCACCTCGGTCATATCGTAGCGGTGCTTAGGCAAAGCCCTGCGTTGGTAGAACATCATCACCATCATCACGCCGTCGTGCTGACGAAACTCTCCCTCAACACTCGGCTAGATCGTAGCTCGAGGGACGTCATCGAGTTGAACGTGTGCAGAACTCGGAGGTGCCATACGTTCGGTACTTGGATCGGTCGGATCGGGAAGACGTACGACTACTTCCTCTATGTTGTGTCAACGCTTCCGTTGCCGGTCTACGAGGGTACGTAGACAACACTCTTCCCTCTCGTTGCTATGCATCACCATGATCTTGCGTGTGCGTAGGATTTTTTTTGAAATTACTATGTTCCCCAACAATCATGCCATCCATGAAGCACACCTGAGACTGGAACCTGGAGGAGGACATGTATCCCATCTATAACGTGTAAGTGGAGTACGGTAATTGTGAACGGTAGCGCTGTGAATATATGTAGACTAGTCGTGCACAAATTTATCACATGAGTTGGAGATGAACTTGTGTGGCATACTGGCATTTGTCCTTTAGAATTTATTACTAGTAAATGTGTTATGTGTACGTGCAACTTGTGTGGTTGTTGCACGGGCTCCAACACGCTCTTTGACAAAAAAAGGTGGCACAGCTTTGGATATACGTGACGTGGCGGCATCACACAGTAGCATCGTTTGCTATAGTTGTACTAGTACACTCCTACTAGGACGACAACTCCTATAAAACCTTGTGCTTGGCTCTTTGCCTCTTCAGGAGGTTCAACAGTTCGTACTAGTGTGAACCTTGCACTTGGCTCTTCGCCTCTTCGGAAGGTCCAACAATGATGATACTATAGTACAATATGCTTCTGGCAATCTGACACCGATTGAACTGCTGCACGTCCACCGCGAGGGCGAGGGAGAGGGAGAGGGAGAGGGCGCTGTAGTCAAAACCCTCTCCTCGTTTTGCGAACCACCGCGCGCGTGGGCGAGGGAGAGGCGTAGTAAGCAAGCTTCTCCTCGTTCGGCGAGTTGACGGGACACATCAAAGCAGTACTAGTACTAGTAGTAGTAGTAGTCCATACTGCGTCCTTTCCGATTAATAAGGCTTAATTTGAAACGAGGAAAATACACTGGCGGTCAACGTATGTAACAGTACGCTCTTTACGGTCACTATATATAGTTTTGCGGCGATTATGCGATCACTAGCTCATCGTAGAGCACCGTATTGCACCCTACTGACCGGCCACATAGTCGACGTGGCACTTTGTTGACTGGTTAAATTGTCACCTGGTTTCTGGGTCCCACCTGTCAGTTGGCAGAGCAAAGAAATCAGTTAAACAAAACTTTACGCAGGCGCGACACGAGTCCAACCCTTGCGCGCGAACCGCCCTGGCTGTGTATGTGAGTGCATGCACATGTCCTCCCTCGGTATTCCAACAAAGAGTGTACTACATGATGTACATCTACACTTCCAATGTGTTTAGCCTTTAATCTAAATCGATATTGATTGACTAATGCACCAACTTGTGCTGTAGGTATAGGCTACATGTCTATCCTTAATTACAGCATGCAACGGCCTTCATTTAATCTTCTTATCTCAATGGTCGCATGCACACATAAGTCTGCTACTTTTGGGCGTTAATTATTCCCTGGTCAATGTGTAAATCTCTAAATGTACAGTCTTTCACGGACATAGGGAGTAGGTTGAGCACTTGAGCGTGAGCGTGTGTGTTGCGTCGGGTGCTGTGTGCCGCATGGGTGCGTGAGTGTTGCGTGCGTCCATGTGTACGTGTAAGTGTTGCATGTTGCATGCATGCATGCATGGGGCTTACTCCCTCCCATTGACATGTCCATTTGGCTATATATTTCAACAAGTGACTAGGTACGGAGTAAAATGAGTGAAGTGAGCATAGAGGCATAGGGATACTGTAGAAAGGAAGTCCTCGTGATCCATTTATTCCCCATCTCGGTCAGAGAGAACTATTCAACTAGTCTTCGCAGTGAAGTGACAATACACACTGCAGTAGATGGGACACATAATTAATAAGCTGAACCAGCGTGTTGGTGTTACTAAATCAGTCGGTTATGTTTGGTAGTCTCAAGTCATTGAAAGCATGCACAACCCACATATCTTATTGGTTGATATGCCACAAAACAAAAAACGAGAAGGGAGTTAATGTATGGTGCCTAAGTGTTTTGGGATTATTTGGTTTTCATAAGGTGACTTACACACCTAGATGGAGGGAGTAGTAGAAATGAGATTGAATGCACTTTCTTCCCCGTCTTCCACTCTTCTTCCTCCTCTCTTCTTCTTCTTCCTCCTCTCTTCCCCATCGTCGGCCGCACACCATTTACCCCCGCTCACTGCTCGCCCGCCCGCGCCATCTTCCTTGGTAGCTCGCGCGTACTATATCCCCCCCGCTCACTGCTCGGCCACACGAGGAGAAGCTTCTTCGCTCGCCCGCTGAATCCACTTCCCTGCTGGCTCGCAGGCATCGAAAACCCCAATGGCAGAACCGACTGACACGCAGAGCCGCGATTGGAATTCCCTCCCCGATGTTCTCTTGGAGCAGATCTGTAGTCGTGTGGACCTACTCAGCACCGTCCGTCTGGCCGCATGCTCGGTGTCTTTGTACCGTCTACTCGTCTGCAACTGGCCGGCTCTTTTCAAGACACCCTGCTTGCTGATGCCGATCCTCGCAGGTGGCCCAGACACCGACTTGACGATCCTACGGAGGTTGCCGTGGTGCCCCTCGACATGGTACCACTACCTGTCCACCTGTCCTTCATGCGCGCCCACTACTGGGCAGGCATGAAGGCCAACTGGATCGTCCTCATCCACCACACCGGTAGTCCGTGGCGTCTCGTGGATATCTACACCCAGCGAGAGATCACCCTTCCATCATTGGATACCGCCGCCACCGAGCCTCGCGGCCCGCCGGACACTCCTGCCTACTACGCACGAGACGCGTCAAGCTTTTGGCTCGACCTCTGTTTGCAGAAAGTTGTAATCTGCGAAGTGCCCACACCACCAGAAGACTACATGGATTACAAGATCATTGCCTTGTTCAACAAGGGATTAGTCTATCTGGAATCCGGTCACCATACATGGTTATGGCTCATCATCAATCCTGTTGAGGAAACATTTCTGTCTGATGCTATAGTGCATGATGGCATCGTTTACGCGGTCGACGCACAGATTGGCTACCTATATTGGTGGAATCTATCGTCGTGTAATTGTTCTATCTCATCTCATCTTTATCTTATGAATACGACTGCCTGTTCATTTGTTACAAATTTAGAATGCATAGCATGTCTATAACCACATCATTGCTATATGTTCCTCTCATTTCCTAGATTTTTATGACCACACATGTTATTGTTACAGTTGATATGAGAACAATTGGCATCTAATGATTGTTAGAATACATATTATGAGCATAACATCATGATTGCTATATGTTACTCTCGTTTACAAGATTTTTGTAACAACACATGTTGTTGCTTAGAGTTGATATGAGAACATTAGTAGTAAGTGCTATGGTAGAATATGAGTAGGCGCTGTCATAGCTGTTTTCCTCTCATTGTTACATGATGTTTGAACCATGACATATTGCTAGAATATGAAAGCCATTGGCTTATTTTTTTAACTTGGGGTATGATTATGACCACGACATTGCAATTCTCTGTCTATGATATGTGTCACTATTATAATAATCTTAATTCCACACATACTCTGAACATGATTGTTTATTTTTGTCCTTTTAGTCTCCAATTTGAATTGTTGCAGCAGACGCAAATGCGCTGGCCTTCATGATTCCAGGACCTGGAATCATACCAGCCGATGGGTGGTGGTTTATCGCTCATTCAGCTGACAGCGGTCATTTGATGCTCATTCGCACGTACCAAATTAACCAAACCATTACATCAAACCACATGCAGTACAATGCGTGGGGCGTTCATGACATTGATGGCTATGGCTGCTTCGTGTTCGAGAAATATCCCAGCTCCGTTGGGCCAGGCGTATTCAACTGGAGGTGGGTTTACAGCCTCGGCAACCACTCCTTGTTCCTCGGGCTCAATTATCCGATCATCCAACATGATTATTGTGCTATGCAACTTCCATTCACGAGGGGGGGTTGTGTTTACACATCATACCATGGGTTTCATGAATCACCATATCCAGAGATTCATCGACACAGCTTGTTGCCAGATAATCTTCAGTGTGTGAAAGGCATCAAGCTTCCATGCGATGGATGGCTTTTGCAAACCCGACATGCGGCGATGTGGTTCATGCCAACAGCAAATATGCACAACTTGATTCGTGCTGATATCTAGACTGAGCCAAGTATTCTGCTGCTGTAGCCCGACCCTCTTTTGTTGGATATTATGTACTGTTGTTAGTTTGAAGCACTCCTCTGGTTTGAAGGATAGATACCTTCCTGGGATCAAGTGCATCCTAACTCACCTGCGTAGGATGTACTGATAATGATGATGGAGATGCTATGCAGAAGCCATATATATTAGTTAGGCTTCAAGTGCGTACTTGTTAGTAAAACTTATGTATAAATCGTGACACTAAATACGACTAGTAAGTAGTATACTAGCAATACTAGTATACGTCGGTCAAATTATTCATCATGTCCACACATTGAATTGACGTGACAACACGCTGCGCGTGAGGTGACACAAGAATCCCGGCGGCGTGTTCGGGTATTCTGGACTTCAGATTTGGAGTACCACTTATCTGTCGAAATCTTTCATCATTCACTTAAAACAGTCGATTGATCATACATTGAGTACCACATAACTGGAGTTACCGATGCAAGTCGAAGAAGGATTGGCCCATGCTGCCGGCTGGCGTCAAGTTTGATCCCACGGATCAGGAGCTGATCGAGCACCTTGAGGCCAAAGTGAGTGCTGACAGCGCGAGATTTCAGTCTCTCATCGATTTGTTCATACCAACCATCGACAGCGAGCACGGCATATGTTACACCCAACCTGAGAAACTTCCAGGTAAGACACCGATCGGCCGTCTACTTGCACAAACATATTCCTTTGTTTATAGCTCTATTTTTGTTTTTAGACGCAGACCTGGTGAAGCAATTACAATTTGACAGTTAATAAAAAGTGAAACAAGTGACTGCAACATGCCAAAGATGTTATGAAAATGCCAACTAGGCACACTAAAACCTGTATTCCACAATACTGCAGGTATCACACTGAGTGGCCTAAGGAAGCATTTCTTCCAGCGCAATTCCAGGGCGTTCAAAAGGGGCGCATGGACGCGTCGCAAGATACAGTCGGAGTGCGGCATGCACGGGATGTGGCACAAGACCGGCAATACCTTGCCGGTGATGGTCAACGGCCGGCAGACGGGCAGCAAAAAAGGTTCTGGTGCTACACACCAACAAGAACTTCGACCAGCAGAGGACCAACTGGGTGATGCACCAGTACCACCTTGGGGACCTGGAGCAAGAGAAGGAGCGGGAGCTGGTCCTCTGCAAGATTTTCTACCAGGCGAACACTAGGGCCAGGAGTAAAAAGATTATAAGTTAGTTTGGTATTGGTAGTTGTACTACCTTGTCGTCCGCAAGTTGGTATCGTTGTTAACGATCTTTTGGTATGAACTTCCATTTGCTTCCAACCATCATGCCGAGGGTCGACGTGGATATAAAGCTGAATCATTTGTTTCGAAACAAATTTTCAGGCACCTGATTTTTATTTGATGGGTAGCATAATCACTCGCCGTTCGAATTCCCAGTTCTCCAATTTTTCCGAAACAAGTGCAGGCACTTATTATCACGATAAAAAAATATCCGTGCTGCATCCCAGTTATCAGTCTGTACTTGCAGAATTCTCTCATTTATTGAGCACGTATATTGTTTTTTCAGGTCGAGCAAGTTTCAACTGGGCTGTAGATTGCCCAGGGTTGTTTTGTTTTTAACAGGCCCAGCCCATGACGACAACGGGGCACAAAGATCCATCAGGTATCTACTAGCCTCTGGCCCGCCAGCATTAGTTATATTTTGTCTTACAACATCCACAGGTAGTTTTTTTTACTGAATCAAACACACAGCCCAGTTCTATTTTCCTCTTGAAACGCATGTCCTACATCCGTTTTCTAATCTCTACCTATTCATATGCACGTATCATTATATTGAAAACACATAAAATTTCCTTTTCATATTTACATCCTTATTTTTGTTGTTTTTCCCACCCAGCGCTGATTTTTTTACCACTGGTTTTCCCATAAACCAACTAAATTGTCCCACGTCTTATTTGCTTACAAAAACAAAACGATTTTTTGGCAAATCAATAAGTTCTTAAAAAATGTTTATCATTTCGGGATTATGACAGTTCAGACTCCACCGAAATATGCAAAACAAGGTTGGACTATTTGACCGTGGTCCTGGGGAGAAAATGGGTTGTAATAAATTACTTAAGAATTAGCAAATGGACTGCAAATTATAAAAAATAGCAAATGGGCTTTATGTTGTCTGCCACAGATTTGGAGGCTGACTTGTGGGCCTACTAAGTTCATGCGTACACAAGGTTTCTCAAAAAAGAAACTTAGTCAACAATCGACTCTACCAGCGTCAGACCGTTAGATGTCAATCTAACGGCAATCGTGCTTCTTCAGTCTCTGATCTTCCTGCCCCAGCCGCCCAAACCAGCGCCGTCGGAACCACCTGCTCCCTCCTCCCATGGCTGGCAGTGCTGCCGGGAAGGCCTCACGGCCCCATCATACTCACATCCCTGGCCTGTCTATCCCTCTACTCACCCACACCTCCTCTTATTTTCCAGCGACAGCAGCTGAACCAGTCAACCCTCGTACTCTCCACCGTGTGGGCAGCCACTGCCGTGTCTTCCCCAGCTCCGTGTCGTTCCCTTTGTAGGCCTCGCCGTCGTCCACCACCCTGGTGCTCTCGGTGCGGCGTGGTCAACGATGTCCATCCAACGGCCATAGTGCTTCTTCAACCTCTGGTCTTCTTGCCCCAGCCGCCCAAAGCAGCGCCGGTCATGCCGCATGCTCCTGACTCCCGTGGCCGGCTGTGCTACCGCGGAGGCCTCACCGTCCCCATACTATCCCACCGCTGGCCAGGCCATCCCTCCACTCACCCACTCCCCCTATTATTCTGCGGTGACGGCAGCCTCACACCGCAGCCGAACCAGTGAACCCTCGTACTCCTCTCTGCGTGGGCATCCACTGCCGCGTCTTCTCGGGCTCCACGTCGTCCCCTTCCTAGGCCTCGCCGTCGTCCACCGCCGTGGCGCTCGCGGTGCGGCGTGGTCAATGTGGTCAACGACCGACTTCCATCAGAAGAGTACTGTACGTGGAGAGGCTGACAGCTGGGTCCACAGCAGCCGCAAGGAAGTGCCTCCTTATTACGCACAAAATAATTATTCCTCCACCTGACAGCAAGGACCCACCGGATGGGCCACCAGTATTTTGTGGAAAAAACATTTCCCCCTAACTGCTGGGACCCATCGGACGGGCCACCGTATTTCGCGAAAAAACGTTTGCCCCTGACTGTTGGGACCCACCGGACGGACCACCGTATTTCGTGAAAAAAACATTCCCCCCGCTGTCAGCTCGGACCCACCGGAAGTGCCTCCTTATTACGCACAGACAAATGAGTACTCCCCCTGCTAGTTGGGACCCAACCTGGTGGGAGGCTGACTTGTGGGCCTACTAAGTTGACGAGGATGGAGGGCTTTGTCAACTTAGTCAATATGAATGATTCTAGCTCCAGTGACCGTACGATGTCCATCCAATGGCCGTAGTGCTTCTTCAACCTCTGGTCTTCTTGCTCCAGCCGCCCAAAGATGCGCCAGTCGTGCCGCGTGCTCCTGCCTCTCGTGGCCGGCTGTGATGCCGCGGAGGCCTCACCGCCCCCTACTACTCCCACCGCTGGCCCATGCTATCCCTCTACTCACCCACACCCCCTGTTATTCTGCGGCAACAGCAGCCTCACGCCGCAGCCGAACCAGTGAACCCTCGTACTCCTCTCCGCGTGGGCATCCACTGCCGCGTCTTCCCCGGCGCCGCGTCGTCCCCTTCCTAGGCCTCGCCGTCATCCCCCGCCTTGGTGCTCTCGGCGCGGCGTGGTCAATGTGGTCAAGGACCGACTTCCATCGGAAGAGTACTGTACGTGGAGAGGCTGGCAGTTGGGTCCACGGCCACAGCCCAGTTTTTTTGTGACTTGCCAAGTAAGTTGCTTTGTCAGGCCTGTTGGGCTGCAAATCTTTCAAGACGAGTAGAGCTTCATTCGGCTGGCCAAGAAAATGGCCCACCAGTAATGAGAAATGGGTTGTACATTTTTAAAACACATCAAACCGGCAATTAGTTTAAAATATCTTTTTTTCATTTCGAGATTTTAAATTACATTAATTTTTATGCGTGGAGAATTTGTTGGATTTTATATTGATATACATTTATTTGTCAAATCAGTTTGAATGTGAGTCGAAATTTTGGGATTAAAAACAGTTCGGACCGCACCGAAATATGCAAAATTTCGTTAATTTTTTAACCGTGGCCACAATATGGGATGTAATGCTAACAAAAAGAATATGGGCTCCAAAAAAACCTTAAGAATTAGCAAATGTGCTGTAAATTATTAGAAATAATGGCAGATGGGTTGTATGCTGTTTTCCACAGATTTGAGGCTTTCCTAAAAAAAGGTTGACGCACAAGCAGTGACTGTTGGATGTCCATCGAACGGCCATTGTGCTTCTTCAATCTCTGCTCTTCCTGCTCCAGCCGCTCAAACAAGCGCCGGCGGGACTGCCTGCTCCCTCCTCCCTGCAGCCAGCTATGCTACCGCGCAGGCCTCACCGCCCCACCGTACTCCCATCGCTGGCCTAGCCATCCCTCTACTCACCCACACCTGCTGTTATTCTCCGGCGACGGCAGACGAACCAGTAAACCCTCATACAGTCGTACTCCCCTCCGCGTGGGAAACAACTGTCGAGTCTTCCCTACCTCCATGTCGTTCCCTTCCTAGGCCTCATCGTCATCCACCGCCCTGGTGCTCTCGGCGCGGCCTGGTCAACGTGGTCAACGACCGACATGCATCTGAAGTGGACTATACGTGGAGAGGCCGACAGCTGGGTCCACGGCCGCACGCAAGGAAATGCCTCCTTATTACACGCAAAATAATGATTCCTTCACCTGACATCAGGGACCCACCGAAAGGGCCTCTGTATTTCACGAAAAACGTTACCACCGCTGATAGCTCGGACCCACCAGCTATATCTTCGCACGCAAGGAAGTGCCTCCTTATTATGCTCAAAAAATGAATACCCCCTACTAGCTTGGACCCACCTTGGTGGGAGGCTGACTTGTGGGCCTACTAAGTTGATGGGGACGGAGGGCTTTGTCAACTTAGTCAATATGCACGATTCTAGCTCTAGTGACCATACGATGTCCATCCAACGGCCATAGTGCTTCTTCAACCTCTGGTATTCTTGCTCCAGCCGCCCAAACCAGCGCCGGTCGTGCCTCGTGCTCCTACCTCCCGTGGCCGGCTGCGATGCGGCGGAGGCCTCACCGCCCCTACTACTCCCACCGCTGGCCAGGCCATCCCTCTACTCACCCACACCCCCTGTTATTCTGCGGCGACGGCAGCCTCACACCGCAGCGGACCAGTGAACTCTCGTACTCCTCTACGCGTGGGCATCCACTGCCGCGTCTTCCCCGGCTTCGCGTCGTTCCCTTCCTAGGCCTCCTCGTCGTCCACCGCCCTAGTGCCCTCGGCGCGGCGTGGTCAACGTGGTCAAGGAGCGGCTTGCATCGGATGTGGACTGTACGTGGAGAGGCTAACAGCTGGGTCCACGGCCGCAGCAAGGAAGTGCCTCCTTATTATGTGCAAAATAATTATTCCTCCACCTGACAGCGGGACCCACCGAACGGGCCACCGTATATCGTGAAAAAAATGTTTCCCCCTAACTGCTAGAACCCACCAGCTACATCTTCGCACGCAAGGAAGTGCGTCCGGGCAAAAAAAAAACAAAACGATTCGCCCCCTGACTGCTGAGACCGACTAGCTACATCTTCGCAGGCAAGGAAGTGCCTAACAGTCGGGACCCACCTGGTCGAAGCGTACGTAGCGTTGTCATTCTGGTCGCGAACGTGTAAGTACATACTGGTCGATGTAGAGGCGCGCACGTGTCGTAGTAGAGGCGCGCACGTAGCATGTACACGTACGTACATCGGCCAGGGTGCAAGAAAGAAAATACGGCCACGTATGTGTACATATGGGTGGGGTCTCGAACGCTTACTCGCGCATACGTACGGCCATGGCTTGTGTACATGGCTGGGTCGGAACAGAGAAACAGCGTCGTCGTCGTGTTCATGGGGAGGCAACAGAATGCATCGTGTTCATGGGGAGGCAACGGAATGCGTCATGTTCATCGGGAGGGCTTGGACGGAACAGGCGATGGAAACGAGGCCTGGCGTACCGCAGAACGAAGGAAACGGCCTTGTGTTCGACCGGCCACGTTCGAAACGGGATCCTATTCATCAGGAGGGGTCTGGCGTACCGCAAAACAGAGGAAACGGACCTCCTACAGTCGAAACGGACCTCTTACGGTCGAAACAGGTGTCCTGTTGATCGGGAGGGGTGTGGTGTACCGCAAAACGGACGAAACGGACTTGTGTTGGAGTGCTACGGTCGAAACGGGGGTCCTGTTCATCGGGAGGGGTGTGGCGTACCGCAAAACGGGACTCCATGGGATACTGTTCATCTCCACCGCCGACCTCCTCCAGCCTCCACGGACTCCTGTTCATCCAGCCTCCACGGGCTCCTGTTCATCCAGCCTCCACCGCGCGCTACTCCAACGTCTACTATTCATCCAGCCCCCCACACCACGGGGTCCTGTTCAACCACCCCTCCACCGTCTACTGTTCATCCAGCCCTCCACACCACGGGTTCCTGTTCATCCACCCCTCCACGGGCACCCCTCCACCGTCTACTGTTCATCCAGCCCTCCACCACACCACGGGGTCCTGTTCATCCAGAGGCAACGCCACCACTCACTGTTCGTCCAACCCCCCCCCGCAACGCTCACTGTTCATCCCATCGATCGGCTTCAGTTAGCAGCAGTAGCGAAGGAATCGCTCGATCGGGTTCAGTTAACAG
>NC_041392.1:647401978-647422462 GCF_002162155.2 Triticum dicoccoides
ACACCACGGGGTCCTGTTCAACCACCCCTCCACCGTCTACTGTTCATCCAGCCCTCCACACCACGGGTTCCTGTTCATCCACCCCTCCACGGGCACCCCTCCACCGTCTACTGTTCATCCAGCCCTCCACCACACCACGGGGTCCTGTTCATCCAGAGGCAACGCCACCACTCACTGTTCGTCCAAACCCCCCCCGCAACGCTCACTGTTCATCCCATCGATCGGCTTCAGTTAGCAGCAGTAGCGAAGGAATCGCTCGATCGGGTTCAGTTAACAGCCATCGATCGATCGCTCGGGTTCAGTAACGCGTAGCCTGCAGTGCAATCGCTCGGGTTCAGTTAGAGCCAACGCCTCGCACACACGCGCGCGTACGTGTACGAGAGAAACACACATCGCTCGGCCCCCGACCTCCCACTGTAACCAGGAACTGCCCGAAATTTTCCTCCCCCTCGCTTCTACCACGGTTTTTTCCATCATGGACGGCCCAAAGAATGTCATGCAGCTGCGTCTCCGGCCCGCCCAGGACGAAAAGCCCATTTTCTGCCATGATTTTTTGTCATAGAAGTAGGAGCCCACCACATCTATGATGATACCGGGTTTTGTCACAATTATCGTCATAGAAGTGTCATATGTATGACAGAAAAAAAATTCATTCGGCCCAAAATGTCACGGATGTGTCTTTTTTTTGTAGTGATATGATGCATTATTCATAAGTTATTATATGCATGAAGACTAGGGGTTTTTCTGTAAAACCGTAAACTCTGGATAAATGGACAAATTCGTAGAACGGGGAAAAACATGACATGGGATGAATCTAAGGCGGACTGGGCTGCGGGGAACTACTCACGCTGGGCCAACAGAGAGAAAGAAAAAAACCAAGGAGGCGCTGGGGGCCTCACCATGGGTTGAGGCCAGTTGGTGGGGAGGCTGCAGGAGGGGCGCGCTAGGCCTTGGAGGTCACTGAAGGAGCGGGACTTGGCGCGGCGCTAGGCCTCGCAGGCAGATCGAAGGCAGAGCATGGTCAACGCGTGGGAGCGGTGACCCACATCGATGCAGGGGCGCGACTGAGGTCGCAGCGAGCAGGGAAGCAGAGGATATAGCAGCGCGGCTGCAGCTTGGCGTTCGATCTGGAGCAGGGAAGACAGGGGGCGGCGCGATGCAGAGGACGCAAGGGAGGCAGTGGCTGGTCGAGGGACTTGGGGAAGAGCAACAGCGGCGGTGCAGGGCGCGGTCAAGGCAAGCAGCGCTCGCGTCCTGAAACTGACGAAGCCGGCGGCGACAGCTTCGTTCGTCTGATCGAAGCAGAGACGAGGCCCTGCGGCGGGAGGCGAGCACGGGCAGTCGGGGCGAGAGGAGCCGGCCCGACCCAGCGGCAGGGACGGGAAGGACACACACGGTGGCTGATGTCTGCTACACAGTGTTCTTCTTGTAGACGTTGTTGGGCCTCCAAGTGCAGAGTTTTGTAGGACAGTAGCAAATTTCCCTCAAGTGGATGACCTCAGGTTTATCATTCCGTAGGAGGCATAGGATGAAGATGGTCTCTCTCAAGCAACCCTGCAACCAAATAACAAAGAGTTTCTTGTGTCCCCAACACACCCAATACAATGGTAAATTGTATAGGTGCACTAGTTCGACGAACAGATGGTGATACAAGTGGTATATGGATAGTAGATAAAGGTTTTTGTAATCTGAAAATATAAAAACAGCAAGGTAACTAATGATAAAAGTGAGCATAAATGGTATTGCAATGCTAGGAAACAAGGCCTAGGGTTCATACTTTCACTAGTGCAAGTCCTCTCAACAGTAATAACATAATTGGATCACATAACTATCCCTCAACATGCAACAAAGAGTCACTCCAAAGTCACTAATAGCGGAGAACAAACGAAGAGATTATGGTAGGGTATGAAACCACCTCAAAGTTATTCTTTCCAATCAATATGTTGGGCTATTCCTATAAGTGTCACAAACAGCCCTAGAGTTCGTACTAGAATAACACCTTAAGACACAAATCAACCAAAACCCTAATGTCACCTAGATACTCCAATGTCACCTCAAGTATCCGTGGGTATAATTATACGATATGCAGCACACAATCTCAGATTCATCTATTCAAACCAACACAAAGTACTTCAAAGAGTGCCCCAAAGATTCTACCGGAGAGTCAAGACGAAAACGTGTGCCAATCCCTATGCATAGGTTCATGGGCGGAACCCGCAAGTTGATCACCAAAACATACATCAAGTGAATCAATAGAATAACCCATTGTCACCATGGTTATCCCACGCAAGACATACATCAAGTGTTCTCAAATCCTTAAAGACTCAGTCCGATAAGATAACTTCAAAGGGAAAACTCAATCCATTACAAGAGAGTAGAGGGGGAGAAACATCATAAGATCCAACTATAATAGAAAAGCTCATGATACATCAAGATCGTACCACCTCAAGAACACGAGAGAGAGAGATCAAACACATAGCTACTGGTACATACCCTCAGCCCCGAGGGAGAACTACCCCCTCCTTGTCATGGAGAGCACCGGGATGATGAAGATGGCCACCGAAGAGGGATTCCCCCTCCGACAGGGTGCCGGAACGGGTCTAGATTGGTTTTTGGTGGCTACAGAGGCTTCTGGCGGCAGAACTCCCGATCTATTGTGCTCATGGAAGTTTTTAGGGTATATGGGTATATATGGGAGGAAGAAGTAAGTCGGTGGACCTCCGGGCTGTCCATGAGGCAGGGGGCACGCCTAGGGGGGTGGGCGCGCCCCCCACCCTCGTGGGCAGCCCGGGACTCTCCTGGTCCAACTCCGATGCTCCATGGGCTTCTTCTGGTCCAAAAATAAGTTCCGTGAAGTTTCAGGTCAATTGGACTTCGTTTGATTTTCCTTTTCTGCGATACTCTAAAACAAGGAAAAACAGAAACTGGCACTGGGCTCTGGGTTAATAGGTTAGTCCCAAAGATAATATAAAAGTGTATAATGAAGCCCATAAACATCCAAAGTTGATAATATAATAGCATGGAACAATCAAAAATTATAGATACGTTGGAGACGTATCATCATCTCCAAGCTTAATTCCTGCTCGCCCTCGAGTAGGTAAATGATAAAAACAGAATTTTTGATGTGGAATGCTACCTAACATATTCATCATGTATTTCTCTTTATTGTGGCAAGAATATTCAGATCCATAAGATTCAAGACAAAAGTTTAATATTGACATAAAAATAATAATACTTCAATCATACTAACTAAGCAATTGTGTCTCTTCAAAATAACATGGCCAAAGAGAGCTATCCCTACAAAATCATATAGTCTGGCTATGCTCCATCTTCACCACACAACGTATTCAAATAATGCACAACCCCGATGACAAGCCAAGCAATTGTTTCATAATTTTGATGTTCTCAAACTTTTTCAATCTTCACGCAATACATGAGTGTGAGCCATGGACATAGCACTATAGGTGGAATAGAATGGTGGTTGTGGAGAAGACAAAAGGGAGAAGATAGTCTCACATCAACTAGGCGTATCAACGGACTATGGAGATGCCCATCAATAGAAATCAATGTGAGTGAGTAGGGGTTGCCATGCAACAAATGCACTAGAGCTATAAATGTATGAAAGCTCAACAAAAGAAACTAGTGGGTGTACATCCAACTCGCTTGCTCACGAAGACCTAGGGCATTTTGAGGAAGCCCATCATTGGAATATACAAGACAAGTTCTATAATGAAAGATTCCCACTAGTATATGGAAGTGACAACATAGGAGACTCTCTATCATGAAGATCATGGTGCTACTTTGAAGCACAAGTGTGGTAAAAGGATAGTAGCATTGCCCCTTCTCTCTTTTTCTCTCATTATTTTTTTTATTTTTTTATTTGGGCCTTTTCTATTTTTTCTGGCCTCTTTTTTTCTCTTTTTTTATTTTTCGTCCGGAGTCTCATCTCGACTTATGGGGGAATCATAGTCTCCATAATCCTTTCCTCACTGGGACAATGCTCTAATAATGATGATCATCACACTTTTATTTACTTACAACTCAAGAATTACAACTTGATACTTAGAACAAAATATGACTCTATATGAATGCCTCCGGCGGTGTACCGGGATGTGCAATGACTCAAGAGTGACATGTATGGAAGAATTATGAACGGTGGCTTTGCCACAAATATGATGTCAACTACATGATCATGCAAAGCAATATGACAATGATGGAGCGTGTCATAATAAATGGAACGGTGGTAAGTTGCATGGCAATATATCTCGGAATGGCTATGGAAATGCCATGATAGGTAGGTATGGTGGCTGTTTTGAGGAAGGTATATGGTGGTTTAAGGTACCAGTGAAAGTTGCGCGATACTAGAGAGGCTAGCAATGGTGGAAGGGTGAGAGTGCGTATAATCCATGGAGTCAACATTAGTCATAAAGAACTCACATACTTATTGCAAAAATCTATTAGTTACAGAAACAAAGTACTACGCGCATGCTCCTAGGGGGATAGATTGGTAGGAAAAGACCATCGCTCGTCCCCGACCGCCACTCATAAGGAAGACAATCAATAAATAAATCATGCTCCGACTTCATCACATAACAGTTCACCATACGTGCATGCTATGGGAATCACAAACTTTAACACAAGTATCTCTCAAATTCACAACTACTCACTAGCATGACTCTAATATTACCATCCTCATATCTCAAAACAATCATCAAGTATAACTTCTCATAGTATTCAATGCACTTTATATGAAAGTTTTTATTATATCCCTCTTGGATGCCCATCATATTAGGACTAAATTCATAACCAAAGCAAATTACCATGCTGTTTAGGACTCTCAAAATAATATAAGTGAAGCTTGAGAGTTCATCTGTTTCTACAAAATAAATACATCGCCGTGCTCTAAAAAGATATAAGTGAAACACTAGGGCAAATGACAAACTACTCCGAAAGATGTAAGTGAAGATCAATGAGTAGTCGAATAATTATGCAACTATGTGAAGACTCTCTAACATTTAAGAATTCCAGATCTTGATACTTTATTCAAACAGCAAGCAAAACAAAATAAAATAAATTGACGCTCCAAGCAGAACACATATCATGTGGTGAATAAAAATATAGCTCCAAGTAAAGTTACCGATGAACGAAGACGAAAGAGGGGATGCCTTCCGGGGCATCCCCAAGCTTAGGCTTTTGATTTTCCTTGAATATTACCTTGGGGTGCCTTGGGCATCCCCAATCTTAGGTTCTGTCCACTCCTTATTCCATAGTCCATCGAATCTTTACCCAAAACTTGAAAACTTCACAACACAAAACTTAACAGAAAACTCGTAAGCTCCATTAGTATAAGAAAATAAATCACCACTTAGGTACTGTTTTGAACTCATTCTAAATTCATATTGGTGTAATATCTAATGTATTCCAACTTCTCTATGGTTCATACCCCCCGTTACTACTCATAGATTCATCAAAATAAGCAAACAACACATAGAAAACAGAATCTGTCAAAAATAGAACAGTATGTAGTAATCTGGATCAAACGTATACTTATGGAACTCATAAAATTCTCAAATAAATTGGTGGACCTGAGGAATTTATCTATTAATCATCTGCAAAAATAATTAACTAAATAGCACTCTCCAATAAAAAATGGCAGCAAATCTCGCGAGCGCTAAAGTTTCTGTTTTTTACAGCATGATCGCAAAGACTTCACCCAAGTCTTCCCAAAGGTTATACTTGTCACAAACACTAATTAAAACATAAAACCACATCTAAACAGAGGCTAGATGAATTATTTATTACTAAACAGGAGCAAAAAGTAAAGAACAAGAATAGGATTGGGTTGCCTCCCAACAAGCGCTATCGTTTAACGCCCCTAGCTAGGCATGATGATTTCAATGATGCTCACATAAAGGATAAGAATTGAAACATAAAGAGAGAATCATGAAGAATATGACTAGCACATTTAAGTATAACCCACTTCCTATGCATAGGTATTTTGTGAGTAAACAACTTATGGAAACAAGAATCAACTTGCATAGGAAGGTAAAACAAGCATAACTTCAAAACTTTAAGCACATAGAGAGGAAACTTGATAGTATTGCAATTCCTACAAGCATATATTCCTCCCTCATAATAATTTTCAGTAGCATCATGAATGAATTCAACAATATAACCAGCACCTAAAGCATTCTTTTCATGATTTACAAGCATAGAATTTTTATTACTCTCCACATAAGCAAAATTCTTCTCATTCGGAATAGTGGGAGTATCATAAGAGACTCGAATACTATAAATTGTTTCCACATTAAAAGAGCAATATTGAGAAAAAGGGTAATCATAATCATGACAAGTTTTATAAATATAATCACTACTTTTTATAGCATAAGTATCATCACAATAATCATCATAGGTAGGAGGCATGCTATCATCATTAGAAATTTGCATATCAAAACTTGGGAGACTAAAAATATCATCTTCATTAAACGTAGCATCCCCAAGCTTGGGACAAACATTAATTGCAGCAAATATATTCTCAAAAAAAATCATCTTCATCAAACATAGCATCCCCAAGATTGGGCCTTTTCATATCATAAGCATAATCACTCTCATCATTAATAGTATGGATAGCACCAATAGTATAGCAATTATCATATTCTTCCAAGCAAGTGCCAAAAAGATTTTCAAGATCATAAGAAGTATCATTATCTTCCACAATTATATTTTCATGAGGCACAATAGTAATAGGAGCAGCATTATTTGGGGGAGATATCTTTTTACCTCTCTTCCTTTTTCTTTTCTTCTTCTTCACCACATCATGTGTGGGTTCAATCCTCTTTTTGGAGCTCCTTATTAATGAGATTGGTTGAATAGGAGGCTCTTCCTCATTACCTGATTCATTATAATAAATAATAGGATGGTATTGGGAAGTCTCTTCCCTTTCATTAGTATTCGCTTCATCTTCTATTTGTTTTCTTTTCTTTATGTAGTTGGCAATATAAGGATTTTCAATACAATTCACCGCACAATACATATAAATTTCCTCTAGATCAAAGCCAAAAAGTTTATCACGGGCAAATACTGGAAGATAGTTAGTTATACGTTTCATTTCTTTGTAACCCATAAGCAAACTAAGTTCATTATTATGTGCAAGAGAAATCAAGTCATCACAATTTTTGGAAACGATTAGATCATGAAACAATTTGCATCGGATGGTTAAATGACCACGTTCATTGCAAAGCTCACAAGTATGGCCAAGAAAATTTAAATTTTCAGCACAAACATCCAGCCTTTCTTGCAACAATTTAGTTTCTAAGTACTTATGCCTCTTACAAAATCTATCTTCCCTAATTGGTGTGTACTTGCAAACCCAATGCACTCCACAAAAATTGACTTGTTTATATGAGACATTTTCATCATAACTAGTGCAATCATCATTAGTACCATGGATATTTAAAGAGTTCATACTAACAACATTGCAATCATGCTCATCATTCAAAGATTTAGTGCCAAACATTTTAATGCATTCTTCTTCTAATACTTTGGCACAATTTTCCTTTCCATCATACTCACGGAAGATATTAAAAAGATGAAGTGTATGAGGCAAACTCAATTCCATATTTTTTGTAGTTTTCTTTTTTAAACTAAACTAGTGATAAAACAAGAAACTAAAAGACTCAATTGCAAGATCTGAAGATATACCTTTGTGACGCCCCGAGACCGACGCTCAAGACGGTTTTCATGTTTTTCGTTGTTGTCATGTGTTTCGATTGCTTTGTTGCACTCATTATGGGGCATCTCTTGCATTGCATCATGTCACCATGCACCCCGTTTTTAAAACTCAACTAAATAAATTGCATGGATCTTTGATTCATTTAAATCGAGGGAAATGCACATGGTGATTTCTCTTTACAACATATAAAAGTCTCCCAATATTATTAGGGAGCTATAATAAATATTCTAACACACTTGCAAATAATTTCATGTATTTTATACTTCAAGCTTGGTCCCCAAACTTTGCCCATAATTTATGTCACCGGTTTCCCGTTCTCCACAAAATTCCGAACATTTTGGACTCTCCAAAAATGTTTTCCTAATTCAAACTTATTTGAATCACATTCAAATGTGTTCGAATGCAATCCTTCCAAATGGTGCCAAGTGTATTTTTCTTGGATC
Source organism: Triticum dicoccoides (assembly GCF_002162155.2). Classification (NCBI taxonomy): domain Eukaryota; kingdom Viridiplantae; phylum Streptophyta; class Magnoliopsida; order Poales; family Poaceae; genus Triticum; species Triticum dicoccoides. Next base: position 647,410,154 of record NC_041392.1, read on the forward strand.
AAGCTCCTTTTTATGAGTCTAAGAAAATTGGCGACCTGCACCAATTCTTCTCCTATCTCTCTCTACATTTCTTATTTCTCGGTTTATTTGTTAAATCAAGAAATAAAGAAGTAAATAAGAAGAGGGAGAGAGAGAGAGAGCCCAGCCTTGCGACTTGGGCCTCCTGCGGCCCATTTGGCCCAAGGCTTCCCGCAGCCCAACCTGCGCTAACCCTAGGCACCCGAGCCGCCTCTCCCGATCCCCTCTCCCTCCGCCGCCAACAAACCCACGCTCGACCCCTCCTTTCGCCCGTGCCCCTTTCTCCCTTTCGATCTCTCCCTCACTCGCTACCTCTCCTTTCCCCTGCTCGCGCCGCCACACACACAACACAGGCACGCAGAGGGGCAGCGCCCCATGCCCATCCCCTTGACTGCTACCTTGGCCTCCGGCCATGGCGCCCGCGCCGGCGACCCTGCAGGCCGCTGCCCTGCTGCCATGTCCCGCCGCTGCCGCACGCCAAGTACCGCGCCTCTGCCGTCGTCACGACCTGCATCGGTCCCTGCCGCGCCCCTTCATCGAGCAGACGCAGCCGCACGTCGCCGGATCCCGTCCGCTGCGACCAGGAGCGCCGCCTCCCTCGACCCGCCTCACCGTCGTCCATGACCACGCCTTCGCCAAGTGTCAGCGCAGCCTGGCCACATCCTGTCGTTCTCCTTCATCGCCGGAACCGAGCCGTCCTCTACTTCCTCTACGCCGTCCAGGAGCCACCTCGCTCGCACGTGTCCTCCACCAGCAGCCTGCAACGCCTGAGGAGAGCCGAGCTCCTCCCGGTCCCCATGGTGGCTGCTTCCCCTGCCCCGAGTTTCCCAGGAGTCGACGTTAAGTCTCGCGCCCCCATGGCCTCGCTGCATCTCGTGCCGCTGCTCATGGCCTGCACCAACCTCCTCCTCCACCGTCAAGTCCGTCGTTCCCCGTCGTACCGTCACTGGAGTTCACGTCCAAGGCCCGCTGCAACCTCACCTTTGGCCATGCCCTTGCCTTCATGTACTGTTATCGCTGAATGCCAAGACCAAATGTTTTGTTTTCGCCAAGTTCTGTCAAACTGACCGTGTACGTCTACTGTCGCCGTGTTTTTTTCATCAAGATCGACTACAGCACAAAGATGTGAACAACTACGCGGAGAACGACTACACACGGGACCGTCAAGTTCTTCTACGTGCGTGTACAACTACACATTCGAGATGCGTCTAGTACCTCTACGGAAGACCCGAACGTCTACGATCTGTGTATGACGGCCGTTGCCAAAGACCGTCGAGTGAACAACTACCCTCGCCGTGGACTCGACAAGACAATGTGTACAACTACTTCCACGACGACCGTGCACCACTACCGTCATGAGAACGACTACTTCCTACGGTCGTCCCGAGAACACCTACTTACTTTACCGAACTCGAACCACCTTGAACGCACGCTTCAAAGGTATACCCCGAGACGACCGTCCGAGAACAAATGCTTGTGTTGTATGAGTTGCACCCTATGTTTGCACTGTGTCCGAGTTGTCACTTGCTCGGTCCTCCTCGTTTCCATGCCACTAACCCGTGGGAACCTGATAGTCGAGAGCACCCCACCATCTTGCTCAACTCGCTCACGCCTTATCTTTTTCACCGGCATCTCAATCGAGTTACCGGAACCGTTATGTTGCCGTGGCCCCTTTTCCTTCCGCCATGTCGACAAATGCTTCATATCATGTTCATGTCAACATTTTCATACAATTGCATAAAACTTGCACATGTCATTCGCATCATGATAATAACATTTATATGTTTAAAATTGTTGTTGCATAAAATTGCTAATGCATATGGGGATTACCGGATTTGTTGCTTGTTATATCCGGCCCCATTTAAATTGTTTAGATAGTATAGTTTTGTTATGCTTCACCTCTTGCCATGTTAACCAACATTTAATATTGTTGAGTACCTAACCGGGAGTGAACTAAATAATTGATGTGGTGTTCCGTCAATATGCAACTCGTTGCATATTGAGCTCCACTTAATTTGTAGTTTTGTTTGTTGCACTTTGCCATGCCATGCATATTTAAACCGGACATGCATCATACTTGGTTGTGCATCATGCCATATTTATGTGATGGTTGTTTATTATGTTGTTTGTTTCTTTCCGGGTTGCTTCTCTCATTAGCTTCGGTTTTGTTCCGGAGTCGTGAGGATTCGTTCGACTACGTTCATTTGTTTCTTCTTCATGGACTCGTTCTTCTTCCTTGTGGGATCTCAGGCAAGATGACCATACCCTCAAAATCACTTCTATCTTTGCTTGCTAGTTGCTCGCTCTATTGCTATGCCGCGATACCTACCACTTGCTATATCATGCCTCCCATATTGCCATGTCAAGCCTCTAATCCACCTTTCCTAGCAAACCGTTGTTTGGCTATGTTACCGCTTTGCTCAGCCCCTCTTATAGCGTTGATAGTTGCAGGTGAAGATTGAAGTTTGTTCCTTGTTGGAACATGGGTTTTGTTGGGATATCATTATTATATCTTGTTTACTTTAATGCATCTATATACTTGGTAAGGGTGGAAGGCTCGGCCTTATGCCTGGTGTTTTGTTCCATTCTTGCCGCCCTAGTTTCCGTCATACCGGTGTTATGTTCCATGATTTTGTGTTCCTTACGCGGTTGGGGGAATGGGACCTCCTTGACAGTTTGCTTTGAATATAACTCCTCCAGCAAGGCCCAACCTTGGTTTTACCATTTGCCACCTAAGCCTTTTTCCCTCGGGTTTCCTGAGCCCGAGGGTCATCTTTATTTTAAACCCCCGGGCAAGTGCTCCTCTGAGTGTTGGTCCAACATGTCAGCAGCCGGTGTCCACCAGGGGCAACTCTGGGTTGGCCTACCAAAATCTTGGACAATCCAGTGTGCCCTGAGAACGAGATATGTGCAGCTCCTATCGGGATTTGTCGGCACATTCGGGTGGCTTTGCTGGTCTTGTTTTACCGTTGTCGAAATGTCTTGTAACCGGGATTCCGAGTCTGATCGAGTCTTCCTGGGAGAAGGAATATCCTTCGTTGGCCCTGAGAGCTTGTGATGGGCTAAGTTGGGACACCCCTACAGGGTTTTGAACTTTCAAAAGCCGTGCTCGCGGTTATGGGTAGATGGGAATTTGTTAATATCCGGTTGTAGAAAACTTGACACTTAACTTAATTAAAATGCATCAACCGCGTGTGTAGCCATGATGGTATCTTTCTGGCGGAGTCCGGGAAGTGAACACGATCTCGTGTTATGCTTGAACGTAAGTAGCTTCGGGATCACTTCTTGATCACTTATTATCTTCTCGACTGTGCTTTGCTTCTCTTCTCGCTCTCTTTTGCGTAAGGTAGCCACCATATATGCTAGTGCTTGCTGCAGCTCCACCTCACTACCCTTTCCTACCCATAAGCTTAAATAGTCTTGATCTCGTAGGTGTGAGATTGCTGAGTCCTCGTGACTCACAGATACTTCAAAACAGTTGCAGGTGCCGATGATGCCAGTGGAGGTGACGCAACCCAGCTCGAGTGGGAGCTCGTTGAAGATCTTGGTCATTGTTTTATATTCTTTTCCGGTTGATCGGTAGTGGAGCCCAGTTGGGACGATCGGGGATCTAGCATTTGGGGTTGTCTTCTTTTATTTTGTTTCCGTAGTCGGACCTTGACTGTATTCTGGATGATGTATGTTTAACTTGTATTTGTGTGAAGTGGCGATTGTAAGCCAACTCTTTATCTCTTTGTTATTCAGTACATGGGATTGTGTGAAGATTACCCCTCTTGCGACAAACCTACCATGCGGCTATGCCTCTAAGTCGTGCCCCGACACGTGGGAGATATAGCCGCATCGTGGGTGTTACAAGTTGGTATCAGAGCCATCCCCGACTTAGGAGCCCCCTGCTTGATCGAATCATTGATGTTGTTGAGTCTAGAACAAAATGTTTTGAGTCTTAGGATTATATATATCGGAGAGTAGGATTCTTTTTACTCCTCAGTCCCTTCGTCGCTCTGGTGAGGCCTCGTGACGTAGAGTTTTGACTCTCCTCTCCTCAAATTTCCCTAAAAAATTTAGGATCACGCGGGTATCTTGGAATCGTTCCGATGGTTTTGTGACGAGAACATTGTTCTTGGTGCCTCCTGACATTTAGGGGTTGTGGCAGTGTCCCGGGGAGTTGAGCTCTGAGGTGTTGTCGTCACAATTTTATCGTTGCAGTTCTGGAATACCTGAGTTTCACCGACATCGAAAATCTCTTTTATGCAGTTGTTGGCGAGATAACCTCGACGCCACCCAGTACATGGGCGGGAGTTCAGGAGTATTGCCATAACTCGTATAACAGATGCTTTTCGAAGGTTGAGGTAAATGATTTCTGAAGGTTTCTTGGTTATGTGTTGAAGGATGGATACAGTTGGATGTAGGATTTGTTAGTTTTGGGGGGAGATATTATGCTTCCCCTATATCCCGAACACCTGATTGCATAACCAGAAAGTTTCAGGAGTTTATAAGTGGGAATTCAAGTAGCTCCTAGAATATCTTTCCAACAGACACATGATACGATATGGGATCTATCATATGTTTGTTTCCGGCTTATTCTGCAAGCCAATCCTTTGTTTTGTTTTTAGTTGTGGTATTCGAGTTGCTTCAAAGTCAAGTGTTGATTCCATACCTTCCTTAAGCGATGCTCTCATATTTCTATGAGAGCATTAATCCTTTTTTATCATCAAGGCTGTCATCTCAATTCTATTTCCAACCGTTGTGCTTCTCTTCAAGTGGATCTGACCATTTTCCCATCCGCAAGATCAACTCAAAGTCTTCTCAACATTATTTGTTTCATCCGTCTCAAGTTGCCTTTGTTTTCCCGCCCTCCCACCCCTTTTTCTTCAAGGACTCAAAGATATTCAAATCAAGTATCCTTTTTATTCATGTGAATTTTCTCCATTCCTTTCTTTCAATGTTCTTATCCGGTGATTCGCAGGAAGATTCTAACGGAGCCTCAAGTTCATCATTCTTCATTCTTTTTCTTCTTCGGTGGATTCAATTCAAGCTTTCGGTGTTGATCATATTCTTTTCCTTATTTCAAATGTTTTCTCATGTCAGTGCACCCCCCTAATCATTCACCTCTCGCTATTCATTTGTCCCGGAGTACTGAGATATCTCAAAAGGTTCAAGTTTCCATTCTAAATTCGTTCAAGTTCTTTTGAGGATGTTATCTCATTCAAGCCATTTAATTCAACCGGCACAATCTCTCTTTTAAATCGTTCAACGATGTATCTTTCGAGTGGGCCCTAACCCACAGGTCTTTTCCCAGGATCTTACCTGACTCTTCTAATTTTTCCGGAGTTATTCTCATATTCTTTTTCAAAGTTTGACGTAAGAATGAATTATCATCAGTCTTATGTCTTTCTCCAAGATCTTTCAAATTCTTTTCATTGTTGATTCAACCTTTATATTCTTCATTATTTCGGAGTACCTCAACAATTCATGGTGGTGTTTCCCGTCGTCATTCTCGGATTTGAAGACCCAAGAGGAGTTCCTCTTAAATTCTTACCCGTTATTCCAAAGATTCGTGATTCTAGCTTGATGCCATCCTCTCTTAATTGTTTTCAATTGTGAGATATTCTTTTCACCCATCCGGAGCAATTCACGAGTCTTTTCAGTCTGATTCTCCGGAGGCCATCATTTTGGGTTTATTCATTCACAGCTTTCAACTCTCATTCTCAAAATCTTACCGATGCATCGCTCATGTATTCTCTAGTCAGTTCATGATCTCTTTGTTTCACTTGTATCTAAATTCCCTCAAGTATCTTCATTCGTTTTTCCAATTCTACCCGGTGATTTGTGCCTTTGCTACTCTCATTTTCAATTCTTACGGTGGTTCACGCAAGAGTTTTATTCCTTGGTTATCATATCAATTCATTCGTTCTTTCAAATCCTAATGGTGGTTCGTTGAAGCCTTTTCTCAAGTTTGCGCTATATCTATCTTAATCCTTTCCACGAGAATAAGTAGTATGCCAAATCCGTTGCTTGTCATCAATTTAAATTGGTGAAGGATACGCATAACATAATTCTTATTCTTGCTTCATCCAAACAATGGATTCTTTTCTTCCAGAGATTGTCCATGATGAGTTAATTCTTGATTACAAGTGAGTCATCTTTCTTTTCCGGAGTTCCAAGGTTTTCCACTTTATCTCGTCGCGAAGCTCCATATAAATCATTACAAGGCTTCACCTTGTGTTTTCAACTTTCCTTTCTTTTTATCATCATTTTATTACCGGAGTTCTTCATGGAGGCTCTACATGGTGGTTCATCAAGGATTCCTTTCATTCTTCAATTGTTCGTCAAGATTTCTCTCGAAGCTATGATCCGCCAAGCTATACTTCAAGTATTCTTCATCTTGCATTTCAAAGTGCAATTCTTTCATATCTCATCTTTTGAGGTGGTGCTATGTTATTCTTGATAATTTCCCTTCGTGTTTCATGATTCACAAGTTATCAAGAATGAGGTATTTTAAATCCATTAATCTCTTCGTTGGAGTTGTCTTGTGTCATATTTCACCTAAAGCCTTCCCTAAGGAATGTTTCTATTGTGGCGCTTATCAATGATTCAAGTTATCTCTCTATCTTCTTGGTGGAAGAAGTTTTCATCTCTTCTTTATCCCCGATCAATCATTGTTTTTCGTTAGTGGCAGAATTTCACCTCAGTTTTGAGATGTTCTCCATAAGCCCACTACAAGCTTACTCTTTTCGTTGTTGGTTTTCCAACAACTCCGTTATAACCCTCTTGGAAGGGTGCCTTCCAAGATGATTTGTGGCAGAAGTTGTCATTTTCTTCTCAATTCTTTCTTTTCCAATGATCCAACTTCTATTCTTTCGTTCCGGAGGCATTGTGATGTTGCTCTTTTCACTCATCATCTCGGATTGCGAACATCATGTTCTTTCCTTTGCTTATACATTCAACCGGAGTGTTGTGTCATCCCTTCAATTTCTTTTCATCTTATCAAGTTTTCTTCTCTTTTCTATCGGAGTGCTCTCCAAATTATATCATTATTATGCCTTCTCTGTCTTGTTTTAACCGGAGTGTTGTGTCATCTGCTCAAGTTCTTTTCATCTTATAAAGTCTTGCATCTTGTTTCAATCGGAGTGCTTGCATCTACTTCTTGTCCATTGTAACCTTTTCTTATGTCTTTCAACCCACAAGGTTCCCTTAATGTTCCTCCTTTCTAACGGAGTGTTTTCAACCTCGTTCATCTTCGTTGTATTTTTTCTTTCAATTTGTTCAACCTCTCAAGGTTCTTTGGTTTTTGTCGTTTGTCAAAGAAGCAACTTAGTTTTACCTCTTCTCTTCCTCTCCCGCTTCTCTCTGGTGCCATTCTAGATCTCGGGACGAGATCCTCTCGTAGTGGTGGAGTGTTGTGACGCCCTGAGACCGACGCTCCAGACGGCTTTCATGTTATTCGTTGTTGTCATGTGTTTCGATTGCTTTGTTGCATTCATCATCGCATCTCTTGCATTGCATCATGTCATCATGCACCCCCTTTTTAAAACTCAACTAAATAAATTGCATGGATCTTCGATCCATTTAAATCGAGGGAAATGCACATGGTGATTTATCTTTACAACATATAAAAGTCTCCCAATATTATTAGGGAGCTATAATAAATATTCTAACACACTTGCAAAATAATTTCATGTATTTTATACTTCAAGTTTGGTCCTCCAAACTTTGCCCATAATTTCTTTCACCGCTTTCCCGTTCTCCACAAAATTTCGAACATTTTTGGACTCTCCAAAAATGTTTTCCTAATTCAAACTTATTTGAATCACATTCAAATGTGTTCGAATGCAATCCTTCCAAACGGTGCCAAATGTATTTTTCTTGGATCAAGCTCCTTTTTATGAGTCTAAGAAAATTGGCGCCCTGCTCCAATTCTTCTCCTATCTCTCTCTACATTTCTTATTTCTCAGTTTATTTGTTAAATCAGGAAATAAAGAAGTAAATAAGAAGAGGGAGAGAGAGAGCCCATCCTTGCCACTTGGGCCTCCCGCGGCCCATTTGGCCCAAGGCTTCCCGCAGCCCAACCTGCGCTAACGCTAGGCGCCCGAGCCGCCTCTCCCAATCCCCTCTCCCTCCGCCGCCAAAAACCCACGCTCGACCCCTCCCCTCGCCCGTGCCCCTTTCTCCCTCTCGATCTCTCCCTCACTCGCTACCTCTCCTTTCCCCTGCTCGCGCCGCCACACATACAAGACACGCATGCAGAGGGGCGGCGCCCCATGCCCATCCCCTTGACTGCTACCTTGGCCTCCGGCCATGGCGCCCGCGTCGGCGACCCTATAGGCCATGCCCTGCTGCTATGTCCCGCCGCTGCCGCACGCCAAGTCCTGCGCCGCTGCCGTCGTCACAACCTGCATCGGTCCCTGCCGCGCCCCTTCATCGAGCAGCCACACGTTGCCGGATCCCGTCCGCTGGGACCAGGAGCGCTGCCGCCTCGACCCGCCTCACCGTCGTCCATGACAACGCCTTCGCCAAGTGTCAGCGCAGCCTGGCCACATCCTGTCGTTCTCCTTCGTCGCCGGACCCGAGCCGTCCTCTGCTTCCCCTACGCCGTCCAGGAGCCACCTCGCTCGCGCATGTCCTCCACCAGCAGCCTGCAACGCCTGAGGAGAGCCGAGCTCCTCCCGGTCCCCATGGTGGTTGCTTCCCCTGCCCCGAGTTTCCCTGGAGTCGACGTTCAAGTCTCGCGCCCCCATGACCTCCCCGCATCTCGCGCCGCTGCTCATGGCCTGCACCAACCTCCTCCTCTACCGTCAAGTCCGTCGTTCCCCGTCGTACCGTCGCTAGAGTTCACGTCCAAGGCCCGCTGCAACCTCACCTTCGGCCATGCCCTTGCCTTCCTGTACTGTTGTCGCTGAACGCCAAGACCAAACGTTTTGTTTCGCCAAGTTCTGTCAAACTGACCGTGTACGTCTACCGTCGCCGTGGTTTTTTTCATCAAGTTCGACTACAACACGAAGATGTGAACAACTACGCGGAGTCGCGGAGAACGACTACACACGGGACCCGTCAAGTTCTTCTACGTGCATGTACGACTACACATCTGAGATGCATCTAGTACCTCTATAGAAGACCCGAACGTCTATGATCCGTGTACGACGACCGTTGCCAAAGACCGTCGAGTGAACAACCCCCCTCGCCGTGGACTCGACAAGACAATGTGTACAACTACTTCCACGACGACCGTGCACCACTACCATCGCGAGAACGACTACTTCCTACGGCTGTCCCGAGAACACCTACTTACTTTACCGAACTCGAACCACCCCGAACGCACGCTTCAAAGGTATACCTCGAGACGACCGTCCGAGAATGAATGCTTGTGTTGTATGAGTTGCAGCCTATGTTTGCACCGTGTCCGAGTTGTCACTTTCTCGGTCCTCCTCATTTCCATGCCACTAACCCGTGGGAACCCGATAGTCGGGAGCACCCCACCATCTTGCTCAACTCGCTCACGCCCTATCGTTTTCACCGGCATCTCAATCGAGTTACCGGAACCGTTATGTTGCCATGGCATCATTTTCGGATTCGTTGCCGTGGCCCCTTTTCCTTCCGCCATGTCGACAAATGCTTCATATCATGTTAATGTCAACATTTTCATACAATTGCATAATACTTGCACATACCATTCGCATCATGATAATAACATTCATATGTTTAAAATTGTTGTTGCACCAAATTGCTAATGCATATGGGGATTACCGGATTTGTTGCTTGTTATATCCGGCCCCATTTAAATTGTTTAGATAGTATAGTTTTGTTATGCTTCACCTCTTTCCATGTTAACCAACATTTAATATTGTTGAGTACCTAACCGGGAGTGAACTAAATAATTGATGTGGTGTTCCGTCAATATATAACTCGTTGCATATTGAGCTCCATTTAATTTGTAGTTTTGTTTGTTGCACTTTGCCATGCCATGCATATTTAAACCGGACATGCATCATACTTGGTTGTGCATCATGCCATGTTTATGTGATGGTTGTTTATTATGTTGTTTGTTTCTTTCTGGGTTGCTTCTCTCGTTAGCTTCGGTTTCGTTTCGGAGTTGTGAGGATTCGTTCGACTACGTTCGTTTGTTTTTTCTTCATGGACTCGTTCTTCTTCCTTGTGGGATCTCAGTCAAGATGCCCATATCCTCGAAATCACTTCTATCTTTGCTTGCTAGTTGCTCGCTCTATTGCTATGCCGCGATACCTACCACTTTCTATATCATGCCTCCCATATTGCCATGTCAAGCCTCTAATCCACCTTTCCTAGCAAACCGTTGTTTGGCTATGTTACCGCTTTGCTCAGCCCCTCTTATAGCGTTGATAGTTGCAGGTGAATATCGAAGTTTGTTCCATGTTGAAACGTGGGTTTTGTTGGGATATCATTAGTATATCTTGTTTACTTTAATGCATTTATTTATATACTTGGTAAAGGGTGGAAGACTCGGCCTTATACCTGGTGTTTTGTTCCACTCTTGCCGCCCTAGTTTCCGTACCGGTATTATGTTCCTTGATTTTGAATTCCTTACGCGGTTGGGGGAATGTGATCCCCTTGATAGTTCGCTTTGAATAAAACTCCTCCAGCAAGGCCCAACCTTGGTTTTACCATTTGCCACCTAAGCCTTTTTCCCTCGGGTTTCCGGAGCCCGAGGGTCATCTTTATTTTAAACCCCCGGGCCAGTGCTCCTCTAAGTGTTAGTCCAACCTGTCAGCAGCCGGTGGCCACCAGGGGCAACTCTGGGTTGGCCTACCGGAATCTTGGACAATCCGGTGTGAGAACGAGATACACTACACCAAGACACTACAAAGACGACATGCATCTGTTGGTATAAGTGAGTATCGCCTACACTTTTTTGTCCCAAACTATACCGACACACAGTATGTTAGTGTTGTTTAAGCTTGTGACACACTATCTGTCGCCAAAGCTCACAAAAACACCAACGAAATTTCTATTGGTAGATAGAGGCATTACCGATTGTTTGTGTGTCGCCAATTCGTGGGGACACAAAAAGTGTCGGCGTTGCGCTTCAGCCATGTCCGAAAAATATGGCGCGGGAAGAGAGCCAGGCGCGCGCCATAGGAAACACTCGATTCGCACCAGGCCATCAAAATAAAAGAAAAACACACCCGACCCGGCCCCCACGACCCCAACATGTTCGATCGATCCCCAATCTCATCCCCTCCCCTCTCTCCCTCTCTCTCTCGCGACCCACACACCCTAACCCTAACCCGACTGCGCCGCCGCGCCCGACATGGGCGCCGCCGCCCCAACCCACCAACCGGTCCCCTTGCGCCACCACTTCTCGGACCGTGGCCTCCCTTCCCTTAGTCCGCAGTAGCAGCAGTGTCATCTAGGACGGAGGAGCGCCGTCCGCCGCTGAGGAGCAGCAGCGCGGTCCGCTGCGCGCCGGGAACATCAGCACCATACGCCGGAGGATCCTCTGCACCGACTACTATTGAGGAGGAGCCCGCTGTTCTTCTTCCTTCAGTGGCGACCCCTGTCACGACCCCGCCTCCAGATCTCAACAAGTAAGATGCAGGTTTTTTTCCTTACCTATCTTCTTGTATGTTGCTATATGGAGTTCACATTTAATTGTGAATGGTTTATAACCTGATGGCATGCCTTGCGTAATTACATCCAGGAGGTTCCAGGTCTAGGAAATGGCATTATTGGTGTGGTGTTGTTCTGTTTTCTCAATGAATATGAGTCGCTCGATGGATGGGAATTGCTACTGTAAGTCATCTCAGAAACTAGTATTGACCCCCTAAAAAAGGAGTATTAATACAATACGCAAAATTATTAGGCTGCAGATAGTATGGGGTATATCAGTACATGACATAAAAAGTACTCCCTCCGTCCCATAATAAAAGAACGTTTTTCAAACTGTTTTAGCTTGGAAAACATTCTTATATTATGGGACAGAGGGAGTAAATGATATGCCTGATAATGTTTGCTTGTCTTTGTCAGGTTTTTTTATTTTCTTTTTGAGTGGCTTCACACACATGTGCTTTTCTGCTGTACTGTATCGCGCCACAAAGACAATACTCGCAGGGATTCTGAAAAATAACTTGAAGCATGACCATTAGTTAGTAGAGCATATTTTGCATTGCATCCATGACTTTCTTAGTGTGTGTGTTCACTTCTAGGTCACTGCATCATGTGAAAAAAAACTGCCGATGCTATAATTTCTCAAAGAAAAGGAAGTTCATGTGAAGAACCATGGCGACACATGTGAGAAAAATATATTTGAGTCAGATA
>NC_041392.1:647422943-647464214 GCF_002162155.2 Triticum dicoccoides
GGGTGGGTGGGTTGCGTAGTGAACATGAATTGAATATTATGAATGCAATTTCACTCAAAATATGGTGCATTTGTGCTGAAATGTAGAACCCTGGCGGCAAATGTGTCGGTAGAAGAATAGAACGTCACAGTAGTGAACATGAATTGAATAGTATGAATGCAATTCATTCAAAATATGGTGCATTTGTGCTGAAATGTAGAACCCTGGCGGCAAATGTGTCGGTAGAAGAATATAACGTCACACTATCTGTCGGCATAGCGCACTGACACACAAGTTGTCGCCGTAGCAATGGACGTTGCATAATCTGTCGGAAGATTTGTCGGCATAACATAGTCTGTCGGTGTAGAAATGTCTGTCGTTATAGATCTCACCAACGTTGTCATACTATCTGTCGGTCGGCAAAAATAGCTTTGTTCTGTCGGAAAAGGTTTTTGCCGACACTAAATGTGTCGCCTTAGGTGGCCTATGTCGACAGATTATTTGACGCTGCTTTGAGTGTCATGGTGTAGTGATATGTGCAGCTCCTATCGGGATTTGTCGGCACATTCAGGTGGCTTTGCTGATCTTGTTTTACCATTGTCGAAATGTCTTGTAACCAGGATTCCGAGTCTTATCGGGTCTTCCTGGGAGAAGGAATATCCTTCGTTGACCGTGAGAGCTTGTGATGGGCTAAGTTGGAACACCCCTGCAGGGTTTTGAATTTTCGAAAGCCGTGCCCGCGGTTATGGGCAGATGGGAATTTGTTAATATCTGGTTGTAGAGAACTTGACACTTAACTTAATTAAAATGCATCAACCGCGTGTGTAGCCGTGATGGTCTCGGGAAGTGAACACGGTCTCGTGTTATACTTGAAAGTAAGTAGCTTCAGGATCACTTCTCGATCACTTATTAGCTTCTCGACCATGCTTTGCTTCTCTTCTCGCTCTCTTTTGCATAAGGTAGCCACCATATATGCTAGTGCTTGCTGCAGCTCCACCTCACTACCCTTACCTACCCATAAGCTTAAATAGTCTTTATCTCGCGGGTGTGAGATTGCTGAGTCCTCGTGACTCATAGATACTTCCAAACAGTTGCAGGTGCCGATGATGCCAGTGCAGGTGATGCAACGCAGCTCAAGTGGGAGCTCGTTGAAGATCTTGGTCGTTGTTTTATGTTTTTATCCGGTTGATCGGTAGTGGAGCCCAGTTGGGACGATCGGGGATCTAGCATTTGGGGTTGTCTTCTTTTATTTTGGTTCCGTAGTCGGACCTTGACTGTATTCTGGATGATGTATGTTTAACTTTTATTGTGTGAAGTGTCGATTGTAAGCCAACTCTTTATCCCTTTCTTATTCAGTACATGGGATTGTGTGAAGATTACCCCTCTTGCGACAAACCTACCATGCGGCATGCCTCTAAGTCGTGCCCCGACACGTGGGAGATATAGCCGCATCGTGGGTGTTACAACCTTCAAGCACTCACCTCCCCGGCAACGGCGCCAGAAAAGAGCTTGATGTCTACTACACAACCTTCTTCTTGTAGACGTTGTTGGGCCTCCAAGTGGAGAGGTTTGTATGACAGTAGCAAATTTCCCTCAAGTGGATGACCTAAGGTTTATCAATCCGTAGGAGGCGTAGGATGAAGATGGTCTCTCTCAAGAAACCCTGCAACCAAATAACAAAGAGTTTCTTGTGTCCCCAACACACCCAATACAATGGTAAATTGTATAGGTGCACTAGTTAAGCGAAGAGATGGTGATACAAGTGGTATATGGATAGTAGATAAAGGTTTTTGTAATCTGAAAATATAAAAACAGTAAGGTAACTAATGATAAAAGTGAGCATAAACGACATTGCAATGCTAGGAAACAAGGCCTAGGGTTCATACTTTCACTAGTGCAAGTCCTATCAACAATAATAACATAATTGGATCACATAATTGTCCCTCAACATGCAACAAAGAGTCACTCCAAAGTCACTAATAGCGGAGAACAAACGAAGAGATTATGGTAGGGTATGAAACCACCTCAAAGTTATTCTTTTCAATCAATCCGTTGGGCTATTCCTATAAGTGTCACAAACAGCCCTAGAGTTCGTACTAAAATAACACCTTAAGACACAAATCAACCAAAACCCTAATGTCACCTAGATACTCCAATGTAACCTCAAGTATCCGTGGGTATGATTATACGATATGCATCGCACAATCTCAGATTCATCTATTCAAACCAACACAAAGTACTTCAAAGAGTGCCCCAGAGATTCTACCGGTGAGTCAAGCCGAAAACGTGTGCCAACCCCTATTCATAGGTTCATGGGCGGAACCCGCAAGTTGATCACCAAAACATACATCAAGTGAATCAATAGAATAACCCATTATCACCATGGTTATCCCATGCAAGACATACATCAAGTGTTCTCAAATCCTTAAAGACTCAATCCGATAAGATAACTTCAAAGGGAAAACTCAATCCATTACAAGAGAGTAGAGGGGAAGAAACATCATAAGATCCAACTATAATAGCAAAGCTCGCGATACATCAAGATCGTACCACCTCAAGAACACGAGCTAGAGAGAGAGATAGATCAAACACATAGCTACTGCTACATACCCTCAGCCCCGTGGGAGAACTACTCCCTCCTCGTCATGGAGAGCACCGGGATGATGAAGATGGCCACCAGAGAGGGACTGCCCCCTCCGGCAGGGTGCCGGAACGGGTCTAGATTGGTTTTCGGTGGCTATGGAGGCTTTTGGCGGCGTAACTCCTGATCTATTGTGCTCCTGGAAGTTTTTAGGGTATATGGGTATATATGGGAGGAAGAAGTACGTCGGTGGACCTCCGGGCTGTCCACGAGGCAGGGGGCGCACCCAGGGGGGTGGGCGCGGCCCCCACCCTCGTGGGCAGCCCGGGACTCTCCTGGTCCAACTCCGATACTCCGTGGGCTTCTTCTGGTCCAAAAATAAGTTCCGTGAAGTTTCAGGTCAATTGGACTCCGTTTGATTTTCCTTTTCTGCGGTACTCTAAAACAAGGAAAAAACAAAAACTGGCACTAGGCTCTGGGTTAATAGGTTAGTCCCAAAAATAATATAAAAGTGTATAATAAAGCACATAAACATCCAAAGTTGATAATATAATAGCATGGAACAATCAAAAATTAAAGATATGTTGGAGACGTATCAGTGGCTCCGGTCGCTGGAGGCCATGGCAGCAGGAGGGGCGCGCTCCGTTCATTTCCTGGCAGATAAGAAAACAATCGAGGAAGGGAGAGAGATTAGAGAAGGAAGGAGAGGGAAACAAGGGAGAGAAAGAGGAGACGGGTGGCGACTCATCTGCTGGGTTCGCCAGAGACGGTCGGCGGCATGGCCGAAGGCGGGGACGAGGTGCTCGAGGACAGGGAGGTGAGGTGGCTTGGGGAGGCAGGGCACGAACGTGGGAGAAGGAGCTCGGGCTCCTGGTGTGGTGGATGAGGGCGACACCCTTGTGATTGAGGTCACTGGTGGTGGTGCTTCGGTGGCCGAACGATGCTCGGGCGCGAGGCTGTGAGGTGTTTGGCGAAGAAGGCAGGGAGGACGCGGCCATGGATCGAGAGGAGAAGGTCGTTGGCTCGGTGCTGAAAACGAGGGAGGTGGTCGGGTCGGCCGGGCGGGCGGAGAGGTCGATCTGGGAGGATCCCGATGGAGATGGTGAGTGGGTGGCGGCGCGAGGAGGGGTATAGGGTTAGGCTAGGGTTTGATCTGATTTAGTAAATGGGTGGACTATATATAGGGAAATAGGATTGAGGTTGGACCCTCCGATCGTAATCGGGCTGTCCAGAAAAATATAGGTTAGGAAGTCCAATTAAGAAAACGGAGATGTTTTATAGATGTTTGGGGATGATCCGGACCCAACGGTGACGACTGTCCGGGTCGGGTCCGGGACAGCTTTTCGGACGCACGCGCGAGGAGGGCTGCGGGCTGATGAGAGAGGTTAGGTTGGGCCTGGTGGTAGGTAGTGGACTGTGCAGAAGGCCTCAGGCTGAGAGAAGAGAAGAGAGAGAAAGACCCGTCAGCAGTTTCCGGAGACCGAAAACGTCTGACGATTGGACCGACTGTATTGCCGCTATAGTTATCCGTTGGGGCGTCAAACGGACTCCGAATGCGATGAAACTTGGTTGGCGGCCTATCTACACTATAACAACACCACATGCCAACTTTCATCCCATTCCGAGAACATTTTTCGGCCACTTATAAAATAATATTTCGGACGTGCCTCGGGCGCGTGCAAGTGTGTCTGGGCTCAGAACGGACAACGGAAGGAACTAGGGAAACCCGGACGAATGCAAGTTTTGAAAACATGATGCCGCAATGCACATGATGACATGGCAAGATGCGATACACAAGAAAATGACATGGCAACAAACAACGAATAACTGAAAGACACCTGGCGCATCGGTCTCGGGGCGTTACAACACTCCACCACTACGAGAGGATCTCGTCCCGAGATCTAGGATGGCACCGGAGGGAAATGGAAAAGGAAGATAAGAGGTAAAACTAATTGGTTCTTTGACAAATGAGTGAAACCAAAGAACCTAGAGAGGTTAAACAATTTCGAGAAAAGAATACAACGGAGATGATCGAAGTTGAAAACACTCCGTTAGAAAAGAGGAACAAGGAACATCACGAGAACCCGAAAGACATGAGAAAAGGGTTGCAATGGGCAAGAAGTACATGCAAGCACTCTGGTAAAAACGAGATGTACAAGGAACGATAAGGATCGATTACGAAAACACTCTGGTTGGAAATGGAAGGTAAAGAATATGAGCTTGGCAAAATGAAAGCACTTGGATGAGACTCCGGTTAAAAGAGGAATGATAGCCACAACACCTGGGTCAAAACAAGATAGAGAAGGAATAAGAATGATATAATTTGGGCAGCACTCCGACTGAAAATGGAAGGAATTGAAGATGAGCTTGACAAGATGAGAAGATACTTGATGAAATCAACAACACACTACCTCCAGAACTATTGAAAGAATGGCACAAGGGGTAAAAAAAGATTTCGGACAGCACTCCAGTTGAGAAGGAAGGCAAAACTAGATAAGATGAGAGAACTTGAATGAAGGACACGACACTCCAGTTGAATGGATAGACAAAGGAAAGAGCATGATCTTGGCAAAACGAGATGATAGGACGAAGAGAGCAACATCACCATGCCTCCAGAACAAATGAATGGAAAACTAGATGGTTGGAAAGAAAAGAACGGAGAAGAAGAATGACAACTCTCGCAAATAAAATTGAAAGAGCATGCTTACGAAGAAAAGGTTGAACGGAGTTGTTGGATTATCAACAACGAAAGCATAAGCTTGATGTGGGCTAATGGAAGACATCTCAAAATTATGAGGTGACAACCTGCCACTCACGGGAAAAAGATTTGATTGAGAGCTAGAAACGATAGAAAGCTTCTCCCACCGAGGTGATAAGAGAACTTGGATCATAGGTAATCATCACAAAGAGCAACATTCCCAATGGAAGGCTTTAGGTGAAGTCTATACCAAGATAACTCCAAGGAAGAAAGTGATGGGTTTAAATACCTCATTCCTGACAACTTGCGAATCATGAAACACGAAAGAAATTGTCAAGAATGACATAACACCACCGCAAGAGACAATATAGAAAGAATTGCACTTTGGAATGCAAGATGAAGAATGCTTGAACTCCTCAAAACAAGAATGTGTTTAACACCATGTTCATTTTAGAGTATAGCTTGGCGGATCTTAGCTTCGAGAGAAAACTTGAAGAACAATTTAAGAATGAAAGGAATCTTTGATGAGCCACCATGTAGAGCCTTCATGAAGAACTCCGGTAACAAAATGATGATAAAAAGAAAGAGAAGTTTAAAACACAAGGTGAAGCCTTGTAATGATTTAGATGGATCTTCGCGACAATATAATTGAGAGAGCTTGGAACTCCGGGAAAAGAAAAAATGAAACAATTGAAATTGAGAATTTGATGAGCCTCCGGAATAAGGAATTGAATTTACTCGATGAAACAAGAATAAGAATTACATTATGCTTATCCTTCACTAATTTAAATTGATGACAAGCAACGGATTTGGCATACTACTTATTCTCGTAGAAAGGATTAAGATAGATATGGCACAAACTTGAGAAAGGTCTTCAACGATCCGCCGGTAGGATTGGAAAGAACGAATGAATAGATATGAGAACATAGGAAGAGGAATCTTGAACAAACCACCGTAAGAATTGAAAATGAAAGTAGCATAGGCACAATTCACCGGGAATAATTGGAAAACGAATGAAGATACTTGCTAGGATTTAGATACATGAGAACGAAGAGATCATGAACTGATTAGAGGATATTTGAACGATGCACCGGTAAGATTTGGAGAACGAGAGCTGAAAGCTTGAATGGATAATTCTGAGATGATGGGCTCCGAAGAATCAAACTGAAAAGACTCCTGAAATGCTTCGGATGGGTATGAAAAGAATTCTCACAGTAAAAAACAATTAAGAGAGGATGGCATCAAGCTAGAGAACCATGAATCTTCAAGAGAACAAATAGATTTGGAGGAAAAACTCTTCTTTGGTCTTCAAAATCCGGGAATGGCGTCAAGAAAAACACCATCAAGAATTGTTGAGACACTCCAGAAAGAAGAAATAGAAAGGTTGAACCAACGATGAAAAGAATTTGAAAGATCTTGGAGAAGACATATGACTGATGACAATTCATTCTTATGTCAAACTTTGAAATGAATTTGCGAATAACTCTGAAAAAATTAGAAGAGTTAGGTAAGATCCTAGGAAACGACCTGTGGGTTAGGGCCCACTCAAAAGAAACACCATTGAACGATTTAAAAAATAGATTACGCCGGTTGAATTAAATGGCTTGAATAAGATAACAATCTCGAGATAGCTTAAGCGAATTAGCAATGGCATGCGAATCTCCTGAGATATCTTCAGCACTCCGGAACAATTGAATAGCAAGTGGTGAATGATATGAGGTGCACCAGCATGAGAAAGCATTGGACAAACGAAAGGACTATGCTCAATACCAAAGCTTGAATTGAATTCACCGAAAAAAGAAAATAAAGAAGAATGATGGATTAGTAGAGCATCTTCATGAGAAACACCGGGTAAGAACATTGATTGAAAAGAATGAAGAGACTTCACATGAATAAAAGGATTCTTTATTAAGAAATCTTAGTCCTTGAAGAAAAAAGGAATGGGTGGGCGGGAAAACAAAGGCAACTTGGGGACAGATGAAACAAACAACATTGAGAAAACCAAGAGGTGATCTTGCAGATGTTGAAATGATCAGATCCACTTGAAGAGAAACACGCCGGTTGAAAAGGATTGGCATGACAATCTCGATTATCATGAAGGATTAGTATTCACATAGAAATATGAGAACACCACTTAGGGAAGGTATGGAATCAACACTTGACATCGAAGCAACTTGAATACCAGAACTCAAAACAAAACAAAGGATTGGCTTGCAGAATAAGTCAGAAAAAAAAACATATGATAGATCCCATATCGTATCATGTATCTATTGGAAGGATGTCCTACGTGATACTTGAATTCCCACCTATAAAACTCCCGAAACTTCCTGGTTACGCAATCAGGTGTTGGGATACAGGGGAAGCATAATATCTCACCCAAAACTAACAAATCCTACATCCAGCTGTATCCATCCTTCAACACATAACTAAGAAACCTTCGGAAATCGTTTACCTCAACCTTCGAAAAGCATCCGTTATATGAGTTATGGCAATGCTCCCGAACTCCCGCCCCAGTACTGGGTGGCGTCGAGGTTATCTCACCAACAACTGCATAAAAGAGATTTTCGATGTCGGCGAACTCAGGTATTCCAGAACTACAACGATAAAATTGTGACGACAACACCTCGGTGCTCAACTCCCCAGGACACTGCCACAACCCCTAAATGTCAGGAGGCACCAAGAACAATGTTCTCGTCAAAAAATCATTGGAATGATTCCAAGATACCCGCGTGATCCTAAAAAAAATTCGTGAAATTTGAGGAGAGAAAAGTCAAAACTTCTACGTCAGGAGGCCTCACCAGAGCAACGAAGGGACTGAGGAGTAAAAGAATCCTACTCTCTGATATATATAATCCTAAGAATCAAAATATTTTGTTCTAGACACAACAACGTCAGCGATTCGATCAAGCAGGGGGCTCCTAAGTCGGGGATGGCTCTAATACCAACTTGTAACACCCATGATGCGGCTATATCTCCCACGTGTCGGGGCACAGCTTAGAGGCATAGCCACATGGTAGGTTTGTGGCAAGAGGGGTAATCTTTACACATCCCATGTACTGAATAAGAAAGGTATAAAGAGTTGGCTTACAATCGCCACTTCACACAAAACATAAGTAATCCATACATCATCCAGAATACAATCAAGGTCCGACTACGGAACCAAAATAAAGAAAGACACCCCAAATGCTAGATCCCTGATCGTCCCGACTGGGCTCCACTATTGATCAACAGGAAACGAAACAAGACAATGACCAAGATCTTCATCGAGCTCCCACTTGAGCTGGGTTGCGTCACCTGCACTGGTATCATCGGCACCTGCAACTGTTTGGAAGTATCTGTGAGTCACGAGGACTCAGCAATCTCACACCCGCGAGATCAAGACTATTTAAGCTTATGGGTAGGAAGAAGGTAGTGAGGTGGAGCTGCAGCAAGCACTAAGCATATATGGTGGCTAACTTACGCAAATACGAGCGAGAAGAGAAGCAACGCAACGGTCGTGAAGCTAGAAGTGATCAAGAAGTGATCCTGAAACTACTTGCGTTCAGACATAACATGAGACCGTGTTCACTTCCCGGACTCCGCCGAGAAGATACCATCACGGCTACACACACGGTTGATTCATTTTAATTAAGTTAAGTGTCAAGTTCTCTACAACCGGATATTAAGAAATTCCCATCTGCCCATAATCGCGGGCATGGCTTTCGAAAGTTCAAAACCCTGCAGGGGTGTCCCAACTTAGCCCATCACAAGCTCTCACGGTCAACGAAGGATATTCCTTCTCCCGGGAAGACCCGATCAGTCTCGGAATCCCGGTTACAAGACATTTCGACAATGGTAAAACAAGACCAGCAAAGCCGCCCGATGTGCCGACAAATCCCGATAGGAGTCACACGTATCTCGTTCTCAAGGCACACCGGATAGGTCAAGCTACGAGTAAAACCAAACCTCAAGTTTCCCCGAGGTGGCCCCGCAGGTTGACCGCTTCGGACCAACACTCAGAGGAGCACTGGCCCGGGGGGTTAAAATAAAGATGACCCTTGGGTTGGCCGACCCAAGGGAAGGGTAATAGATTGTTAGGCAAATGTAAAACCAAGGTTGGGCCTTGCTGGAGGAGTTTTATTCAAAGCGTAAGGAACGCAAATACCCAACCGCATCAAGGGGTTCCCATAACACCCAACCGCGTAAGGAACGCAAAATCAAGGAACATAACACCGATATGACGGAAACTAGGGCGGTAAGAGTGGAACAAAACACCAGGCATAAGGCCGAGCCTTTCACCCTTTACCAAGTATATAGATGCATTAATTAAATAAGAGATATATTGTGATATCCCAACATAACCATGTTCCAACATGGAACAAACTTCATCTTCACCTGCAACTAGCAACGCTATAAGAGGGGCTGAGCAAAGCGGTAACATAGCCAAACAACGGTTTGCTAGGAAAGGTGGGTTAGAGGCTTGACATGGCAATATGGGAGGCATGTTATAGCAAGTGGTAGGTAGCGTGTCATAGCAATAGAGCGAGAAACTAGCAAGCAAAGATAGAAGTGATTTCGAGGGTATGGTCATCTTGCCTGAGATCCCGCAAGGAAGAAGAACGAGTCCATGAAGAAGACAAACGAACGAAGTCGAACGAATCTTCACAAACGCGACATTATCGGAACTAACCCGAAGAAGCAACACGGTAAAGAAACAAACAATATAGTAAACAACCAAGCATAAACATGGCATGATGCACAATCAAGTATGATGCATGTCCGGTTTAATGAAACATGGCATGGCAAAGTGCACAAGCAAAACTACAAGTTAAGTGGAGCTCAATATGCAACGAGTTGCATATTGACAAAACACCACAACAATTATTTAGTTCTCTCCCGTTTAAGTACTCAACAACATTAAATATTTGCTAGCATGGCAAGGGGTGAAGCAAATGAAAACTACCTATCTAGGCAAGTTTAAATGAGGCCGGAACAACAAACAACAAGTCCGGAAACTCCTCATGTGCATATTTTAGGTTTGATACTGTTATGTCCTAAACCATATTTTAGAGTTGTTAAACATGCAAGATGAATGCACCATGTTAAACTAGGCATTTTGCTACGCCACTTACATATAAAATTTGTTAAGTTTGGAGCTGCGATTAATTAGTTATGAATTAAAGCACTTTAGCATGGCATTATGCAAAATAAACACAAACAACATATTACACATTTTAAACATGTATGAAACTTGGATATTATGAAACTAGAAGAAATTCTAGTCATGTTTCATATATAAAGTTTCTACATATGATGCATTATTCATAAGTTATTATATGCATGAAGACTAGGGGTTTTTCTATAAAACCGTAAACTCTGGATAAATGGAAAAATTCGTAGAACGGGAAAAAACATGACATGGGCTCAATCTGAGGTGGACTGGGCTGCGGGGAACTGCTCACGCCGGGCCAACAGAGAGAAAGAAAAAAACAAGGAGGCGTTGGGGGCCTCACCATGGGCTGAGGCCCAGTTGGTGGGGAGGCTGCAGGAGGGGCGCGCTGGGCCTTGGAGGTCACTGGAGGCGCGGGACTTGGCACGGCGCTGGGCCTCGCAGGAAGATCGAAGGCAGAGCGTGGTCAACACGCGGGAGCGGTGACCCACATCGATGTAGGGGCGCGACTGAGGTCGCAACGAGCAGGGAAGCAGAGGATGCAGCGGCGCGGCTGCAGCTTGGCGTTCGATCTGGAGCAGGGAAGACAGGGGGCGGCGTGATGTAGAGGGCGCAGGGGAGGCAGTGGCTGGTCGAGGGACTTGGGGAAGAGCAACAGCGGCGGTGCAGGGCGCGGTCAAGGCAAGCAGTGCTCGCGTCCTGAAACTGACAAAGCGGGCGGCGACAGCTTCATTCGTCTGATTGAAGCAGAGACGAGGCCCTGCGGCGGGAGGCGAGCACGGGCAGTCGGGGTGAGAGGAGCCGGCCCGATCTGGCGGCAGGGACGGCAAGGACACACACGGCGACTCTGGTCGCAGGCGGCCATGGCATCAGGAGGGGCGCGCTCCGTTCGTTTCCTGGCAGATAAGAAAACAACCGAGGAAGGGAGAGAGATTAGAGAAGGAAGGAGAGGGAAACAGGGGAGAGAAAGAGGAGACGGGTGGCGACTCATCTGCTGGGTTCGCCGGAGACGATCGGCGGCGTGACCGGAGGCAGGGACGAGGTGCTCGGGGATAGGGAGGTGAGGTGGCTTGGGGAGGCAGTGCACGAACGCGGGAGAAGGAGCTCGGGCTCCTGGCGTGGTGGATGAGGGCGACGCCCTCGTGGTTGAGGTCACTGGTGGTGGTGCTCCGGTGGCCGGCCATCGATCAAGAGGAGAAGGTCGTTGGCTCGGTGCTGAAAACGAGGAAGGTGGTCGGGTCGGCCGGGCGGAGAGGTGGATCTGGGAGGATCCCGATGGAGATGGTGAGTGGGTGGCGGCGCGAGGAGGGGAATAGGGTTAGGCTAGGGTTTGATCTGATTTAGTAAATGGGTGGACTATATATAGGGAAATAGGATTGAGGTTGGACCCTCCTATCGTAATCGGGTTGTCGAGAAAAATATAGGTTAGGAAGTCCAATTAAGAAAACGGAGATGTTTTATAGATGTTTGGGGATGATCCGGACCCAACGGTGACGACTGTCCGGGTCGGGTCCGGGACAGCTTTTCAGACGCGCCCGCGAGGAGGGCCGCGGGCTGACGAGAGAGGTTAGGTTGGGCCTGGTTGTAGGTAGTGGACTGTGCAGGCTGAGAGAAGAGAAGAGAGAGAGAGAGACCTGACAGTAGTTTCCGGAGACCGAAAACGTCCGATGATTTGACCGACTGTATTGCCGCTATAGTTATCCATTGGGGCGTCAAACGGACTCCGAATGCGATGAAACTTGGCAGGCGGCCTATCTACACTATAACAACACCACATGCCAACTTTCATCCCATTCCGAGAACATTTTTCGGCCACTTATAAAATAATATTTCGAACATGCCTCGGGCGCGTGCAAGTGTGTCTGGGCTCAGAACGGACAACGAAAGGAACTGGAGAAACCCGAACGAGTGCAAGTTTTGAAAACATGATGACGCAATGCACATGATGACATGGCAAGATGCGACACACAAGCAAATGACACGACAACAAACAACGAATAACTGAAAGACACCTGGCGCATTGGTCTCGGGGCGTTACAGAGGCCTGTGCACGAGGTCAAAGAAACAGAAAGAGAAAGATGTGAGGAAAACGATGAAGGAGATAAACGGAGCGAAGGGATAAGGTGGGATGCATGCGATTGCTGGGCCGTAGGATCTAACTTGATCCAACGAGCCGCGCACGTCCGGTGGAGCGTTCGGCCGGTGCGCCGGGTCGAACCGTTTCCCTTTTAAGGACCGGCAGTTTGTCTTTTCATGTTTTAGTGAAGTATGGGAAATGTTTGTGCCCGGCCGACCGTGCGATCAAGCCCATCCCACGTCTCACATAGGTCCCTACCCCACCTTATCTTATTTTTCTCTATCTTTTCTTTCTCCTGATCCCCTTCTCTCTCAGCCGCTCGTCTTCTTCCTTCCTCCAGATCCTCTTCTCTCTCTCAGCTGCTCCTCGTCTTCCTCCTTCTAATCTCGTCACTGGCTAGCCTCAATCCCGCATTAAATCCCCACCTTCAACCTCAACTCCCATGCCCACTTCTTTCACTGCCCCCGGCTTGCAGGTTCCTTCCGCCCCGGCAAGCCGGAGTTGGAAAGCCGCCATGGACATGCCATCCGTGAGGTATTGCTCACAGTTTCCCATGTTGGAACCGTCCATTGGAGATGCTACAACCACGGTGGTGCGACCTCCTCCCCCACTGATACAACCATCCCCTCCCAAAACGAACCTGAAGCATTTTTTGCTCCTCCAACGATGCTCCAACTGACGACCCAAAAAGCTACAATTGTTTGATTCGAAAGATTCAACCCGCGGCATATAAAGCTTCAACCAGACACCATGTACTGAGAAAGCTACAATCGTTCACATGAAAGCTTCAACCGTAGTTTGAAAAAGTTTCAACGGACCACCCGTGCAACCGAAAAAGCTACAACCGTTCATGCGAAAGCTTCAACCGATGAAATAGAGAAGTTTCATTCGACCACTAGGAAATAAAAAAAGATACACCGTCGAATTGGGAAGCTACAACCGTTGAATTGAAAAGCTTCAACCCACTTTGTAGAAAGCTTCAACCGGATTTATAGAAAGCTTCAACCTTGCGAGTACACAACAAAAAAGTTGCAATTGTTGACATGAAAAGCTTCAACCCTATTTTTGAAAAGTTTCAACCAGAGACCGGCGACAAAAAGTTGGAACCGGCACCTCACCATTGATGCAACCAACAACTGTGATGGCTTCACGGTGGAGCTGCAGTGTTGCCGAGCTCCAGGGGCAGGCGGGAAGATTTTTTATTGGGTCTGATTTGCTGCATAAGGGGGGGGCATGGGGCACCAGTGCATCAACCGGCGAGCGGTGTCGATGGCACAACGACCGGTGCGAGGTCGGACATCCATCACGGGGTCGATGGGCTCGCGGCCCTCTGTGCGTGCTAGAGACGAAGAAAAGATGAGTTGAGATCTGACTGTCAACGTCCCCTCAATTCAATGACTGCTAGGCGTCCGGCCGAAAGTTGGCCGGCCGGCTGGCACCTAGGGTCGCCCTTTCTTAAAACTATACATTTCAGAAAAGAGAGAAGCCCATGAGAGAAAAGAGAGAAAAAAATAAACCCATAATATCACACATTCCTTTATGATGCCCTAGAACACCGCATACCCGATAACCCATTAAGGCTTAAACCTATCAATGCATCTCTAGGAAACCCCCTATTAGTCCAAAAGCTTTCCCTTATCCCATTTTCCTACAACATTTAAGGGATTCAATGTTTATTCTTCTAGCAGACCCCCTATAAATTGATCCCTTAAAAAATATTTTACCAATTCTTCCAAACGCTTTTCAAACTTTACACATTAATTAAAAACTTGAACATCAGGCTACAGGTGGACGTGGGCTGCGTGCGGCGCCCACATCCAAGCCCAATAAAAACGTGTTCGTGGACACCTGCGGATTAGCGTGAGAGTATGTGGGACTTTGCAGGCTATCCCATGAAACCCACATGTGCCCACATCTTCACACGCGACCACACGGTAACTGCTAGAAGTCGAGCAATTAGATCGAGGTCGAGGTGAGCAGTAGTAGGAGTGCCGCCATTGGCTTCACCTCCATGCATCCACTCATACTGTGCCCGAGAAGCCCCATTCGCTAATGGAGGAGAGCTTAGCCGACACCGCTGCTAGCTCTTCGATCGCGAAACCGTCTGGCGTTAACGTTGTAGGATGTGATGCTGCCCATCGAGGGCCTTTGGTTACTCCCATTCAACATCCATATCAACCATGTTGCTTAACTCACTGCCTACCTCAGCATAATTTTCTTCCCATGCACACACGCTTGCCGACCGACACCACTGCTTGTGCTCTCCGCTTGGTTGTGCTACAAGCGGCGCAAGTTCGCAAGTACTAGGTGCTGCCGCCGCTCACGTAGTGTACTAGCACCATGCCATCTGGTCCATCTCAAGCGTAACTTAAGCGGGATTATATGGGCTTACAAGGGCACCGCTTAATCTTGATTTTTGTACTAGATCATTGATGACGCGCGTTGCTGCGCCCGTCTATTTTGACTTAAAAGAGTTGTTAGGGATATAAAGTAACTTGTATATAGAGAGAAAGACACACACACACAGAGAGAGAAAGAGTACAAATATTTCAGAACTTTTGTGCAATATTTATTATCTAAAAAATCTCAATGCGTTCTGGCCAGTAATACAAGTATACATTGTGGTCTAAGGGACAAATATTCTTACATTGCGTCAGGATAGATGACTGAATGTGTACTTGCTCAGATTTGAGGCTGAATCCCATCTGATCTACAATAACAATAATAGTAAAAAAATCTGAAACTTTCCGCAAAAAAAAAAAAATCTGAAACTCAATATCACATGCCAGTGGGTTGTTGTGAAACAATGGCTCAAGTTGTGTTACATCTTAACAAGCTTACAATTGCTTACACTGAAGTACAAACAAAATATTCGTTAGTAAGGTAAATCAATTGAGGAAATAACTACATAAGTAGTGTCCCAAGGAGAAGTGCACAACAGTTATAATTGCTCCGTAAATAACATGGTGTATGTTGATGAAAGAAACAATAATAGCAACATTACCTACAGAACATATTAATAAAATGGATGTATGCATCATCTAGATGCAGAGGCCGGGGGTCCTCCTCCATTTCTAAAAATTAAAAAAAGGAACATTTTTGCTAGTATCCGTAAGTGAACACAGTGTGTTCCACGGAGACCTTGTTTTGTGTGCAGGTCTTGAGGGCATTGTTAAGTAATAAACTAATTAAGATGGAGACTGCAGGTCTTAATATATTACTCATTAATTAGACTCGCTAGCTAGCTACTCCCTCTGTCCGAAAAAGCTTGTCCCTCAAATGAATGTATCTAGCACTACTCCCTCCGTTCGAAAAAGCCTGTCCCTCAAATGGATGGGACAAACTTTTTTGGACGGAGGGAGTAGCTATTAGATGGCTTGGGAATGCCCCGTCTCTCCCCCGTGATGCGGCGCCGCCCCGCACCGGGGAGCCCCCGCCCTCCTCCTACAGCCTCGCCCAATCTCCGCTCCCCTCCGCCGCCGTCGTCCGGGGCGTCACAGGGCAAAGCCCTTGTGGCGTGGCGGCGGCGGCGGTTTTGCTCGGATCTCGATCTGGTTGGGAGGCGGCGCTCCTTTCCGGCCAGATCGGCGGCGGTGGCGCAGATCGGCGGCGACATGGAGGTGGTGCGGCGGCGGCAGGGGAGGACGGCACCAGCAACGGCGGATCTGGCCGTGACTCAGTCGGGCTAATTCGTTGTGCTACCAATCTCAATCGCCATCCGCGTGAACTGCTCTGGGCTTGATCTGCAACACGAGGATGCCTGGGGCGCCGCCCCTAGGCTTGTTGGTGGTGGCCTTCTTCTTCGTCGGAGTTGGTCGGCCGGCTGGCTGTGTACGCATGGTCACGGCGGCGGTGGTCGCAGTGACCGGTGGCTTCGCCGGTCGGCGGCGGCGGAACTTTGCCGGTGGCAGCGACAATGTTCTGTCTGGATCTCGGGGCGGCGGCCCTGGACGGTGGCGGCCGGTGAAGCTAGGGCTTCCCGTGGCGGCATGGCGTGGGGTAGTCCCTGTCCAAGGCGGATCTGTGACGGCGATCTGCTATGGATTGGTTCGGATCAGAGACGGTGACGAGTGCGTTGGATCCTTCTCGGCGGCTCTCGCGGCTTGGCGAGGCGGGGTGGGAGCCCTCCTCCTAGCACTACTAGGGAAAACCTTATACACAGAACTTTAGTTGTAGCGCGTGTTAAAAAAGCACGCTGGTGCTAAGTAGCAGTAGCGCGCTGGTGTAAACGGCGCTACAGATACAATTGTAGCAGTAGCGTGCCTGAAGATAAAAGTGCTACTACTAAAATTCCCACAACTTAGCCGATAGGCTACACATAGTAGTAGCGATCTACGTAGAACCGCGCTACCGCTACTTGTTTTGTAACAGCGCATTTACGAACAAAGGCTCTACTGCTAACGAAAATAAAATTAAATGAAAAGCAAATAAAAAGAGAAAGAAATAGCAGTAGCGCTTGTTAAAAACGCGCTATAGCTATCATAGCAGCAGCACACTTCCTGGAACGTGCTACTGCTACTCAGCACGATGATGTGGCGACGGTGATGATGAAGTTACCGGCGTAGGGCTTCGCGTAAGCACTACGATGATATGACCGAGGTGTGTAACTGTGGAGGGGGGCACCGCACACGGTTAAGAGAAACTTGTGTGTTCTAGGGTGCCCCTCTACCCCCGTATATAAAGGAGGGGAGGGGGAAGCCGGCCGGCCCTGTAGGGCGCGCCAGGAGGAGGGAGTCCTACTAGGACTCCAAGTCCTAGTAGGATTCTACCTGGAGGAAAGGGGGAAGAAGGAAGGGAGAGGGGGAAGGGAAGGAAAGGGGGGCGCCGCCCCCTTCCCCTAGTCCAATTCGGACCCAGGGGCACGCGGCCAGCCCCTTGTGGTCCTTCCTTTCCCCCCACTAAGATCCATCAACGCCCATTAGTTCCCCCGGGGGGTTCCGATAACCCTCCGGCACTCCGATAACTATCCAGTACCTCTCGGAACTCATCCGGTGTCCGAATAACATCGTCCAATATATCAATCTTTATGTCTCGACCATTTCGAGACTCCTCGTCATGTCTGTGATCTTATCCTGGACTCCAAACAATCTACGGTCATCAAATCACATAACTCATAATACAAATTGTCATCGAACGTTAAGCGTGCGGACCCTACGGGTTCGAGAACTATGTAGACATAACCAAGACACATCTCTGGTCAATAAAAAATAGCGGAACCTGGATGCTCATATTGGCTCCTACATATTCTACAAAGATCTTTATCGGTCAAACTGCATAACATACGTCGTTCCCTTTGTCATCGGTATGTTACTTGCCCGATATTCGATCGTCGGTATCATCATACCTAGTTCAATCTCATTACCGGCAAGTCTCTTTACTCCTTCCGTAATGCATCATCCCGCAACTAACTCATTAGTCAGATTGCTTGCAAGGCTTATAGTGATGAGCATTACCGAGAGGGCCTAGAGATACCTCTCCGAAACACGGAGTGACAAATCCTAATCTCGATCTATGCCAACTCAACAAACACCATCAGAGACACCTATAGAGCATCTTTATAATCACCCAGTTATGTTGTGACGTTTGATAGCACACAAGGTGTTCCTCCGGTATTCGGGAGTTGCATAATCTCATAGTCAGAGGAACATGTATAAGTCATGAAGAAAGCAATAGCAATAAAACTAAACGATCAATTATGTTAAGATAACGGATGGGACTTGTCCATCACATCATTCTCTAATGATGTGATCCCGTTCATCAAATGACAACACATGTCTATGGTCAGGAAACTTAACCATCTTTGATTAACGAGCTAGTCTAGTAGAGGCATACTAGGGACACTCTGTTTGTCTATGTATCCACACATGTACTAAGTTTCCGGTTAATACAATTCTAGAATGAATAATAAATATTTATCATGATATAGGGAAATATAAATGATAACTTTATTATTGCCTCTAAGGCATATTTCCTCCACAAGAATGCATCAAGAAAAAGATCCGACGGCTAGGAATCCCGAGCGGTGAGGAGGCTGGGTGGCTCCTGACATTCTTATTTCTGGATAAGACGTCAAAAAACTTCTTGCATCATGGGACAAAGGAAGTAGTCAGTTTGGTCCCAATAACCATGTGAGAGCCATTTGGCCACATATATAAATGATATAAAAGTAACATGAACATGCCAAAAATTATAGATATGTTACATACGTATCAATAGGCAGCCAGGTTGGCGTTAGAGGGCGATAGGAGGAAGAAGATGGCCGGAGGAAGGAGAAAGAACCACAACAGTAAGATTCTCATTGGATGGCTCTCAAGGTCGATTGACGTCAACAAAATTCAATGCAAACAATTACATATAGACAGTCCCCTAGTATTTGCATCCCATGAAAATACCAGACATACATAATATGATTTAAATATGTCATATTTGCATCAAAAATATGATTTAAATATGTCATATTTGCATCAACAGGCGAAAGCCCTCACTACATATATATATATATATATATATATATATATATATATATATATATATATATATATATATATATGTTTGATCACGTCTTTGAGACATATGGGGCACATACCAGCACTCACCTCGTCAAGAAGTTTCTCCGTACTTGACCAATATAGGGCTGATAGGTTAATGACATCACGACAGTCCACCTTCATGTTGAAGCTAAAGTCAGATCCTACAACCCTGTTTTGGCAAAACAATGATAAGTCCAAGAACACTATTAAATCATCACTTGTGCCCCCAACAAATACCAGCAAGGGTGTAAGCTTATTGGCTTGTTGATTGTACACAATATTAATGTGTAAAGTTGAAGGATTTTTAACTATATTTTAGGCATAAAAATAACTAAAATAAGCGTGTGTGTATTGGTTGATGGAAGGTGTTTCTTATGCAAAAGCCTGCTCCGGGATCATAGTTTCACTAATAGTAACTCTCCATAAGATAAAAGTGCAATAAATATAACATAGATATGTGAGAATGAAATATTTCGTGATCATACTAGAATGTGTAAGATGTGTTGATACTATATATGAAGTATATCCATAACTCCACGACATAACATCTGTATCTATGATAATACTTCAACCTTCAACCAAGATACCATATGCGTATTGTATTACGTATTTAAGCATAGCACTACCTTAAGTAAGATGACATATCTATATACACAATTTCATTAGAGGCATCGTGCAACCATTTATCGTTAGTGACAATAATGCAATACAAGCCTTTTTCACACTTATCATCACCACAATACTTTTTTTGCAATGCAAGCCTTTTTCACAACTAATGCACACGACTCCCTCTACTGATTAACCCATCGAAAATGATCATGAGAAGACATATAATCAGAGATGAATATGAATCGATAAATGAAGCATAAGCATCAGCACAATTTGACATAAAGTAATAATTCATCACATGATCAACATCACCGCAAAGAATACATCGGATGGACCAGAATCATGATAGGTACCTCATGTGGCAATTATATTGAACATTGAACAACAAGAGGGCGAGATTACATATTGTCTACTGCCATGAACCTGTAGTCCAGGGATGGTCTACTCACAACTCATATTGAAGCAGCGATGATTGTTGATGAAGACAACGTTGACTTCCCTTTCGGCAGAGTACTAGAACAAGAATGTAGATGAGATCACCTTGAATCGCAAAGTGACAACAACGAAAAACACTCAATAAAGACAAAGGGTTTCGAGGTATATAAGTTATAAGCGCCGAATATGGAGCCAGGGGAGTCTTGGCAGACCCAGTCACCTCAAGGCTTTAGGCACCCGACGAAGACAGCTGGCCTCCTTGAGGTTCCCCTTTGCTCTGGTCTGGTTCTCCTGGTCCCTTTTGACTTGAAACTTGGCTCTGTATGTCTTTCCCCTTATAAATGCTACTCCCTATCTTCACAAATGTAAGACGTGTTGGATATTTTAATATGGGCCACATACAGACTGAAATGAGTGAACAGACACACTAAAACACGTCTATGTACATCTAATTCAGGAAAAAGCTAGAACATCTTACATTAGCGAACGGAGGGAGTAATATTTCCGTATCTAGACTAATCTAAGACAAGAATTCTGAGATAGATACATCTGTATCTAGACTAATCTAAGACAAAATTTTGGGACAGAGGGAGTATATTAGTACAAATGAAATTAACATCTTTACATATCTATATCTATGCCTACTAATAAAGCAATGTGCGTTTTGCAAAAAAATTCATCCGTTCACCGCTGAAAAGATTTTTTTTTATCTGATGTGGTACTAAATTCTTATGCATTTGTCTGCTAGAAAAAGAATGTTCGTACGTGGGCCGCGCGCTATGGCCCAGTGAAGCGAGATCACTTATTTTTCTGCCCACGCAACAGGGAAAATTCTATTTTCTGCAGTGGACGACAAATAGTTAGAGTTTCGCACAAGACAACCAATAATGGGCTGGCCTTTTTTGCCTTTTTCTGTGTTTTCCTTCTATTTTTATTCTCCTTTCCCTATCTCTTTTTTTCCTTATAAGTTATTTTTCTTTTAGAATTTATTTCGTAAATTAAAAATACTTAGAAAACGTCAGAATAAAAAACCAATTTGGGAAAATGTTCAGAATTCCAAAATGTTGATGCTATTTTTAAAAATATTCGGAACTTGCAAAAAGTTTCCCATATTTCCAAAAAAATACTGTTTTTCTAAATTGTTCGAGATTTCTAAAAAGAAAATGAAATTTTAGAAAATGCTCCAAATTCGAAAAATATTCTTGTTTTATTGAAATTTTCTAAACAAAAAATAATGTTCGTTTATAAAAGATGCACATTTTCTAAAAATCTTATGAATTTTCAACACATGTTCCCCTTTTAAAAAAATGTTCATTTTTTTATAAAAAAGTTTCTGTTTTCAGAAAATATTTGTGAATTTTAAAAAGATGTTCCCTTTCATATTTTGTTCGTGTTTTTTTGAAAGTGTACAGAGTTTTAAAAAAATTGTTCAGGATTTAAAAAATTGTTCATATTTCCTAGAATATTCAGAAACATCATATCTTAAAATCCCCTCTATTGAAGGATTGAAAGTAAGAGTAGATTGAATAACTCATGGGCCTTCTCTGGCGTACGATGACGAATGGAAAAATAACGAATCTTCACACGCGGCAAAACCGAGAAACTAAATGTTCCTTTTTTTTGTGCACACAGGGTTTTGCTTGCACATATAATTCTCACTGACTTTAAATGCATACTATTTTATCTCTCGTTGCAACGCAGGGGCATATGTGCTAGTTTGATAATAATATGGCGTGAACAACACAAAATTAAAGATAAATTTAGGACGTATGTCAATATCGCCAAGTTTACTCCATGCTCATTCCTGAGCATTCAAGATGATAAATAAACGTTAATTTTGTATGGATACTAGTAAAATTAAACGACTGACACCTAAACTATTTTCACAATTTTCTAGTACAAGTATCACGTCCGCGTCCAACGACAACGACGTCATCAACATGGCGCGCCCACGATCGCGGCTCCATCGCCGCCGTCATCCACAACCACACCCGGCGCAACATCGAAGCTCGTGCGTGGTAGCGGTACTACTACTACCTCGGACGAGCAGCTCCGGCACCTTCACGAGCGCAGCGCGCCCGGTGGTTGGCTCTGCATGCATGCCCACCAGATGCTCGGTCAAATGCTGAAGACCGGATTTCGAAAGGTAAATTTTATTGAGCAGTAGACCCTTTTCCAGAGAATCCCGTGCCGTGCCAGGATGGGAAATCCTTCTCATGTTGAAAAGCCAAGCATGCATCCTTCTGTTGTTTTGGCCAGTCCCCTTGATGGTACCACCCAGTCTTCAGATTCAGATGACTGCTACATAACGCCAGGAAAGATACCTGCAGTAAAATATTCTGCTGATGAATTTTCAGGTTAAGTTGTCTAATAAAACCAATTGGTTAGATAACACTAGGAGTGCCCATTAAATTGTTATTACAGGTTGATCTCTTACTCCTGAATTCATTTTTTCCAGCAGAATATAGTCCATCTGAATCTGATTCTGTGGAGTTGGACAATGTTCATGTTCTTTCAAAGGATTATGTCTTATCAAGACGATGCCATCTCACAGGAGAACAAATGGAAGAAATTGAAGCGTTCGTCTCAAAAATTCAATCTGAACCCGGTGCTTGTGGTAAAGATGAACAAGACCAATGTGTCCGACTACCCTGATCTGGTATGTTAGGTTCGAACTCGAACTGCTAAATTGCCTGTGGTTACGTATGCCTCTCTTATTGACACTTTAATTGTATAAACCCTGAAAGATACTAATGGAACAATGAAACGAATATTTGTTACTGAACCAACGGTAATTGGTGTTCATAAGCTACGGCAGCATTGTATATACCCCATCTGTCTTTTAATCAGGTAATACATAAGGAGTACGCGGGTGCATACTTTCCACCCAGAACTTGATTTGTCACACTCAAGGTGCCTGAGAATAGCAACGGTTGGCAATGCAAATTCTGCATTAGACCTGATGGCGGACACAACCCTTATTTGCGTGACTTTGTCCCTGACAATCATGTTCGGGAGGGAGATCTCTGCCTCTTCCATCCAATCACAGAGGTTGAGGCAACAAACTTCACAATTATGGTCCACCTGCTTTGCAAAGCTGGAAGAGCTCCCAAATCAAGGTAATGTTCAAGAAACAAGTGTATAACTGTATTCTGTTGATGTTTCAAGAAATCTCATATTTCAAGCAGCTCTCTGTCAGGATGGTACCAGACAGTTAACCATCAACAAGTGGAATTTAGAAAAGTTGCACTGTATTTATTTCCCTGTCATACTTGTTTTTACAGTTCATTTTACTGTTGAAATTCTTGACAGGAGATAATCCACATGAATGTGCATCTATCTGCTCAGATCAACGGGAGACTTCCTCCAAGCTTCATTATGTCTTATCAAGTAGGTGCGGACTGGATGAAGAAGATGTGGCTGAAGTAGATGCTCTTGTTACGAAAATTCAACCTGATATCACTTTTCTTGTGGTTCAAATGATGAAGAGCAATGCCAATGGATCACAACCTTCTCTGGTAACTAATCTTGTTCCTATTGTGCAGTGGGTAACTCTATTGTTTTTGCTTGAGATTGAATAGTGCAACACATATTGATTTGTTTCAAAAATAGCTTTTTGTAAGATTCACAACTAGCACCTCTCATTTCACTAATAGTCTTGATGTGTTCAACAAATAACTGTCAATTGGCACATGAACATTTTTTGGTTGCTCTGTGAGCATATTTTATTTTCTCCGCACTGATTTTTGGTTTCTGCCATATGCAATTAGAGTTGTGGTTTTCAAAGCTTCGTCATAAGAAAAATAATGATTCAAACGGATTGTGATCTGCCTATAATAATACTACCTTTAAAGAGCTTGTCACTCAAAGGCAGCTGTGCTCTACTACCTCTGTCCGGGTTTAATTAGTCCCCCTTGTATTTTGAATCAAATTTTGATCATAGATCTAACTAGCAAAACACAAGTTAGATGCCACAAAAAATCATATTGTTGATTCATATTTGAACAAAAGTTTCTAATGGTACTATTTTTACTGTATCAAAATTTGACCCAAAATACAAGGGGACTTAATAAATCCGGACGGAGGAAGTAGTTGTTTGTTACTCCCTCTGTTTCTTTTTAGTCTGCATATAAGATTTGGTCAAAGTCAAACTTTATCAACTTTGACTTAGTTTATAGAAAAAAACATCAAGATTAATAATATGAAATCAATATTCTTAGATGCATCATGAAATTAATTTTCATACCATATAGCTTTAGTATTGTAGATGTTGATATTTTTTCCAACAAAGTTGGTTAAACTTTGCAAAGTTTGATTTTGATCAAATCTTATATGCAAACTAAAAAGAAACGGAGGGAGTACAATTCTCTAGCAACGATCAGTAGCCTGTATGACGTCACATTATTGTCTTTTCCTAAAGAACACAAGAGATGAATATAGGCATAAGTTATCAATAAATATTTATTTTCTTGCTTACATGTGGAGAGTGAATTGCAAAAAACTCGACACTTCAGGCTACGTTTGCAGGAACCACACATATACGAAATTGTGCCAAAAAGCACTAATTTTTTTCATAATTTTTTGCAAAAAACACTAGTTGCTTGTTTGGACCGTTTTAAGTGCGTTTATGACAAGGGGGGCCCGCATCCGTCGACGTGGCAACACTGTTCACATGACAACGCCGTTAGACGGCTGGCGCACTAGTTCGAGCCGGGCGGGTCAAACACCCCGAAGCGGTGCAGGCCCACCCCCCCAGCCCTCACTCTCTCCCGTCCTTCTTCCTCTCTCTGCTCCCGCTCGTTCGCCGCCGCCGCCCCCTCCCACATGTCCGACCGCCGTCGCCGCCGCATCGCCATGGTTTCCTGGTCTGATGACGACAGCAGCGAGAACTCTCACCAGTATGCGGACTCAGCTTCAACAAGGGCATCATCAAGGTGAGTTGCTCGAGCTCAAGCTAGGGTTAGGGTTGCGATTTGGGGATTTTTCTGTTGAGCTTGATCTGAAGTTTTGTTGCCTTTCCTTTGCACCTCCAGATCCTTGAGACCATCGATGACTCCGATTTCGAGGGCACTGAACCTGATGTGTTGTGCAATGAACACTCCCTGCCAGCAGAGAGGCATGTTGCTTTCCAGGGCATCCATACTGGCAGGAGGTTCTTTGCTTGTGATGTGAAGGTATGTGCCAAATTTATGCTAATATGGTCACTGTTTAGTACTGATTTTATAGTTAGCAGATCTGGTGTGCTAGTTGCTCAGTGAGGTCATTGTTTATATGTGAGCATGTGTAGAGTGTTGTCAGCAGATCTGGCCTATTAGGTAGGTTGCTAATTAGTTATGTATTTTCTGTGATAATGGGTTAGGGAGGTCATTGTTTATATGCCAATATGCGCATAGGGTTGGGAGCACTGATTGAGACTTCTTACTTTATAGCATGTGGATTAGTGAGCATTGTAATTATTTAACTCATTGTGTCATATAGCTAGCTCATACATGTTTGTTTAACTCATTCTGTTACTTTATAGCATGTGGATTAGTGAGCACTTTACACCATTTGTTACTTTGTAGCATTGTGTTACTTTAAACCTGTTTAACACTAAAATTACAGGAGGGAAGAAAATGTGGGCTAGTTGAATGGGTTGATCCATTTTGGCCAGCTACAGTGGAGAATGCATTGATCAAGTTGTGGGATAAGTATGAAGAGTGCAGGAGGAGCAAGATGGAGGACAATCTAGAAAGCTCATTTGCTGTTCACAATCTGACACAACAGAAGATCAAGCTGCAGGCAAGTTATGAGAGGTTGGTTGAAGATGTCAACGGCCTTTTGGATGCCCTGGAGCAGAGGGCTCGGATGGAGAGAGGTAAGATGCAGAACAAACCTGATGAGAGCAAGCTGCAGGAGAAGTATGACATGCTCAAGAACCTGACAGTTGCTCAAGCCAATGTCATTAGGAACATGAAGTTGAAGCTTGCTGAAGAGAAGATTAAGTTGCAGGCCCACATTGATGAGCTTGAGAAGGTTGCCGAGCAGACCAAGCTGAAGCTGAATGGGATCAAGGCCATCTTAGATGAATGAGCAGTATAATGTAATATGCTGCTTATTAGTACCACCAGCATGGTTATGGGATGATGAGTACTATAATTATGGTTATGTAATGACTACTACTATATGAATGATCTAGTAATATCTGAATTATGGTTATGTAATGTACCTATTTAGCATTAAGCACTATCATGTAATATGGTACTTATTAGTTATGATTATGTATGAATCTTCCAGTTATGCTGAATCTGATGCTGTTGGTTGGTTGGTTTTGTCAATGCCTAGAGACCCAAGACTCACTTTGGTGGGTTTTTCGACGCCGAGTGACCCTAGACTCACTTGGTTGCTTTTGTCAATGACGAGAGACCATAGACTCACTTTGGTGGGTTTCTCGATGCCGAGTGACCCTAGACTCACTTGGTGGGTTTTTCGACGCCGAGTGACCCTAGACTCACTTTGGTGGGTTTCTCGACGCCGATAGACCCTAGTGTAAGTGCATCTAGTGCCACCCCTAGTTGGTTTTGGAGTATTGACGACAAACCTGGTTGAGGGACTAATGTGTTTGTGAGAATTGCAGGATAGCACAGGTAGAAGTCCCTCATTGATTCGGTTTTCCTACTAGAGATGACCCCTAAAAATGTATGAAGACATTGAAGTCAAAGCTGGTATGTGAAGACATTCACATTGAAGACTGTGACAAGAGAAGACATTGCGTGAAGACTATGGAGCATGAAGACATAGTTGTTTCGTCGTTCTTTTTCTTCTTTGTTGAGTCATAGGAACCATTGTACTGTTAAGTGGGGTCCAAGTGAACCAGTCAGAATGACTGAAGTGATGCTTAACCAAAATCCTATGTCTTCACATACCAGTAAAGTTGCCGTGTGTGTTTGAAATCTGACCGTTGGAACACGTGTCAGTTCCTTAGTGACCCAGGATCATTTCGGACAAATCAGGTCGGGTTGCCTAGTGGCTATAAATAGCCCACCCCCTACACCATAAATTGGTTGGCTGCTCAGAGTTAGTGTACGGCTTTTGTCGTTTGAGAGCAACCCACCTCGAAGCCTTTGAGAGAGAATTCCTTGCGAGGACAAAGCCCTAAACAACCAGAGCCAAAGAGTGTTAGGCATCACTGAAGTCTTCCTGTCTGTGTGATATGAAGACTTATTACACTTGAGGACTGTGAATCCTCCAGCCGGTTAGGCGTCGCATTCTGAGCATCCAAGAGTCATTGTGGATCGCCGGTGAACGAAGTCTGTGAAGGTTTGGAAGTCTACCTTGAAGACTTACCAGAGTGATTAGGCGAGGACTGGGTGTCCTTAGCTCAAGGGGAATAAGGTGAAGATGCGGTCTTCTAAGTTAAATCTCAGCCTCCCTAACTAGACGTACAGTTGTCACAACAACTGGAACTGGTCCAATAAATCATTGTCTTCAACGAGCCACTGGTTCTATCCTTCCCATCTCTTTATTTGCAGATTGGTCCTTGTGAAGTCATTGCCTGTTTGCACTATCTATTTGTCTTCACTGTGTGATTGCTTGTTCTGATTGGCTTCATACTATCTTCCATCCTGATCTATACTGCCTAGCTGCTATTAGTCTTTGTGCTTTCATTTCATCGAATACTTGACTATGGCTTGCTTAGTGTAGTCTACCTTCCACTGCATGGTTATAGGTTTATTTCTATCGTTTGTCTTCGAAACTTCCATGTTTTGAAGACTTCCATAAAAATCGCCTATTCACCCCCCCTCTAGTCGATCACTAGCACTTTCACCTAGACTCACTTTGGTGGGTTTCTCGACACCGATAGACCCTAGACTCACTTGGTGGGTTTTTCGATGCTGAGTGACCCTAGACTCACTTTGGTGAGTCTCTCGACGCCGATAGACCCTAGACTCACTTTGGTGGGTTTCTCGACGCCGAGTGACCCTAGACTCACTTTGGTGGGTTTTTTGACGCCGAGTGACCCTAGAATCATAGTAAGCATCATCATCATCCATCTAAGCCAACATCATCACCAGAATCACCAACATCACAGCCAACATTTTCAGGTTCTCACATCCATCTAAGCCAACATTTAAGATAAACATCCAAGTTCTCACAAGTCACAACCAACAATGGTTCAAAGCCAACATAGGCATCATAGGTTCTGAAAGCCAACAAAGGCATAATCTAGTTGAAAGCCAACATAGGCATCATAGGTTCTGAAAGCCAACAAAGGCATAATCTAGTTCACAGTCAACACATAGACATCACATGCCAACAAAGACAAAGGCATCTAGTTCCCAGAAGCATAGAAGTACTCTTTCAACTTGAATGAAGAAGTCCTTTTTCTTCCACTCTGTCTTGGAGCTTGAAAAGTTGACCTGTTTCCTGCAGCAGAGGTAGAGGCTGTACCAGCATTGGTAGCTTTCTTCCTGGGAGACCTCCTTGGAGGAGCAGCAGGTGTAGTGGCAGCAGGTGTAGGAGCAGCAGTTGATGGAGATGGCCTCTTCCTTGGTGGTGCAACGGCTGTAGGTGCAGTAGTAGATGAAGATGGCATCTTCCTTGGTGGTGCAGCAGCTGTAGATGCATTTGTTGTTGAAGTAGAAGCCTGTGACCTGTTTGGCTGCATTTCAAAAACAGTTAAGGCTTGTGAGTTACAATGGAGACAAAATAAAGAGAATTGAGGTGTTACTATAACTAACCTGATGCTAGTTCATTCTCATAGCAAGAGCTGGCTTGAGGGGCTTGGAGCAAACATTGTATCTATGCCCTACAAGTTTGCAGTTGCTGCAAGTAATAGATGCCATCCTAGATGCATCTCTTGGTGTTGGCTTCTCAAATTGGTTTTTTCCTCCTCTTTGTTTGTTGCTTCCCAACCTTGTCTTTGAATACTGGAGGCTCTATGTCCTGAGTTCTTGTCCTTGGCCACAGGTTTGGACCAGGCACAGGAAATATGATATGTGCAAATGCATTTTTATACATTTCCTTTTTGAAGAAATCAGCAACATAGTCCTCTGGCTGCAACTTAGCTTTCACTATTGCAGAAACCGCATGATGGCAAGGCATAGAAGTCATATCCCATTTCCTACATCCACATGTTCTGTCCAGAAAGTTCACTGAGTAGGTGTTTTCTCCACTAGTCACTTGGTAGATTTTAGGACCAGCCATCAAAGTCTGGCACCACCTTGAGTTGTACTTTGTCTCCTCTAACATTTCAGCATAGGTAGGGCAAATCTCCCAATTTGTTGTCTCCGTCTTTGTTCTATTCTTGTTAAATTTGGCCATCAATTTTGTCCTAATTCCTTCTATCATGGTCACTATTGGCTTGCCTCTGACATCTAATATCATTTTATTAAACACCTCACTGATGTT
The DNA here is from genome assembly GCF_002162155.2 of Triticum dicoccoides. Classification (NCBI taxonomy): domain Eukaryota; kingdom Viridiplantae; phylum Streptophyta; class Magnoliopsida; order Poales; family Poaceae; genus Triticum; species Triticum dicoccoides. Next base: position 647,452,392 of record NC_041392.1, read on the forward strand.
GTTCACTACCAGGTCAGTTTTGCAACTAAAATCCATAGCATGCCTAGCCCAAGTATGAACAGGGATTTTGTGAAGCCATGTCCAAGCTGCCTTACACTCTCTTTTCAAAGCATTCATTGCATCAAGGTGTTCATTCTCAGTATAAGAGTAGCTAGCTGCATCCATGTGTTTCTTTAATTCATCACCTCTAAAACCAGCAGTTTGGAAATTCTGATAGATATGTCTAAGGCAGAATCTTTGTGGACAATTGGGGAAAACATGGTTTATTGCATTTAAAAGCTCCTGTTTGAAACAATGGGAAATAAAGCTAAGCATTGGTCCTATAAACAATGAAACAATGAAGCTATAGCAATGTGCATATGAAACCATGAAACCTAGTGCAATATTGTATGAGAAGAGAAGTTTACCTTCTGCCTATCAGAGATGATGGTATAATAACCAAACTTCCCACTTTCTCCACCAAGTGCATCTTTAAGCTGTGTTAAGAACCAGGTCCAGCTGTCTTTGTCCTCTTTGTCAACAACTCCAAATACTATAGGGTAGATATTATTGTTCCCATCCCTTCCTGTTACAGCAAGGATCTGTTGACCTGTTGACAGCTTGATAAAACAACCATCTACCCCTGCAAAGCTGACAATTGTGAGAACATAGTGTATGTAATGTGAGCACATAAACAATTCACAACTTAGTAAATGAAATGTACCTATGAATGGTCTGCATCCATTCAAAAACCCTTCTTTGCAAGCACTTAGACAGAAAAAGAGGCCATGAAACCTAGGGTTTTTGCTTGGGTGCTCTGGTACATGCCTAGTAGTAACAATACATCTAGATCCTGGGTTTGTATCCAACACAACCTGCAAATAATCTCTTATTCTAGTGTATTGTCCTCTCTGATCTCCTTGGACAATCTTCAATGCTTGCTTCCTAGCCCTATAGGCCATATGGGTGGACATCTCTATTCCATATTTCTTCTTCAGTGTCTGCATTACTGTGGTGATTGGTGTGCCAATATCAACTCTCATCATTGCCTCACACTGGTGTGCAACCCATTTTGCAGTGACCTTGGTGTTCTCTTCTACTACTGGGCATGTGTGCACAAAATTTGCCTTCCTTATGCAAAAAGTAGTCTCATTTGCAACAACAGAAGCTGCAATAAAGAAAGGGCATTTTGCATTTGTGCACACAACTATGATGCTATCATTGCAGTTTCTGTGGAACTCATAATTCCTATTCTGAGTTATGTGCAATGTCTGAATTGCTCTCCTAAACCGATACACATTGAGGAAACAAAGTTTTTTGCAAAACTGCTCCTCTGGGTTCTCTCTCTCCTCACTGTACCAGATCCTTGGCAAAGATCTCACTAATCTGCTCTTCCTTCCATTGGGCAGAACAAATTGTACTTCCTCAGCTCCATCATCATATTCCTGCTTCAAAACACCAAGATTTGGCTCCTCATCTGATGATGGTGCCCAAACATCCTCAAATCTCTGTTCCAAGCTAGAATGTGACCTCTCTGTTGGCCCTTTTCTAGCTTTCTTCTTCTTTGTAGGCACCTCTTGCTGCTCCACCTGCTCATCTTGCTCCACCTGCTCCTCTTGGTGCACCTGCTCCTCTTGCTCCACCTCCACATGCATGTTGCCCTTCCTCATCTTCCTCATACACTTCATCCACATCAGTGTCTCCATCAAAATGAATGAGTGGATCCTCTCTTTGCTTCCTCATCTCATTAAGCCTCTGAAGATAGTCCTCATCTGCATCCATATCTGAATCATCTTCAGTTAGAAGAATTGGTAGCTTCTGCTTAACCTTATTTACATGCTCAGCTGCAATCTTATGTTTCCTAAATTTGGCAATCTTTGTTATCCTCTTCAACTCCATTAATGTCTCCAGTTCATCCTGATCTGCTGCATTGGATTGGTCCATGGCAGCATTTGTATCCAGATCATGGTTTGTGCTCTGTTGTGTAGTGTAGAACTGCAATGGCTATGGCTGACTCTGTATTATACTTTTTGGTGGTGATCTTAAGAGAACACCAGAAGGATTTACTACATACACAGGGTTCTCTCCTATATGGCTCAAAGGAACATGCTCCTCAACCAGATAGCCCGAGTTCAAATCTGCAGGTCTTGGATCAGTGCCCCTAACCACTGTCAAGTTCACTACATGCTGATCATTGTTAGCAATATGGTCAAGCATTTCATCCACCTTATCATCATCACAAATTTCATCCATTCCTGTAATCCCCCACACCAGGATCCCTCACAAAATACATGAAATCATTAAGCCCATATCCCTCTGTCTCTATTAGGGCAATCAAATTATAATATATTATGTCTGAAATGTAAACTGATCTCTCCAAGTTGTCTCTGTCATGGAAGTGCATTCTAACTTCCCAAACATCATCGTTCAAACTACACACAAATAATTAAAATAGATTAATTAACAAAGCACTAAAACAGAGCACCAATGTACTGTAAAAAATGCATAATTCCTAAAACAGAGCACTAAAACAGAGTAATCAACATTATAATTGCTACAATACAGTACAGTACACTCTGAAAACAACAAACACCTTCTCAAAACCACTGTCAAGTTCTGAAAACCAGTCAACTTCACTGTCAAACCAATGCAAACTGATCTCTCCAAGTACAGTACCCTGCTAACTACTCTGCTGACTACATCATCAACTAGCTACTCTGTTAACTACTCTGTCAACTAGCTACTTTGTTAACTACAAATCAACCACAACTAAATCACAATTAAGAGAGCACCAATTAACAGTGCCAAAAAACCTAACCCTAACCCTAGAATCGATCTACAGGAAGAGTGAAGAGGGAAGAGGGAAGAGGGAAGAGGAAACTCACTAGACGCCGCCGAATGACGAGGCAATCCGGTGACTCTCCGACGGATTCTCCTTCACTGCCCTGGCCCAAGATCTTGCCGCCGCATATTCGAGACAGTGCTGAGGGCTCTGGCTGGGGCTGCTCGTATCCGACGGCCAGCTAGGGTTTGAGCTCCCACATATATCTCCCATAGGTGGACCATCGTCTCCAACGCCGGCAGACCCGCTGCAGTCGCCGCCTGCGCCGCCAGCCGTCGCCATGACTGAGAGGAGAGAGTGTGGGGGAGGAAAAGAGAGTGAGAGGAGCGGACCGGGCGGGGTACGGCTCGAAGACTAAGCGGCCCGGCTCGAACCGGTGCGCCAGCGGCGTGTAACGCCGTCTAACGGCGTTGCCGTGTGAACAGTGCTGCCACGTCGACGGATGCGGGCCCCCCTTGTCATAAACGCACTTAAAACGGTCCAAACAAGCAACTAGTGTTTTTTTGCAAAAAATTATGAAAAAAATTAGTGCTTTTTGGCACAATTTCGTATATGTGTGGTTCCTGCAAACCTAGCCTGAAGTGTCGATGTTTTTTGCAATTCACTCTACATGTGGAACCAGGACAGTTAGCTCAGTTTGTCATTGCATTACTTTTCTTCTTAATGTTTTTTCTTCCTTGTCTATATAATCAGGTCATTTGTAGGGGTTATGGAAGGGCACATTTTCCCAAAGGAAGGCAGACCATCACACTTAGGCTCCCAGGAGAGTAGAAGAAGTGGCATGCCATTTTCCACATCAGACGAGACAGCGGTGGGTGCGTCCTCTATGGGGGGTGGGTAGACTTTGTCCGCGAAAACCATTTGCGCGAGCAGGACGTCTGCCTGCTCCAACCAATGGACAAGGGTGAGGGGAGAAGGTTCACGGTGATGGTCCATTTGCTTCCCAAGGCAAGAAGCACCAGCAGGTCCAAGGGTGGAGGTGTTGCTCTTTGCTCGAACAACGGTGGAAGTAGCAGGAAAGCCACATCAACATCCTGTGTTAAGGCGAGACCAGTTGATGGTATGTTGGCTTACCGACCTTAAACTCAATTTGTGCGTGAGTTCTGTGCGTCTGCTTAAATTTGTAGGCTCTAGAAGAAAGTGATTTCAGTTTTTCAACTTGGCATTTGTATGTTCTCAAGTTAAATCTTATCTGCAGGACAGTCGGATGACTCTAACAGATCTGGATACGTGGTACTAGGCGACGGTACCTGCTTGACCCTCCCACAAGAGAAGATAGTTGCTGAAAGGGTGAAGGTGATCCAATCTGAAGCGCCCATTTACGTGGCAATCATTGATAAGAGCAGTTATAAAATCTCGCTCAATTTCCTGGAAAATCCATCCTTGAATCCATGTTCTGGTGACTGCCATTGATTCATCTGTTGCACCTGGAAAACAAAAATAGGACCTGGGCGCCATGGGAGATGCTCCTGGTGGTGGTCATCTTCCAGACGGGACGCAGACGCTGGTGCTCCGTCAGACTGGGTGGAGCAAGGCATGGCGTGCCGAGATGCTCGACAGGCGGATGCTGCCCGGGGGAGGGTGGCATGAGTTCACGACCGACAACCGCCTGCAGGCCGGAGATCTCTGCCTGCTGGAACCGGTGAAGGGCGAGGTGCTTGCCATGTCTGTCCAAATCATCCGCCGTGAGCAGTACTGTTAACTTAGCATGCGGCTTCCGTGTGAGGGGCACTCAAGGGCGCTGGTGATGATATATACATTGCTCTTTTCTGATGCTATTTTGGTGATGGTTTGTTCTGTGATCATTCATGGGTGTGTCTGGTCTGATCTCCCATTGATGCATGCAGTGATATGCACCAGTACATTTCTTAGTTTGTTCATTGTCATCGATCTTTTGCTTCCAAGAAAGAAAAAAACTTGAGTCCTGGCTTGTCTTTTTGCTGCATTTCTCAGGTTTGCCGAATGCATGGATGCTTTTGTTACTTCAGCCTTGATGAATGTAATGTGTTATAGTTGTGCCGTTTAGAAATGATTTTTCTCTACAAAAGTACTTATTTTCTGCCCAAGATCCTTCGAAAAGGGCACAGAGGGCCATGGTTATTTTAGAGTGGTTCACACGGAATGAACACCCTGAATTTTAGAGAAACTAGGAAGATAGAGAAAGGTTCGTCAGTGCGTAATTTTGCCAATTTCACATTAGGGGAGTGAGGGACGGTGCCCGAAAGGATTCCGGCGGCGACAGTGGTGGCTTTACTCGGGTGCAAGACACCGAACGGATAAAAGCCTACTCTTTACAATCGTGTCACCACGTCAAAACGCCTTCATCAAGCGCTCATAGATCACCCTTTATTCGTGTGCGTGCAAGCCATGATCGAAACCATCAAAGCAAAGAAGTCACCCTCAATCCTTCTGAAGATTGACACTCCATAGCAAAGGCGTGTGTGTCTCCTCGGAATTGCTTCTCCAATCACTCACCTGGAGAGGATTTGGAACAAGATTGACTAACTGCTTGCAACCTCTTCCACCAGAATCTGCATTGATGGGGACTTACCTTATGAGATTCGGCATCGCTACTCTTGTTTGTTGTTATGGACACCGCCGCTGCTCTGTTTGACACGACACTGCCTGCCGGCGAGAGGTGGTGAAGGACATTGGAAGATTGCAGGCAACTTTGGGAGCTTCCATTTACGCAGATGATGTTGCAAGTGAGATGCGCGCATGCAGCTGAGCGCCTCCTTGAGATCTTTGAAGCAGCAACAGGGCTCAAGACCAACTGGTAGAACATTATAGTGTTTGTTTGGGCTGTCTGATGATCCAGGTGCTGCTGCCATCTTCCAGGCCTCTACTCTACCCAGATGATCATCTCATCACCGTCCTTCCGGGGCTCTCATCGAGCCGCTGGATGCTGCCCTGCTGAACTGCTGTTCAAGCATTGCAATGGACGACGCCTGACTCTTCGTGATGCAATTACTGACAACACATGGATGCCATTACTATGGATGCTATGGAAGGAAAGAAACGTCAGGATCTTCAATAACCTGAGAAGCGCTTCTGTCCTGTGCTCCTAGACTGCATGCAGCACTGGGCTCAATTTGTTCCCAAACCTACTCATGTATTGTTGTACTCCATCAATAATCGCGTAGAGCCCACCCACTCGCTGTTATAGTACTATATGACTTCATTGATGAGCAGCTAAGATTTTGCGCACAAGAGCGCATCAAACAGCTCAGAAAAATCGATCTACACATAAGAAAATCTTAATTGCCCAATCACCTATACTCAAATAGTTCAAAATGGCCATCCACCCATATAGAAGGGCATCTGAACCTATTGCATAATCTTGCATGGCACAGCAGAGCCGATGAACCGCTAGCGGTTGCTCCTACTTTCAACCAAAAAGCATGCATGAGATAATATATATTACATAAAAAGTATTAAACCCTCAGGTATAAGAAAAGCGAACTGGTCAATAGCCCAATACGGTATCAACTCTTTCTACTCCAGTACAAGTTGCATTTCCCAATCCTTGATTGGCATACAAGTCTGCAAGATAAATAGAAACCAAGGGAGCTCATTGCAAGATGGTCAATCGGCCAACCATCTCCCCTCCTTGCCATCGCATTGTTATATTACATATCACAAGATGGGAGGCGCCTCCGAAGTGAAGATTAATCGACGCAGGCGTCTCAGGTCGAAGCCCTCAAATGTTCTCGCTGGATACAGATCGTCCAAATGCTGATATGGTGTAAGCTTACACCAACAAAAATGCGTAACGATCCGCTCACAGTTGCGCATCAGCATCCATGCTGGATTTGTCGGTGTCGCTACCGGTAGGTGTATGAACCGATTTTTTACTGGATTTGCGAGCTCGCTGGGGAGGCCTGCTTGTTCCAGGGCTTTTGGGTTCGCCCTTGCGCTTTCCAATGAGCCCCAAGGCAAGTGCTTCCAGAGCTTTTGCTGTGGGAGGCCTGTTTCTGGTTCCATGCCTCCGGGAATCCGCCTGCGGAGCCAAATCAGCTTGTGAACTAGCAGGTTGTACCATAGCCATGGGTCGTTCTGCTACCTCTGGATCACGGACCTGATCGCTGCTGGAAATGGTGGGAGCTTCCTCAGCCATCATGTAATCATCATCGTCTGATAAAGTGACACATACAATTGCACCTGTCATGCTATCAAGTGGTGTCTCCTGTTTAACCTGACCAACCGAACTACTAGCTTCAGCCCCTTTCGCAAATTTTGTCTCACCGATGGTGATCTTTGAATGAACTTCAGGCAGAGCATCGACCTTGCGCTCAAATGATTTGTCCTCATATAAGTTCTTCACTTTCATCTTCTCACTTGACCTGTCATTGGTAAGAGTGTTTGATGCACCTCTTATCTGCTCGCGTGGCTTCTCTGTGGAACATCTTGCAACTGTTTTGATCTGAGAATTACCAGAAACATCACCGACAATTGATTTTGATGAGGTTGGCAGTGGCTTGATTTTCTCTTTGATCTGAGAATTACCAGAAACATTACCAACAGTTGGTTTTGATGAGGTTGGCAGTGGCTTGATTTTCTCTTTGATCTGAGAATTACCAGAAACATCACCAACAGTTGGTTTTGATGATGTTGACAGTGGCTTGATTTTCTCTTTGATCTGAGAATTACCAGAAACATCACCGACAGTTGGTTTTGATGACGTCGACAGTGGCTTGGTTTTCTCTTTGATCTGAGAATTACCAGAAACATCACCGACAGTTGGTTTTGATGACGTTGACAGTGGCTTGGTTCTCTCTTTGATCTGAGAATTACCAGAAACATCACCGACAGTTGGTTTTGATGACGTTGACAGTGGCTTGATTTTCTCTTTGATCTGAGAATTACCAGAAACATCACCGACAGTTGGTTTTGACGAGGTTGACAGTGGCTTGATTTTCTCTTTTGCTGAACCAACTCCCTTGGAGAAAGGAAAGCTGCGCCGGCTGGTCTGGTCATTGTTACAGCTAGATAATTTTCTGCGCTTTGACACTGGTGATAAATACTTGCGCCTTTCAGTTTTTGTTTTGGGCTCAAATAAGCATGTCAAATCAATTTTGTTACCACTGCCATTAGAAGAATGACCATTGACTGGAAAATCTGAGCATGATGCAGTCACCATGTTTTGCAACGAATCAACTTGGGTTTCTTTCTTTACATTGTGCACTGAAAAGATTTCAGTGTCGTTAACATCAGTTGTAACTGGTCCACGATATTCATGGTCATCTGACAATCGACCATCTGCATCTGACTCCTCCGATGAACTGACAGTCACAACCTTGCGTGATTGGCGTGAAGGGACAGAACGAACTTTTGCATCAGCAGGTAGTCTCCTCATCTCCCTGACTCTGAAGGGCTCTTGTCCTTGTACCAAGGTAGTATCAATAATTGTGAACCTTGGAAGCTCCTGATTACCATCCAAAGGATCATCTTGGTTATTTTTCATGTCTGTGTCATAGCCATTTTCCTCAAAAGTAACATCATTACCGAATCCACCAACCTCTAGGTCAAGAAGGATGGGATCCGCTGCCACTCGTTTAAGGACATCGCTCACAGAATCAAAATAATGAGTACCTTTAGTGAGTTTACTTCTTGAGAATTTCTTTATACCTGGCACAAGAAACACAAGGGAATTCTTCGTTGTGCTGACATCTTTTGGCTGCTCTGAATGCCACCCTCTTGCAAGCAAACGGGGCCAGACAGCTTCCCAGAAAAGATCATTTGATCTTGTCTTGCTTCTTCTGAAATCGCCTGTTAAGAACTTAATTATCTCTTCCGAAGCAAGGGATGAACAGTCTTTGCCTGTAGGTATGTCAGGATGATTTGAAGGAACTTGGTTTGGCTTAGATGGGTCCAGAACAAATCCAGTCAAATCACGTTTCTCTTTACCAATTCCAACAGCCTCCACAAGAGCTTCTGTTCCAACAGTGGATTTCAGAGCAAAGACAAAATCTTCTAAAGATGTTTGTCCATCGTTGAAAGATTTGAAAATCTGCAACATGTGAAAGTAATACAGTTCATATGACAAATAAGATCCTTTTCAAAGGTTGACTATACTAAGAAAAAATCCATCCATGAATTATTGAATTATATGTCAAAATATTTTATGCCATAGAATTTGGTGGTTCTCCCATGAAATTAAGCTAGGAAAAAAATGCAAGTTACAGAAAGGAAAATATTTGTCTTTGGATCATCACAAAATTTGACTCATGTTTATCCAAGGAACAATAGCTTAAACAATCCAAGCACTTTTCAGAAAAAACTAGAAAAGAACCCAGAAAATCATGATAGCCAAATGCAGTGCACCTAAAATGGTTTTGATTTTCACGTTTAAGGTTCATATTCATAACAGGAAACCTATATAAATGCACCATAGTTAGATCTACTTATAAACAAGAGCAGGAGAGCACTACATGCAGAATAAAAAGATCAACAGAGTTATTCTGAACAGCAAAATTGATTGCTTTAGTGAAACATAACAATGTGTAAGGTGCCATATAACATGAAAGATTATTGTGTCTAATAAATCTGAATATGAAAGTTCAAACCAGAGAGCATAATTTAAAAAAACCAGATCACAGAGTCAGTTGAACTGGGCACAAACAGAACGGTTGAGTTCAATGGATTGGTTTCCCTCGAAGACTTGCATGCATAAAAAATGAACATGTGTGCAGCACCAGCAAGAACTCTTCTATATAAACAAAGAGAAGCAAGAAAAATGCAGCTAGCGCAAATGACACACTCTAATGTTCAAGAAGTAGCTGGTCTGACCAATCCAATTAGCATTCAGGTACTTGTACACACTGAGGGAGCAACAAGCATTGCTTAGATCCCTACACAGCAATGGGGGCTCATCGACGGCTGTTGTCACCAACAACTTCGGCGACAGCGATGTGGAGATGGCAGCAGAGCAAATTGTGCACCAGCCGTGAAGGGTTTGGCCCCGATACCATGTAGATGAAATTACGGGGGAATAATCATGTGTGTTCCCAGGGATACACTTTTTTATTAACTTGCAAATAGACCCTTACTAGAAATATACGAACATGTTGGGTTGACAATACAAACAACATAGTATTAAGTTGAATATAGTGCTATTGTTGAATCTGAGTGGCTAGTGTTGACAACCAAATCAGTGAATAGAACACGGTGGCTGGTCAACAACCAGTTCCTTTTAAATAACTGAGGTTCCCTGCCCTGGGATCACTAAAAACAGAGACTAGTATTGGCCAAGTTTCGGCAATGAATGCAGATAGGCATAGCAGTAGCAAAAAACTCCAAAATCATGAGCATTTCAATTTAAGGTATGTCAAACCGCATGCAATAAAGGCACTCGTTTGGTTCACTATGTTAAAAGATGTTAAGCCCTACACTATAGTATTCAACGGTACACATAATTTGGACTTACTCATTCCTTTCAACCATTCATTATAAGTTACAAAGAAAAACTGAAGAGATTTTTTTCCACAGAAACACAGTTTTTCTAGGGAGCCACAGAAACACAGCTAATTCTAGTAATATACACAAAATAGTGTTGAAAGTGACGGTCAGACTAACAGAACCTCAGCCGATCATGTGGATAATTTCATGCTGAGTCATTCCATAAGTATTAGTTAACCAGCTACAACAACCAAAGGCAGACAAGATCATTTTTTGTTGTTACATAGGCTAAGTTGCAACATACCTCCACCAACGAATCATGAGCTTCATCGAGTATTACAGATTTAAGACGAGAAATAATCTCCTGCTGCCGCCAACTTGTAAAAATGCGTTCACCGAGAATGCATCTCCTAGTTCGTGCTTTTCTGCAATCCGACCATCTTCTATACGTGTCTCTTTTGTAGAACTTTCCATAGTAGTAGGAAAGCACATCCCCAATAGTCTTGTTACCAAGGAACCTGCTCAACAGACTTAGATTTTTGCCGAAAATGTAAAGCCCGAGCAGAAAACATTCTGCCTCAATACTACTCCAAAGGGAAGTGGATGCACACGGCAGCGGAGTAAATTGATCAATTTCCCCTTGCTGCGTCATTGGCTTATTAGTAAAATTGTTGCCTTCTTGAGTAGAACATGAGGCCAAGTTCTCGGCATGTGCTTGATTACTGCCAGATTCTACATGATCTACAGGCACCATGGGCTGTGGATCCTGATATGTTGAATCATGGTCACTCGTATCATTGATGGTTGGACAAACTGAGTTTACAGGACGATCCTCATCCTGGCTGATGGCTCTTGCTTTGGTTTCTGAAGAATGATGCCTTCCTAATTCTTCCTCCTTACGGACTTCACTTGGTTCCCATGTAACTGGTATAGCTAACCCAATCGTAACAGGGTAATCAAAACCAGGTAGCACGCTTCCAAGCGTGCTGGTCATGAGCTGCTGACGCTCATCCTCTGTGGACAGATTCGGGATTTCTGCCTGGTGGTCACTCCCAATGCACGGACATACAGGTGCGTCATCATATATCACATCTGAAGCAAGGGAAACTTCCAGAGACAGTTGGTGTTCACCACTGTCTTCGAGTTCAACTGAATCCATCTACCAAAATCAGAACAAAAAGTAATTAGTTTAGATCACATATTTAAATTTGTATAAAGAAGATGCATATCACCGACATTAGTAACTAAGTTGACATTTTTTGGAAGAACCATAAGGGTGCACCGCTAACATAGCTCTTTGAGGACTTCAGCGAGAGAAAACAGATATTAGAAACAGTTGAACACATACAAAATTTCAGGCCTAAGTACCATCCGTTAAAATCCTTACATATACTACCAGTAATCTTAGGATGCAACACCTCTGTACCTTCTGATACAGACTGCGCACAACAAGAAAGTAGCAAACACTTCTAGGTAGAAACTTAACGCGTGTTCTAACATCGAGCAACTTTAGTAGAATCGTAACGCATGCCAAAGCTCCACATTAACCCCGGAAGCAACCCACGCTCATGTGAAACATCCCTCTCACACAAGACTGAAGGCCA
>NC_041392.1:647464574-647543695 GCF_002162155.2 Triticum dicoccoides
TAAACATTTGCAAAAGGCTTGTTGTTCATGTCACAGTTTCCAGCCATGCCAGCAACGATACTAACAAAGATAAAACGCAACCTCGACGAGGGCAACGAGGGCTAGGTTCCAAGCTTCGGAAAGTGTCACGACAGGGTGGCGAAACAATGCTGACCAAACAATTACCACTAACCACCCCACCAACAACGAGAGTAACGCGCGCTACGACGGGACGAACAAGCAAGGGTCGGGGCGCAGCGCAGACCTTGCGGTTGCCGGATGACGCGGCGGAGGAAGGCCGGACGGAGGGGGACGGCGGCGGCGGGGGAGAGCAGGAGGAGGAGGCGACCCCGCGAGGGATCTGTCGCGGGCGGTTGCGCTCGCGCGGAGGACGCGACGTGGGGGCCGGCGCGCGGGAGAGGACGTGCGGGCGCGTCGCCGGCGCCGGCCGTCGCTGCTCGCTGGCTGGCGCGGAGGAGGGAGGATATACGTGCGGTGGAGCGGGGCCGAGCGCCGGCGCTGGTGGTGGTGGTCGCTGCTGCAGAGACGAGACGAGAAGGGGATCGCCAGCCAAATCGACTACCGAGGAGTCAGTCCGTCGCGCGTGGCCGCCAAGGCCCGCTCGCTCCGTTCGGTGCGGCCCACTAGCCCAGGCCAGATCGCACGGGCCTCCTTCTTCTGCCTAAAGATAACTACTCCCCTAAAAAAACTTAAAAGATAACTACTTCTCAAAAAACAAACCTAAAGATAAGTGATCTAAAACATCTGGTACTAATTTACAGAGAGAGTACTAGTAGTTATCTTCTATTGTCGGGCCCACAACTGAAAATCGGTGAGGGGTGGGAGACTTTTGGAGCCTGTCCCAAGAGGGATGCGCCTTGCAATGTGTGCTCGTGTAAGAGTCGTTTTGAATCCTATAGAAATTATAGTACAATCCAGGCAAATAGAGAAAATCTCTGAAAAATAAAAACTTGCCATCCTTGTAACACAGAACTAAACATGGCAATTTTTGGGATGTTGGCAACAACAAAAATTCCGTTCACATATGTTGATCATAGTATGGGCAAAAATACTAACCAAAGAGCGGAACTGCCGGGCATCCACCTCCCGCATCCTTGCCTGCTCCACCTCCCAACTTCACATGTCCTCCGCCGCACAAGGTCGATTCCCTGCCAGAAACAACATTGATGTCCCCATTGAAGGAGCAAGGTCAAGCGTTGGCAGAAAAAAGGGTAAAACATCATCCGGGCATGTAATATAATGTTCACGACAACAAGATCTGTCGACTCCCAACAAATCCCCAAGTCCATGCCGTACCGATCTTTCTGTTCCATTAAGAAAAAGCAAAATCGTGTGTATTGGCATCGGAAATCAGCATGCATCGTGCCCCCCACACCCCATTGGCCCCTCTTTTCCTTCAGCAAAGCAAAAACATGTGTGCGGTGGCTAGAGAAAAGGCTTGCCCCGCTACTAAATTCAGGTCGTCGTCTAGTCTCCCTCTGGTGAAATCGAACGAACGCCCCAGAGAACCTCTCAATTGCGCTAGAATGTAACAGGTGGAGTAGTAAGGCAACCAAAAAGGGCCATCGCTTGAACCAAAATCCGTGCTCGTCCTCGCATCGCCGAACCCCCAAAAAATTTCGAGCCGGAAATCCCTTGCGAATAGGTGAGGAGGAACGATGAACATACCTTGCCCGAAGGAGCACATGGCCGATTTCAGGGGGCGTCAGTGTATTCTCTAGATCTCACGAAGGGGCGTTGGCGGAGCGAGCAAATGTGGTTGGCTGCAATTGTGGGGATATAGAGATGGGGTGCGGTGCTGGAGCGAACGATGAGTCACCACGCCACGCTGAGTGGTGCCACGCTGGCAATGCACGGAGATTCAGGTGAGGTGTCATACTGAAGCGAGTGATCAGCATCGTGTCACGCCAGAAATCAGTTTCTTACCTTTTTCATCTTGCCAACTAGTATATATATATATTATATTATATAAATACCCAGAGGAGCATATCCAACTAATCTCGTTCAATCTAACGACTGATTGCCTCAATGGCAAGCGCTAAACATGTTTATCGCGCAATAAATATTATACCAAATATCAATATCAGGGATAATCACATAATTATCATGCAGCTAATATTTTATCGAATACAGTTAATATTCTACCAATATCTTTAAAACATATATTCTACTCCTGTCCGGTGAAAAGTGTACATATAAAAATTTTAGGACAAATTATGAAGTTGAGTAAAAAATGCATTGGAAAGGTGCAAGCCACCAACTCTCGTCTTTAAGTACCAAACCCCCAATGAGCTAAATGCATGTACTCCCTCCGTAAACTAATATAAGAGTGTTTAGATCACTAAAACGCTCTTATATTAGTTTATAGAGGGATTAAAAATTAAGAAGGCCATGTGTAGAATGTTATTAATCTTGATTACCGTGTGATGAGAGAGAAATATTTTTTTTACTTTAAGTGCATTGAAAAGATAGAAATACACTTTTTTGTGGACAAATTTTAAAGCCAAATGTATACTCTTCACCGGACGAAGGGAGTACTCGTTTACTCAGGGAGTACCAAATATGAATGTGTATTGCACGTACACCTATATTAGTTATAGAAATGAGATGGTGTGTATCTGAGTTCCTAATTAAAAGAAAAGAAATGTTATTTGATAGTTGTGGTAGGAAATTTCTACGCATCCGCTGTTGGGGAATGTTGCATGAAAACAAAAAAAATTCTACGCACACGCAGGATTTATCCATGAAGATGCATAGCTATGAGAGGAGGAGCATCTACATACCCTTGTAGATCGCTAAGCGGAAGCGTTTATCAATGCGGTGGATGTAGTCGTACACCTTCACAATATGTCCCGACCAAGTAGCGAACGTATGGCACCTCCGTGTTCAACACATGTTCAGCTCAATGGCGTCCTCGTCTTCTTGATTCAGCAAGAGAGGCGAAGTAGTAGATGAGTTCCGGCGGCATGAAGGCGTGGTGACGGTGGTGGTGAAGAACAATCTCCGCAGGGCTTCGCCAAGCACAACGGAAACTATGACGGAGGATAAACTAGAGGGGGCAGGGTTGCCGGCAAATGGCTTGGTGAATCTTGATGTGTTCTAGGTGCTAGCCCTGCCGCTCTATTTATATGTTGAGCCCTGATGTCTGCTAGAACTACGTCGGTAATTCCCCAAAGAGGAAGGGATGATGCAGCACATCAATGGTAGGTATTTCCCTCGGTGATGAGACCAGGGTTATTGAACCAGTAGGATAACCATGCAACACTACGTGAATGGCACCTGCACACAAATAACAAATAGTCGCAACCCGACGTATTAAAGGGGTTGTCAATCCCTTTCGGGTAACGGCGTCAGAAATTGACAAACGGATGTGAGAAAGTTGTAATAAGTTGATAGATCGAACGCCAAATAAAATAAAGTGCAGCAAGTTATTTTTGGATTTTTGATTTAATAGATCAGAAAATAAAAGCAAAAGAAAATAGATCGCAAAGGCAAATCTATTAAAGAAGAGACCTGGGGCCGTAAGTTTCATTAGTGGCTTCTCTAGAGAAAAATAGCAAACGGTGGGTAAACGAATTACTGTTGGGCAATTGATAGAGCTTCAAATAATCATGACGATAATCCAGGCAATGATCATTATATAGGCATCACGTCCAAGATTAGTAGAGCGACTCCTGCGTGCATCTACTACTATTACTCCACACATCGATTGCTATCCAGCATGCATCTAGTGTATTAAGTTCATGGAGAAATGGAGTAATGCAATAAGAACGATGACATGATGTAGACAAGATCTATTTGTGTAGAAATAGACCCCATCTTGTTATCCTTAATAGAAACGATACATACCTGTCGGTTCCCCATCTGTCACTGGGATCAAGCACCGTAAGATCAAACCCATCACAAAGCACCTCTTCCCATTGCAAGATAAATAGCTCAAGTTGGCCAAAAAAACCCAAATATCGGAGAAGAAATACGAGGCTATAAGCAATCATGCATATAAGAGATCAAAGAAGACTCAAATAACTTTCATGGATAAAAAAGATAGATCTGATCATAAACTCAAAGTTCATCGGATCCCAACAAACACATCGCAAAAAGAGTTACATTATAGGGATCTCTAAGAGACCATTATATTGAGAATCAAACAAGAGAGAGGAAGCCATCTAGCTACTAACTACGGGCCCGAAGGTCTACAAAGAACTACTCACGCATAATCGGAGAGGCACCAATGGACATGATGAACCCCTCCTGATGGTGTCTAGATTGGATCTGATGGTTCTGGAACTTGCAGCGGCTAGAATTGATTTTCGTCGACTCCCCTAGGGTTTCTAGAATATTGGGGCTATTTATAGGGTAAAGAGGCGGTTTGGGAGGCAACCGAGGTGGGCACAACCCACCAGGGCGTGCCTCGGCCTCCAGGCGCGCCCTGGTGGGTTGTGCTCCCCTCGGAGCACCCCCAGGTGCTTCTCCGGCCCACTGGATGTCTTCTGGTCCAAAAAAATCCACAAAAAGTTTCGTTGCGTTTGGACTCCGTTTGATATTGATTTCTTGGAATGTAAAAAACATGCAAAAAACAGCAACTAGCACTTGGCACTATGTCAATATGTTAGTACCAAAAAATGATATAAAATGATTGTAAAACATCCAAGAATGATAATATAACAGCATGGAACAATAAAAAATTATAGATGCGTTGGAGACGGATCAGCATCCCCAAGCTTAATTCCTGCTCGTCCTCGAGTAGGTAAATGATAAAAACAGAATTTTTGATGTGGAATGCTGCCTAACATGCTCATCTCATATTCTTTTATTTATAGCATGGACATTTGGACTTTTATATGGTTCAAAGCAATAGTCTAGTTTTGACATGAGACTTAAATACTCAAGCATATCAACAAGCAACCATGTCTTTCAAAATATCAACGCTAAAATAAGTTATCCCTACCCCATCATGCTCAATCATTGATCCATTCATGAAACACACTCGCATATTAGCTACACCCAATGCTCTAGTACGATCATAGTGCCCCCTAGTTGGTGCTTTATAAGAGAAGATGGAGACTCAAATTAAAAATAAAAATTGCATAAAGTAAAAGAAAGACCCTTTGTGGAGGGAAGTAGGGTTTTGTAGAGGTGCCAGAGCTCAAAGTGAAAAACATAGAGATAAAACATTTTGGGAGGCATGCTTTTCCTGTCAACGAGAATGACCGAGAAGTTCCCAATACTTTCCATCCTAGATAAATCATAGGCGGTTCCCAAACAAAAATTAAAGTTTATTCCTTTTTCAACCATATTTTCACTTTCCATGGCTAGCCGTTGATACGTCTCCAGCGTATCTACTTTTCCTAATGCTTTCCTCTTGTTTTGGACTCTAATTTGCATGATTTGGATAAAACTATCCCCAAACTGACGCTATTTTCAGCAGAACTACCATGGTATTATTTTTGTGCAGAAATAAAAGTTCTCGGAATGGAAGAAACTTTGCGAGGAATTTTTATATCAATAAAGAGAATTTCTGGAGCGAAGGACCACCAGAGGGGGGCACCTGGGTGGGCATAACCCACCAGGGCGTGCCCCCCTCCTGGTGCACCCAGGTGGGTTGCCCCCACCTGGTGGCCCCGGAGACCCTGAAACCTACGCTATAAAATCTATTTTTCCAGAAAAAATCAGGGAGAAAGAATTATCATGATCCACGAGATGGAGCCACCGCCACCTCCTGTTCTTCATCGGGAGGCCAGATCTGGAGTCTGTTTGGGGCTCCGGTGAGGGGGGTCTTCATTATTCGTCATCACCAACCCTTCTCCATCGCCAATTCCATGATGCTCCCCACCGGGAGTAAGTAATTCCTTCGTAGACTCGCTGGTCGGTGAGGAGTTGGATGAGATTCATCATGTAATCAAGTTAGTTTTGTTAGGGCTTGATCCCTAGCATCCACTATGTTCTAAGATTGATGTTGCTATGACTTTGCCATGCTTAATGCTTGTCACTTAGGGCCTCGGTGCCACGATTTCAGATCTGAACCGTTTATGTTATCATCATTATATACATGTTCTAGATCCGACCTTACAAGTTATAGTCACCTACTACGTGTTATGATCCGGCAACCCCGGAGTGACAATAGTCGGGACCACTCCCGGTGATGACCGTAGTTTGAGGAGTTCATGTATTCACCGTGTGTTAATGCTTTGTTCCAGTTCTCTATTAAAAGGAGGCCTTAATATCCCTTAGTTTCCAATTGGACCCCGCTGCCATGGGAGGGTAGGACAAAAGATGTCATGCAAGTTCTTTCCATAAGCACGTATGACTATTTACGGAATACATGCCTACATTATATTGATGAACTGGAGCTAGTGCCGTACCGCCCTAGGTTATAACTATCTCATGATGAATATCATCCAACAAATTTCGATCCAATGCCTAGGAATTTATCTTATATTGTTCTTGCTAAGTTACTACTGCTATCATCATTATTGCACTTGCTACAAAACTATTGCTATCACTGTTACCGTTACTACTGGTGCTATCACTACTATCAAAACTATCATATTACTTCGCTACTGATCACGTTGCTGCGGAGAATTAATCTCCAGGTGCAGTTGAATTGACAACTCAGCTGCTAATACCTTCAAATATTCTTTGGCTCCCCTTGTGTCGAATCTATAAATTTGGGTTGAATACTCTACCCTCGAAAACTGTTGCGATCCCCTATACTTTGTGGGTTATCAAGAGCCGTATCCAGCTAAGACTAAGATTTATCCCTCTAAGACGAGGGGAGGTAGGAAACTACCATCCAGTTCTGCTTTGGATTCACCTTCTGTTATAAGTAAACTAGCAACACCACCACATGCTATTAATCCTCATATGTCGCAAGTTATTGATGATGCTACTTCTGCTATGAATGATACTTATGATGATGCTAGTACCTTGCTTGATGATAATGATGTGCCACTTGGTGATTTTCTTGATGAACGAATTGCTAGAGTAATACAACATGATGTTGTTGAATCTGATGATGAGCTTGAAACTAAAACTCCTGAAACACCTACTATAACTAGCCTTCCTAGATATGAATTGCCTAAGGTACTGGAAGGTTATGTTATGAATGAGGAGACAACTAGAGACATCCTTGCTTGCAAGGATAGAGATGATCTAGAGAAATTATTATGCAAGTACAAAGAAAAATCTAGGAATGCTAGAATGCAATATGATCCTAAGTTTGCTACTTCACCTAACTTTATTGACGATAAGGATTATGAATTCTCTGTCGACCCAGAGTTGATTACTTTGGTTGAATCTGATCTTTTCCATGGTTATGAAACTGAAACTGTTGTGGCACATCTTACTAAGTTGAATGACATAGCCACCCTTTTTACTCATGATGAGAAGACTCGCTATTACTTTATTCTCAAATTATTTCTGTTCTCATTAAAGGGAGATGCTAGAGCTTGGTACAATACTCTTGCTCCTGGTTGTGTGCGTAGTCCCCGGGATATGATTTATTACTTCTCTGAAAAATATTTCCTTGCTCATAAGAAACAAGCTGCCTTGCAGGAAATATTTAACTTTGTGCAAATTAAAGAAGAGTATCTCCCACAAGCTTGGGGGAGGCTTTGCCAATTACTTAATGCTTTGCCTGATCATCCTCTTAAGAAAAATGAAATACTTGATATCTTCTATAATGGACTAACCGATGCTTCTAAGGATTTCCTAGACAGTTGTGCTGGTTGTGTTTTCAGGGAACGAACTATTGGGCAAGCTGAAGAATTATTGAATAACATATTGAAAAATTATGATGATTGGACTCTTCCTAAACCACCAGCTAAACCCTCTCCGAAGAAGAGGGGTATATTATATCTCAGTCCCGAAGATATGCAAGAGGCAAAGAAATCTATGAAGGAAAAAGGTAATAAAGTTGAGGATGTTAAAAATTTACCTCCTATTGAAGTAATACATGGGCTTAATACACCACCACCAAAGGTGGTATAGGTAAATTCTCTAATTAAGTTTAATGATAATGACAATCCTCGCAATATGCACCCTAGCTAATGCCTTTATGAGTTTGAAAACTATATTAGAAAACAAGATCACTTCAATGCAAATGTTATTAAACAACTGAAATACAATTCTGATATGATTGCTCGCTTGAGTGACTTATTATTTAGAATCTAAAATTATGTTAGAGGTGTTGGAAAACATGGTTCTATGGTCCAAACTCAGTTAGAACAAGTTGCTAAATCACAAAGAAAGTTGCTAGATGAAATGAATAACAATATACATGACTTTGCTGTTAGAGTAGCAACTAGAGGAGGTAAAATGACTCAGGAACGACTTTATCCTGAGGGACACCCAAAAATAATTGAACATGATTCACGAATGAACAACATCACTGCACCTGGTCCTTCTAAAAAGAAAAGGAAGAAGAAAAATGATAGGACTTTGCATGCTTCTAGTGTACCTGAAATAAAAAAACCTCCTGATAATGAAGTCTCTATCTCTGATGCTGAAACTCAACCTGGTAGTGAATACTCACCTTGTGATAATGACGAAGTTCATGAAAATACTCAAACAATAGTAATGAACCAGACAATGATGTTGAGATAGAACCACCGGTTGATCTTGATAACCCATAACCTAAGAATAAAAGGTATGATAAAAGTGACTTTGTGGCAAGAAAACATGGTAAAGAAAGAGAACCGTGGGTTCAAAAACCTATGCCCTTTCCACCTAAGTCAACTAAAAAGAAAGATGATGAAGAGTTTGAACGCTTTGCTGAAATGCTGAGGCCAGTCTTTTTGCGTACTCACTTGACTAATATCTTGAAAATGCCTCCTTATGCAAAGTATATGAAAGACATCATCACCAATAAGAGAAAAATACGAGAAGCTGAAATCTCCACCATGCTTGCTAATTATACTTTTAGAGATGGAGTACCTAAAAAACTTGGAGATCCGGGATTACCAACTATACCTTGCTCTATCAAAAAGAATTATGTGAAAACTGCTTTATGTGATTTAGGAGCTGGTGTTAGTGTTATGCCTTTCTCTTTATATAAAAGACTTGATTTGAATAAGCTCACACCTACTGAAATATCTTTGCAAATGGCTGACAAATCAACTGCCATACCTATCGGTATCTGTGAGGATGTGCCCGTTGTTGTTGCTAATGTCACTATTTTGACTGACTTTGTTATACTTGAGATGCCCGAGGACGACAACATGCCGATTATCCTTGGTAGACCCTTCTTGAATACTGCAGGGGCTGTTATTGATTGCAATAAAAGCAAGGTCACATTTCATATCAACAGTAATGAGCATACGGTACATTTTCTGAAGAAACAATTCCAAGTGAATGGTATTAATGCTATTGAAAAATCTCCGACAACCACTATTGGAAGTTTTCAACTACCTCTACCTACTGCCAAAAAGAAACATGAAATGCTTATTATTGGGGACATGCATATCCCCGTTGAGGTAACTTAGTGATTTACGAAAGTTCTTCGGTTTCATATTAATCGAAAGTGGTTGTTAATAAGACCTGATCAACCTTATTAATGGATCATTTTTTGAGAGGTATGAAGTTGATGAATTTAGTAAGAACTACCTTCTGTTTTCTGTTTTTATTAATTAATTAAAATGAAATGCCATGTTTTGTCTGTTTTTTGAATTTCCTGTTCAATAAAAAATGGTAAAAGTTCTCAGAATGCTCTGAAAAATTAATACAATTTTTTTCGAATATTTAAGAATTTCTGGTGCAAATAATATCAGAGGGAAGTGCACTAGGTGGGCACAACCCACCTGGGCACGCCAGGACCCCCAGGCGCACCCTGGTGGGCTGTTGTCCCCACGTGGCCCCCCTTACTCATCTCTTTACATCACATCATCACCTACCTCCAGAAAAAAATCTCCATTGCTCTCTCTCCCGTGTTCTTGCTCTCAAACCCGTGGATTTCGATCTATTTGCTCGAAGCTCCATTTCCGAAACAGTTTCGGGGGATTGTTGCTTGGTATGTAACTCCTCCATTTGTCCAATTAGTTTTTGTTTTAGTTGTTTATATTTTGAATAATTAGCTACTCCTGGTGCTGCTGTAGATGAGCTTGCATGTTGAATTCTTAGAGTTATAAGTAGTTTGAATGCTTGCTATGGCCTCTATGTATCCCTATGAGTAGTTGGTATCACTTTTGTGAAGTTTTGTTGAGAAATTTTTTGTGGACTAAAAATTTCAGAATTTTTGTTCATAGGAAAAACATGAATATATTTAGGAAGTTTGGTTCCAAGAAGAACTCCAAGGGAGTTATTGGGGAGTCATCCGACAGTGATCTCCACCCTCGGAGGTTGGCGGAAGTACGGCCGCGCGAATGGCCGCATATCCCGTTCGTGGAAGAGGCTGGAATCCTTCAGGAGTTCACACAATATGCTGCTAATGCCAGCCTCACCGACTTCATCGCAGCTGAATGTGAACAGTATCATATTCTCACAAACATCTTTGTTCAAAGTTTTACTTTCCTTCCTAGGAACAATCCTCCTGAAGTGCAGTTTAATTTATATGCTGAAACCCGTCAGATACCACTTACTGAATTTTGTAACATATGCATGAACCCTTCTGACAGGAGTTTAGTTGAGCCTAGGCCGATAGAGTTTGAGGCCTTTTATCGTACCTTGACAGTGGGAGATGAGAAAGGGGTGTCGGCTATCACTGCCACTAGCATACACTTTCCTACCTTGCATTATTTTGCTTTATTTATTGCTAAGTGTTTGTTTGCTAGAGAAAAAGTAGGTGCGCTCAGCGCACCAAACTTTGTTGTTTTATGTCGTGCACTAGAGGGCAACAACACTTATAGCTTGGGAGCTATTGTGGCACGTCGCCTCCACGTTAATAAGTCCAAGGGTAAAATACATGGTTGGATTTTTGCTACTCATTTGGCAGCTCACTTTAATGTTGAGATACACCTCCATGATTAGCCTCCGACCAAGGTTTACTTAGATCGCGCAGCCATGGATCACCACCATTTTACTGATATCGAATCTCCTAACATCCCTATTCCATATAACCTGGTTTTTACTGTGAGGACTCGTGATATTATTCCATTGCCTGCTCCTGCTTTGTTTGATCCTGTTGCCAGGGGCGAATATAGGATTATGCTTGCGGACATCCTCACCTACCGAAATGACTAGGCTGCAGCAGACGAGGAGCCTTAGGAGTGGGATGCATGGATGCCCACTCCTCAGCACCCCGACTACTATCCAGGCTACTGATCAGTTACCAAGGTAGGCCAAAAGCCTAAGCTTGGGGGAGTACATGTTTCTCACCGACATCACATTCATGTTCACACATCTCACTCCAGTTGTCGGTGTTTACACTTTTTCATTGTATCATCCATGCTTAATTTTATTTTCTTGCTTTTTTCTTGTGTGTTTGAAAAACCATAGAAAAACAAAAAAAATAGTTGTAGTTAATTTACTTTCTATGCATGCCTCATATGAATAATTATTGATCTAATAAAGAGCCATTTTACCTTGTCTTCTCCAATTGAATAAAATGTTTGCAGATTCGAGCTTAGTCCATGGCACACTTGCACTATTATTATTTTCATATCATTCGGTCGTGCAAGTGAAAGGCAATAATGACAATATTCAGTGAACTGGTCGTGGCAGAGAGAAACGGTATGAACTTGACTTGTTCTGTTTGTGTAAATATGTTTAACCTAGTATCCATGATTCAGCCCATTATATGATTAAACATGTTTGCAATGACAATTAGAGATTATAATTTCTCATGCCATGCATAAGTAGCTAGGAGTGGATAATGACTTATCTTGGATATCAACATTGCGTTAAAATGATTGTGATGTAGTGTGATGATATGGTATCCTCCTCTGAATGTTCGAGTGGCTTGACTTGGCACATGTTCATGCATCTAGTTGAATCAAAACCAACATAGCCTCTATGATATTTATGTTCATGGTGTTCATATCCTACTCATGCTAGTGTCCAATGTTACTTATGCATAATGCATGTTCATGACCATTGTTGCTCTCCAGCTGGCCGCTTCTCAATCTAATTACTAGCCTTTCCTGTACTAAGTGGGAATTCTGCTTGTACATCAAAAACCTTGAACCCAAGTTACTCTAGATGAGTCCACCATATCTACCTATATGTAGTATTACCTTGCCATCCTAAGTAAATTTGCATGTATCACCTCTAAAAACTTATGATAAACATCCTTTTTGTGTGCCTGGATCGTTCATGGAATGACAGGAGGTGGTCGGTATCTTCCATGCTAAGCGTGTTATTCTCAGGTTGAGTGTTTATTCACTCGCCATCGCACGAGAAAAGGGAGGTAATAGGGATGCCCAGTCCCAAGCTGCAAACAGAAAAAGCTTACAAATAATCAAACAAAAACTCCCAATGGAGCCAAAACATTTACTTCTATCGCTTTGGAACCGCCACTAGCGTGCTTAGCATGGAAGATATTGATAACTGATGGTCGTGAAGTAAATGAGAAGGGTGCATGTCTCAAAATATCATTTACCTCTGTTTTAAAACTTGAGCTCTGGCACCTTTGCAAATCACTGCTTCCCTCTATGAAGGGACTATCTATTTACTTTTATGTTGTGTCATCACCTTCTAAAATAAGCGCCAGAACCTGAGAGCACTGCTGTCATGCTTATGCATTGTGTGCAGCTAATGTTGGGTGCATCATGATTGGATCTTTTCTACCATGAATTACAATGTTTAGTCGCTGCTTGAACTTTGAAAGTGCTCTGCATTTATGTTTTGCAGTCTCAGAAAGGGCTAGCGAGATACCACTATTGTCATATTATATCATGGTTGTTTTGACAATGTGTTGTCGTTTGAGATTGTTGGGGAACGCAATATTTCAAAATTTTACGTACGATCATGCAAGATCTATCTAGGAGATGCATAGCAACGAGCGGGGAGAGTGTGTCCACATACCCTCATAGACCGAAAGCAGAAGCGTTTAGTAACGCGATTGATGTAGTCGAACGTCTTCACGATCCAACCGATCCAAGTACTGAACGTACTACACCTCCGTGTTCAGCACACGTTTAGCACGCTGACGTCCCACGATCTCTTGATCCAGCAGATGCTCAACGGAGAGTTCCATCAGCACGACGGCCTGGTGACGGTGGTGATGTGATCCGCACCGGGCTTCGCCTAAGCACCACGACTATATAATCTGAGGTGTAATCTGTGGAGCGGGGCACCGCACACGGTTAAGAGAAACTTGTGTGTTATAGGTGCCCTCTCTCCCCACATATATATAGGTTGGAGGGGGGAAGACGCAGCCGTAGGACGCCCCAAGTAGGCTGAATCCTACTTGGGGTGCAAGCCCAATTTGGCTCCCCCCTTCCTTATTTCAACATATGGGAAGGAAAGAGAAGGGGGAAGAGAAGGAAAGGGTGGAGGCCGAACCCTTCTCCTTCCTTTCTTCTTCCCCTTCCTTTCCTCCTACTCCTATTCGGCCCAGGAGGGGAGCACCAGCCCACCAGGGGTTGGTCTGTTCCTCACTTGGCCCAATAGGCCCATAACTATGCCGAGGGGTGCCCGAAACCCCTTCCGGTGACCCGATATCACCCGGAACCATTCTGGTGTCTAAATATCATCATCCTATATATGAATCTTTACCTCACGACCATTTCGATACTCCTCGTCATGTCCATGATCTCATCCCGGACTCCGAACAAACTTCGGTCACCAAAAATACATAACTCATAATACAAATCGTCATCAAACGTTAAGCATGCGGACCCTATGGGTTCAAGAACTATGTAGACATGACCGAGACACATCTCCGGTCAATAACCAATAGAGGAACCTGGATGCTCATATTGGCTCCTACATATTCTACGAAGATCTTTATCGGTCAAACCGCATAACAACATACATCATTCCCTTTGTCATTGGTATGTTACTTGCGTGAGATTCGATCATCGGTATCATCATACCTAGTTCAATCTCGTTACCAGCAAGTCTCTTTACTTGTTCCATAATGCATCATCCCGCAACTAACTCATTAGTCACATTGCTTGCAAGGCTTATGGTGATGTGCATTACCGAGAGGGCCCAGAGATACCTCTCCGATACTCGGAGTGACAAATCCTAATCTCGATTTCTGCTAACCCAACAAACACCTTCGGAGACACCTGTAGAGCATTATAATCGCCCAGTTGCATTGTGACGTTTGATAGCACACAAGGTGTTCCTCTGGTATTCGGGAGTTGCATAATCTCATAGTCAAAGGAATATGTATAAGTCATGAAGAAAGCAATAGCAATAAAACTGAACGATCAACATGCTAAGCTAATGGATGGGTCTTGTCCATCACATCATTCTCTAATGATGTGATCCCGTTCATCAAATGAAAACACATGTCTATGGCTAGGAAACATAACCATCTTTGGTTAATGAGCTAGTCAAGTAGAGGCATACTAGGGACATTCTGTTTTGTCTATGTATTCACACATGTACTAAGTTTTCGGTTAATACAATTCTAGCATGAATAATAAACATTTATCATGATATAAGGAAATATAAACAACAACTTTATTATTTCCTCTAGGGCATATTTCCTCCAGTCTCCCACTTGCACTAGAGTCAATAATCTAGTTCACATCATCATGTGATTTAACACCAATAGTTCACATCTTTATGTGATTAGTTCACATCGCTATGTGACTAACACCCAAAGGGTACTAAGGTGTGATCATGTTTTGCTTATGAAATAAGTTTAGTCAATGGGTCTGCCACATTCAGATCGGTATGTATTTCGCAAATTTTTATGTTTACAATGCTCTGCTTGGAGCTACTCTAGCTAATTGCTCGCACTTTCAATATGTATCCAGATTGAGACTCGGAGTCATCCGGATCGGTGTAAAAGCTTGCATCGATGTAACTCTTTATGACAAACTCTTTATTACCTCCATAACTGAGAAATATTTCCTCAGTCCTCTTAGGTAACTAAGGATAACTTTGACCGATGTCCAGTGATCCA
Source organism: Triticum dicoccoides (assembly GCF_002162155.2). Lineage (NCBI taxonomy): Eukaryota > Viridiplantae > Streptophyta > Magnoliopsida > Poales > Poaceae > Triticum > Triticum dicoccoides. The sequence continues at coordinate 647,479,591 of NC_041392.1, forward strand.
CTCCTGGACCACTATCGTACCCCCTTGCCAAACTCATGGCAAGGTACACAATAGGTTTGGTACACAACATAACATACTTTATAGAACCTAGGGCTGAGGCATAGGGAATGACTTTCATTCTCTTTCCATTTTCTGCCGTGGTCGTGTTTTGAGTCTTACTCAACTTTACACCTTACAATACAGGCAAGAACTCCTTCTTTGACTATTCCATTTTGAACTACTTCAAAATCTTGTGAAGGTATGTACTCATTAAAAAAACTTATCAAGCATCTTGATCTATCTCTATAGATCTTGATGCCCAATATGTAAGCAGCTTCACCGAGGTCTTTCTTTGAAAAACTCCTTTCAAACACTCCTTTATGCTTTCCAAAAAATTCTACATCATTTCTGATCAACAATATGTCATTCACATATACTTATCAGAAAGGCTATAGTGCTCCCACTCACTTTCTTGTAAATACATGCTTCACTGCAAGTCTGTATAAAACTATATGCTTTGATCAACTCATCAAAGAGTATATTCCAACTCCGAGATGCTTGCACCAGTCCATAGATGGATCGCCGGAGCTTGCACATTTTGTTAGCACCTTTAAGATTGACAAAACCTTCTGGTTGTATCATATACAACTCTTCTTTAATAAATCCATTAAGTAATGCAGTTTTGACATCCATTTGTCTGATTTCATAAAATGTGGCAATTGCTAACATGATTCGGATAGACTTTAAGCATCGATATGAGTGAGAAAATATGATCGTAGTCAACTCCTTGAACTTGTCAAAAACCCTTTTCGACAAGTCGAGCTTTGTAGATAGTAACACTACTATCAGTGTCCGTCTTCCTCTTGAAGATCCATTTATTCTCAATGGCTTGTCGTTCATTGGACAAGTCCACCAAAGTCCACACTTTGTTCTCATACATGGATTCTATCTTAGATTTCATGGCCTCAAGCCATCTATCGGAATCTGGGCTCATCATTGCTTCCTCATAGTTTGTAGGTTCATCATGGTCCAGTAACATGACTTCCAGAATAGGATTACCGTACCACTCTGGTGTGGATCGTACTCTCGTTGACCTACGAGGTTCGGTAGTAACTTGATCTGAAGTTTCATGATCATCATTAACTTCCTCACTAATTGGTGTAGGCATCATGGAACTAATTTCTGTGATGAACCATTTTCCAATTCGAGAGAAGGTACAAATACCTCATCAAGTTCTACTTTCCTCCCACTCACTTCTTTCGAGAGAAACTCCTTCTCTAGAAAGGATCCATTGTTAGCAATGAATATCTTGCCTTTGGATCTGTGATAGAAGGTGTACCCAACTATCTCCTTGGGGTATCCTATGAAGACACATTTCTCCGATTTGGGTTTGAGCTTATCAGGTTGAAGCTTTTTCACATAAGCATCGTAGCCCCAAACTTTAAGAAATGGCAGCTTAGGTTTGTTGCCAAACCACATTTCATATGGTGTCGTCTCAAGAGATTTAGATGGTGCCCCATTTAACGTGAATGCAGCTCTCTCTAATGCATAACCCCAAAACAATAGTGGTAAATCGGTAAGAGACATCATAGATCGCACCATATCTAATAAAGTATGGTTACGACATTCAGACACACCATTACGCTGTGGTGTTCCAGGTGGCGTGAGTTGCGAAACTATTCCACATTGTTTCAAATGAAGACCAAACTCATAACTCAAATATTCACCTCCATGATCAGATCGTAGAAACTTTATTTTCTTGTTACTATGATTTTCCACTTCACTCTGAAATTCTTTGAACTTTTCAAATGTTTCAGACTTATGTTTCATTAAGTAGATATACCCATATCTGCTCAAATCATCTGTGAAGGGCATAAAAATAACGATACCCGCCGCGAGCCTCAACACTCATCAGACCGCATACATCAGTATGCATTATTTCCAATAAGTCAGTTGCTCGCTCCATTGTTCTGGAGAATGGTGTCTTAGTCATCTTGCCCATGAGGCATGGTTCGCATGCATCAAGTGATTCCAAAAGCCCATCAGCATGGAGTTTCTTCATGCGCTTTACACCAATATGACCTAAACGACAGTGCCACAAATATGTTGCACTATCATTATCAACTTTGCATCTTTTGGTATCAATATTATGAATATGTGTACCACTGTGATCGAGATTCAGTAAACCATTTAAATTGGATGTAAGACCATAGAAGGTTTTATTCATGTAAACAGAACAAAAATTATTCTCTGACTTAAATGAATAGCCGTATCATAATAAACATGATCCAATCATATTCATGCTCAATGTAAACACCAAATAACATTTATTTAGGTCCAATACTAATCCCGAAGGTAGAGGGAGTATGCGATGGTGATCTTATCAACTTTGGAATCACTTTCAACACACATCGTCACCTCGCCCTTAACTAGTCTCTGTTCATTTTGCAACTCTTGTTTCAAGTTACTAATCTTAGCAACTTGAACCGGTATCAAATACCCAGGGGCTACTATGAGCACTAGTAAAGTACACATCAATAACATGTATATCATATATATCTTTGTTCACTTTGTCATCCTTCTTATCTGCCAAGTATTTGGGGTAGTTCCGCTTCCAGTGACAATTCCATTTGCAGTAGAAGCACTCAGTTTCAGGCTTAGGTATAGCTTTGGGTTTCTTCACGGGAGTGGCAACTTGTTTGCTATTATTTCTTGAAGTTCCCTTTCTTTCCCTTTGCCCCTTTTCTTGAAACTAGTGGTCTTGTTAGCCATCAACACTTTATGCTATTTCTTGATTTCTACCTTTGCCAATTTTAGCATCGCAAAGAGCTCGGGAATCGTTTTCGTCATCCCTTGCATATTATAGTTCACCACGAAGTTCCAATAACTTGGTGATAGTGACTAGAGAACTCTATCAATCACTATCTTATCTGGAAGATTAACTCCCAATTGATTCAAGTGATTGTAGTACTCAGACATTCTGAGAACATGCTCACTTGTTGAGTGATAACCCACAAGTATAGGGGATCGCAACAGTTTTCGAGGGTAGAGTATTCAACCCAAATTTATTGATTCGACGCAAGGGGAGCCAAAGAATATTCTCAAGTATTAGCAGCTGAGTTGTCAATTCAACCACACCTGGAAACTTAGTATCTATAGCAAAGTATTTAGTAGCAAAGTAATATGATAGTAGTGGTAACGGTAGCAAAAGTAATGTTTTTGGTATTTTGTAGTGATGATAGCAATAGCAATGGAAAAGTAAATAAGCGGAGAACAATATATGGAAAGCTCGTAGGCAATGGATCGGTGATGGAGAATTATGCCGGATGCGGTTCATCATGTAACAGTCATAACCTAGGGTGACACAGAACTAGCTCCAGTTCATTGATATAATGTAGGCATGTATTCTGAATATAGTCATACGTGCTTATGGAAAAGAACTTGCATGACATCTTTTGTCCTACCCTCCCATGGCAGCGGGGTACTTACGAAAACTAAGGTATATTAAGGCCTCCTTTTAATAGAGAACCGGAACAAAGCATGAACTCCTCAAACTACAGTCATCACTGGTAAGTATCCCGATTATTGTCACTTCAGGGTTAACGGATCATAACACATAATAGGTGACTATAGACTTGCAAGATAAGATCAAGAACACTCATATATTGATGAAAACATAATAGGTTCAGATCTGAAATCACGGAACTCGGGCCCTAGTGACAAGCATTAAGCATAGCAAAGTCATAGCAACATCAATCTCAGAACATAGTGGACACTAGGGATCAAACCCTAACAAAACTAACTCAATTACATGATAGATCCCATCCAACCCATCACCGTCCAGCAAGCCTACGATGGAATTACTCACGCACGGCGGTGAGCATCATGGAATTGGTAATGGAGGATGGTTGATGATGATGATGGCGACGGATTCCCCTCTCCGGAGCCCCGAACGGACTCCAGATCAGCCCTCCCGAGAGGTTTTAGGGTTTGGCGGCGGCTCCGTATCGTAAAACGCGATGATTTCTTCTCCTTGATTTTTTCTCCCCAAAACACAATATATGGAGTTGGAGTCGGAGAGTCAACAGGGGGCCCATGAGGTAGGGGGCGCGCCCTAGGGGGGCCCCCTGGCCTTCATCTTTTGCAGGTATTTTTCTTATTTTCTGAAAAGTGGCTCCGTGAAGTTTCAGGTCATTCCGAGAATGTTTGCTCCTGCACATAAATAACACCATGGTAATTCTGCTGAAAACAGCGTTAGTCCGGCTTAGTTCCATTCAAATCATGCAAGTTAGAGTCGAAAACAAGGGCAAAAGTGTTTGGAAAAGTAGATACGTTGGAGACGTATCAACTCCCCCAAGCTTAAACCTTTGCTTGTCCTCAAGCAATTCAGTTGACAAACTGAAAGTGATAAAGAAAAACTTTTACAAACTCTGTTTGCTCTTGTTGTTGTAAATATGTAAAGCCAGCATTCAAGTTTTCAGTAAAGATTATAACTAACCACATTCACAATAACGCATAGGTCTCAAGTTTACTCATATCAATGGCATAATCAACTAGCGAGCAATAATAATAAATCTCGGATGACAACACTTTCTCAAAACAATCATAATATGATATAACAAGATGGTATCTCGCCAGTCCTTTCTGAGACCGCAAAACATAAACGCAGATCGCCTTTAAAGACCAAGGACTGACTAGACATCGTAATTCATGGTAAAAGAGATCCAGTCAAGTCATACTCAATGTAAACTAACAATAATGAATGCAAATGACAACGGTGATCTCCAACTGGTGCTTTTTAATAAGAGGATGATGACTCAGCATAAAAGTAAATAGATAGGCCCTTCGCAGAGGGAAGCAGGGATTTGTAGAGGTGCCAGATCTCGGTTTTGAAACAGAGGTGAATAATATTTTGAGCGGTATACTTTCATTGTCAACATAACAACCAAGAGATGGCGATATCTTCCATGCTACACACATTATAGGCGGTTCCCAAACAGAATGGTAAAGGTTATACTCCCCCTTCCACCAACAAGCATCAATCCATGGCTTGCTCGAAACAACGAGTGCCTCCAACTAACAAGAGTCCCAGGGGGAGTTTTGTTTGCAATTATTTTGATTTAGTTTGCATAAAGCATGGGACTGGGCATCCCGGTGACCAGCCATTTATCTCGTGAGTGAGGAGCGGAGTCCACTCCTCTTGAGAATAACCCGCATAACATGGAAGATACAGGCAACCCTAGTTGATACATGAGCTATTCGAGCATACAAAACAGGATATTTATTTGAAGGTTTAGAGTTTGGCACATACAAATTTACTTGGAATGGCAGGTAGATATCGTATATAGGTAGGTATAGTGGGCTCATGTGGAATAACTTTGCGGTTTAAGGAGTTTGGATGCACAAGCAGTATTCCCGCTTAGTACGGGTGAATGCTAGCAAAAGACTGGGAAGCGACCAACTAGAGAGCGACAACAGTCATGAACATGCATTAAAATTAATCAACACTGAATGCAAGCATGAGTAGGATATAACCCACCATGAACATAAATATCGTGAAGGCTATGTTGATTTGTTTCAACTACATGTGTGAACATGTGCCAAGTCAAGTCACTTAAATCATTCAGAGGAGGATATCACCCTATCATACCACATCATAACCATTTTAATAGCATGTTGGCACGCAAGGTAAACCATGATAACTCATAGCTAATCAAGCATGGCACAAGCAACTATGATCTCTAATTGTCATTTCAAACATGTTTATCCATAATAGGCCGAATCAGGAATGATGAACTAATCATATTTACAAAAACAAGAGAGGTCGAGTTCATACCAGCTTTTCTCATCTCAGTCAGTCCATCATATATCATCATAATTGCCTTTCACTTGCACGATCGAATGATGTGAATAATAATAATAGTGCATGTGCATTGGACTAAGCTGGAATCTGCAGGCATTCAATAAACAGGAGAAGACAAGGCAATATGGGCTCTTTTGTCAGATAAACAATAATGCATATAAGAGCCACTTCAACAATTTAATTATGGTCTTCTCCTATCGATCCCCAAAGAAAAGAAAAGAAATAAAACTATTTACACGGGAAAGCTCCCAACAAGCAAAAGAAGAATAGGAAATCTTTTTGGGTTTTCTTTTTACTTACTACTACAAGCATGGAAAGTAAATTAATTAAAAGCTACAACTATTTTTTTGTTTTTCTTAAGGTTTATTAAACACACAAGGAGAAAGCATAAAAAGGAAAATAAACTAGCATGGATGATACAATGAAAAAGTATGAGCACCGACATCTAGCAATGAGTGTGAACATAAATGTAATGTCGGTGGGAAATACGTACTCCCCCAAGCTTAGGCTTTTGGCCTAAGTTGGTCTATGGCCACGGCTGACCTGGCGGATATCCATAATAGTAGTTGGGGTCGTACTAAGAAGAAGAAGAGGAAGACTCCGATTGCCACTGGCTGACAATCATCTCTGGATCTCACTAGTAATTAGACTGTCGTGAAGGATCGATTTGTGGTTCCGGCTCTGGCTCCTCAGCTGGTGCAGGGTTCCGGTAGGCGTGAATAACCTTCAACGGAACAAGGTACGTGCCTATAGATAAATCAAACAAAGAAGGAGCAGGCAGGGTAATAGTCTCAGGATGATGTTTGTTAAAGAACAATTGATATTTAAGCTCTCCTTCCCTATTCTTAACAATAAAATCATGTGCTACCATACTTCTATAATCTAAATAAACACGAGGCAGCACCTTTTCTTCCTTCTCATAATGCCTAATAGGTATGTTAAAATGTGCAGCTAGGCGTGAAGCATAGATGCCTCCAAAGATGGGGCCCTTTGTACGGTTCAGACATAGCCGTTTGGCAATAATGCCGCCCATACTAACAGAGTTATCACCATATAAACCGTGGAGCAAAATAATAATATCAGGGATACTAAGGTTTCCATAGTTTCCGCGACCAATTAAGCAACGACTAGCAAATAATGCAAAATAACGTAAAACAGGAAAATATATGCTAGTGATTCGTGCATCGGAAACCTTCCTTATTTCCCCTACAGTGATAGTGTCAATAAACCCCTCCACATCATCGCGATGTGGTTCTTCTGTCTTGCCCTCAAAAGGGACTAAACAAACCCGAGAAAAATCATAAAGTGACATCTCCTTATGCTCATCATATAAATAAAACTCCACCGTAGGTGGTGAGCTCCTAGAATGGAAATGAAAGTTTTGCACAAAGATATTTGTGAGTAAGAGATACTGATCGCATTGGTCGTGGAGGAAAACGGTAAGGCCTGCATTTTGAGCCAATTCATAAAAATCTTCATAAATCCCGACTTCTCTCAAGAAATCCTCAGAAGGCCATTCACATGCTCGAACCTCCGCGGTGCGAGGCAGATTTTACTTAGGCTTTGGTGCCTTTTCCTTCGAGCTTTGGCTCGATGAGCCCCTCAAAAGTCTCATCATCATTTTCTAAAAAATTCTGAAATCTTTAGTAACTTCAAAATAAAAGTAAACCAAACTCAATAATATTGATAGCAACTACTCCTACAAGTGCCTAGGGCCTATATCATGCATCAAAACTACTCTTGACCATATAGATTTGACATGCAAGCTCAAGAACAGGGTCACCTAAGCAGCAAAAATTTGCAATGAATAAAGCACTAGAACAAAAACTAATTGGACCAATGGAGGAGTCACATACCAAAGAACAATCTCCCCAAGCAGTTTTGTGAGAGGTGCTTTGAGCAAGGAGATCGAAAATGGCAGCAAGATGAGCTAGAACTCGTGCTTGAGCTAGATATTCGTGTTTGTGGGAGGAAGATGAAGTGTGTGGGTGCAGGAATAAGTGGAGGAGGGCCACCGTTGGCCCACAAGGTAGGGTGGCGCGCCCAGGGGGGTAGGGCGCGCCCTCCACCCTCGTGGGCAGGTGGTTGACCCCCCTGCTGTGTTCTCAGTGCCAAATATTCTCAAATATTCTGGAAAAAGTCATATTTAAATTTCAGGGCATTTGGAGAACTTTTATTTTCGAGGTATTTTTATATTGCACGGATAATCAGATAACAGACAGAAAAATATTTATTTTATTTTATTTAATATAAATAACAGAAAGTAAAAGTGGGGTAAAGAAGGTTGTGCCTTCTAGTTTCATCCATCTCATGATCATCAAAAGGAATCCACTAACAAGGTTGATCAAGTCTTGTTAACGAACTCATTCTGAATAACATGGAACCGAAGAAATTTCGAATAACACTATGTTACCTCAACGGGGATATGCACATCCCCAATAATAAGAATATCATATTTCTTCTTGACAGTAGGAAGAGGAAATTCAAAACCTCCAAATATAATCGATGGAATTTTTCCAATAGAGTTGATACTATGAACTTGAGGTTGTTTCCTCGGGAAGTGTACCGTATGCTCATTACCATTAACATGAAAAGTGACATTGCCTTTAGTGCAATCAATAACAGCCCCTGCAGTATTCAAAAAGGGTCTTCCAAGAATAATAGACATACTATCGTCCTCGGGAATATCAAGAATAACAAAGTCCGTTAAAATAGTAACGGTTGCAACTACAACAGGCACATCCTCACAAATACCGACAGGTATAGCAGTTGATTTATCAACCATTTGCAAAGATATTTCAGTAGGTGTCAACTTATTCAAATCAAGTCTACTATATAAAGAGAGAGGCATAACACTAACACCGGCTCCAAGATCACATAAAGCAGTTTTAATATAGTTTCTTTTAATGGAGCATGGTATAGTTGGTACTCATGGATCTCCAAGTTTCTTTGGTATTCCACCCTTAAAAGTATAATTAGCAAGCATGGTAGAAATTTTAGCTTCCAGTATCTTTCTTTTATTTGTAATAATATCTTTCATGTACTTAGCATAAGGATTGTTTTTGAGCATATCAGTTAATCGCATACGCAAAAAGATAGGTCTAATCATTTCAGCAAAGCGCTCAAAATCCTCATCATCCTTTTTCTTGGGAGGAAAAGGCATGGGTTTCTGAACCCAAGGCTCTCTTTCTTTACCATGTATCCTAGCAACAAAGTCTTTCTTATCATAATGTTGATTCTTTGATTGTGGGTTATCAAGATCAACAACAGGTTCAGTTTCTACATCATTATCATTACTAGGTTGAGCATCATCATGAACATTTTTATTAGCTTTATCACTAGTTTCAGGTTCATTACCAGATTGAGTTTCAGCATTAGAAATAGAAATATCATTTGGATTCTCAGGTGTTTCAACAAATAGGATCACTAGAAGCATGCAAAGTCCTATCATTTTTCTTTTTCTTCTTTTTAGAAGAACTAGGTGCATCTATATTATTTCTCTGAGAATCTTGCTCAATTCTCTTAGGGTGGCCTTTAGGATACAAAGGTTCCTGAGTCATTCTACCAGTTCTAGTAGCCACTATAACAGCATAATCATTATCTTCACTATTCAATTCATTGAGCAAATCATTTTGAGCTTTAAGTACTTGTTCTACTTGAGTGGTAACCATAGAAGCATGTTTACTAATAAGTTTAAGTTCACCTTTAACATTAGCCATATAATCACCCAAGTGTTCAAGCATATTTGAATTGTATTTCAATTGTCTACCAAAATAAGCATTAAAGTCTTCTTGCTTAGCCATAAATTTACCAAACTCATCTAAGCATGGGCTAGCAAATTTAGTAAACGGGATTTCAGCTTTATCATATCTATAGAGAGAATTTACCTTTACTACCCGTGTCGGGTTATCAAGACCATGAGTTTCTTCAATAGGTAAAGGATTAAGATTATATGTTTCTTCAACAAGCGGTAAATTAAGACCATGTATTTCTTCAATAGGAGGTAAATTGTTAACATCTTCAGCTTTAATACCTTTTTCTTTCATAGATTTCTTTGCCTCTTGCATATCTTCAGGACTGAGAAATAGAATACCCCTCTTCTTCGGAGTTGGTTTAGGAATAGGCTCAGGAATTGGCTCCGGAGGTGTCCAATTATTTTCATTTGTCAACATATTATTCAATAGAATTTCAGCTTCATCCGGCGCTCTTTCCCTGAAAACAGAACCAGCACAACTATCGAGGTAATCTCTGGAGGCATCGGTTGGTCCATTATAAAAGATATCAAGTATTTCATTTTTCTTAAGAGGATGATTAGGCAAAGCATTAAGTAATTGGAGAAGCCTCCCCCAAGCTTGTGGGAGACTCTCTTCTTCAATTTGCACAAAATTATATATATCCCTTAAAGCAGCTTGTTTCTTATGAGCATGGAAATATTTAGCAGAGAAGTAATAAATCATATCCTGGGGACTACGCACACAACCAGGATCAAGAGAATTAAACCATATCTTAGCATCACCCTTTAATGAGAACGGAAATATTTTAAGGATATAAAAGTAACAAGTTCTCTCATCTTTAGTGAACAGGGTGGCTATATAATTTAATTTAGTAAGATGTGCTACAACAGTTTTAGATTCATAACTATGAAAAGGATCAGATTCAACCAAAGTAATTATATCAGGATCAACAGAGAATTCATAATCCTTAACAGTAACAAAGATAGGTGAAGTAGCAAAAGCACGATCAGGTTTCATTATAACATTTAGAGATTTCTTACTCCATTTAGCTAATAACCTTTTGAGTTCATTTCTATTTTTGCAAGCTAAAATAGCTAAAGAAGCTTCTTGATCAAATATATAACCCTTAGGAATAACAAGTGATTCTTCATCATCACTTTCATCAGTATCATCAGATTCAATATTTTCAATTTCTCTAGCCCTAGCAAGTTGTTCATCAAGAAAATCACTAAGTGGCATAGTAGTATCAGGCATAGATGTAGTTTCATCATAAGTATCATGCATAGCAGAAGTGGCATCATCAATAACATGCGACATATCAGAACGAATAGCGGAAGCAGGTGTAGGTGTCGCAAACTTACTCATAACAGAAGGTGAATCAAGTGCAGAACTAGATGGCAGTTCCTTACCTCCCCTCGTAGTTGAGGGATAAATCTTGGTTTTTGGATCTCTCAAGTTCTTCATAATGATAAGTAGATATATATCCCAAGTGACTCAAAGAATAGAGCTATGCTCCCTGGCAATGGCGCCAGAAAATAGTCTTGATAACCCACAAGTATAGGGGATCGCAACAGTTTTCGAGGGTAGAGTATTCAACCCAAATTTATTGATTCGACACAAGGGGAGCCAAAGAATATTCTCAAGTATTAGCAGCTGAGTTGTCAATTCAACCACACCTGGAAACTTAGTATCTGCAGCAAAGTATTTAGTAGCAAAGTAATATGATAGTAGTGGTAACGGTAGCAAAAGGTAACAGTAGCAAAAGTAATGTTTTTGGTATTTTGTAGTGATGATAGCAATAGCAATGGAAAAGTAAATAAGACGAGAACAATATATGGAAAGCTCGTAGGCAATGGATCGGTGATGGAGAATTATGCCGGATGCGGTTCATCATGTAACAGTCATAACCTAGGGTGACACAGAACTAGCTCCAGTTCATTGACATAATGTAGGCATGTATTTCGAATATAGTCATACATGCTTATGGAAAAGAACTTGCATGACATCTTTTGTCCTACCCTCCCGTGGCAGCGGGGTCCTTACGAAAACTAAGGGATATTAAGGCCTCCTTTTAATAGAGAACTGGAACAAAGCATTAACACATAGTGAATACATGAACTCCTCAAACTACGGTCATCACCGGTAAGTATCCCGATTATTGTCACTTCGGGGTTAACGGATCATAACACATAATGGGTGACTATAGACTTGCAAGATAGGATCAAGAACACTCATATATTGATGAAAACATAATAGGTTCAGATCTGAAATCATGGCACTCAGGCCCTAGTGACAAGCATTAAGCATAGCAAAGTCATAGCAACATCAATCTCAGAACACAGTGGACACTAGGGATCAAACCCTAACAAAACTAACTCGATTACATGATAGGTCCCATCCAACCCATCACCATCCAGCAAGCCTACGCTGGAATTACTCACGCACGGCAATGAGCATCATGAAATTGGTGATGGAGGATGGTTGATGATGACGATGGCGACGAATTCCCCCCTCTGGAGCCCCGAACGGACTCCAGATCAGCCCTCCCGAGAGGTTTGAGGGCTTGGCGGCGGCTCCATATTGTAAAACGCGATGATTTCTTCTCCTTGATTTTTTTTCTCCCCGAAACTCAATATATGGAGTTGGAGTTGGAGTCGGAGAGTCAACAGGGGGCCCACGAGGTAGGGGGTGCGCCCTAGGGGGACAGGCATGCCCCCCACCCTCGTGGAGAGGTGGTGGCCCCCTGGCCTTCATCTTTTGCAGGTATTTTTCTTATTTGTTGAAAAGTGGCTCCGTGAAGTTTTAGGTCATTCCGAGAACGTTTGCTCCTGCACATAAATAACACCATGGTAATTCTGCTGAAAACAGCGTCAGTCCGGGTTAGTTCCGTTCAAATCATGCAAGTTAGAGTCCAAAACAAGGGCAAAAGTATTTGGAAAAGTAGATACGTTGGAGACGTATCATTGAGATATTCTCCGCCATCTTGTAGGCAAAGTACTTGTCAGAGGTCTCATACCTCTCGACTCGGGCATGACTCTAAAATACAGATTTCAGCTGTTGGTACATTTCATATGCTCTATGGCGTTCAAAACGTTTTTAAGTCCCGGTTCTAAGCCGTAAAGCATGGTCCACTAAACTATCAAGTAGTCATCATACCGATCTTGCCAAACGTTCATAACGTCTGCATCTGCTCCTGCAATAGGTCCGTCACCTAGTGGTGCATCAAGGACATAATTCTTCTGTGCAGCAATGAGGATAATCCTCGGATCACGGATCCAGTCCGCATCATTGCTACTATCATCTTTCAACTTATTTTTCTCTAGGAACATATCAAAAATAAACGGGGAGCTATAATGTGAGCTATTGATCTACAACATAATTTGCAAATACTATCAGGACTAAGTTCATGATAAATTTAAGTTCAATTAATCATATTACTTAAGAACTCCCACTTAGATAGACATCCCTCTAGTCATCTAAATGATCAGTGATCCATATCAACTAAACCATGTCCGATCATCATGTGAGATGGAGTAGTTTTCAATGGTGAACATCTCTATTTTGATCATATCTACTATATGATTCATGTTCAACCTTACGGTCTCAGTGTTCCAAGGCCATATCTGCATATGCTAGGCTCGTTAAGTTTAACCCGAGTATTCCGCGTGTGCAAAATTGGCTTGCACCCGTTGTATTTGAACGCAGAGCTTATCACACCCGATCATGACATGGTGTGTCGGCACGATGAACTGTATTAATGGTGCATACTCAGGGAGAACACTTATACCTTGAAATTTAGTGAAGGATCATCTTATAATGCTACCGCAGTACTAAGCAAAATAAGGTGCATAAAAGATAAACATCATATGCAATCAAAATAAGTGATATGATATGGCCATCATCATCTTGTGCCTTTGATCTCCATCTCCAAAGCACCATCATGATCACCATCATCACCGACTTGACATCTTGATCTCCATCGTAGCATCGTTGTGTCTCGCCAACTATTGCTTCTACGACTATCGCTACCGCTTAGTGATAAAGTAAAGCAATTACATGGCAATTGCATTTCATACAATAAAGCGACAGCCATATGGCTCCTGCCAGTTGCCGATAACTATTACAAAACATGATCATCTCATACAACAATTTATATCTCATCACGTCTTGACCATATGACATCACAACACGCCCTACAAAAACAAGTTAGACGTCCTCTACTTTGTTGTTGCAAGTTTTACGTGGCTGCTACGGGCTTCTAGCAAGAACCGTTCTTACCTACGCATCAAAACCACAACGATTTTTTGTCAAGTGTGCTATTTTAACCTTCAACAAGGACCGGACGTAGTCAAACTCGAATCAACTAAAGCTGGAGAACCAGACACCCGCTAGCCACCTGTGTGCGAAGCACGTCGGTAGAACCAGTCTCATGAACGCGGTCATGTAATGTTGGTCCGGGCCGCTTCATCCAACAACACCGCCGAATCAAAGTAAGACGTTGCTGGTAAGCAGTATGACTATTATCTCCCACAAGTCTTTGTGTTCTACTCGTGCATATTACATCTATGCATAGACCTGGCTCGGATGCCACAGTTGGGGAATGCAGTATTTCAAAATTTTGCCTATGATCACGCAAGATCTATCTAGGAGATGCATAGCACAGAGCGGGGAGAGTGTGTCCATGTACCCTCGTAGACCGAAAGCGGAAGCATTTAGTAACGCGTTTGATGTACTCGAACGTCTTCACGATCCAACCGATCCAAGTACCGAACGTACGACACCTCTGTGTTTAGCCCACGTTCAACACAATGATGTCCCACGAGCTCCTGATCCGACAGATGCTCAAGGGAGATTCTATCAGCATGACGGCGTGGTGACCGTGTTGGCGATGTGATCCACGCAGGGCTTCGCCTAAGCACCACAACTATATAATCTAAGGTGTAATCTGTGGAGGGGGGCACCGCACACGGTTAAGAGAAACCTGTGTGTTATAGGCGCCCCTCTCCCCACATATATATAGGTTGGAGGGGGGAAGAGGCAGCCTTAGGGCGCCCCAAGTAGGCTGAATCCTACTTGGGGTGCAAGCCCAATTCGGCACCCCCTTCCTTATTTCAGCATATGGGAAGGAAAGAGAAGGGGGGAAGAGAAGGAAAGGTTGGAGGTTGAACCCTCCTCCTTCCTTTCTTCTTCCCCTTCCTTTCCTACTACTCCTATTCGGCCCAGGAGGGGCGCACCAGCCCACCAGGGGCTGGTCTGTCCCTCACTTGGCCCAATAGGCCCACAACTTTGCCGGGGGTGCCCGAAACCCCTTTCGGTGACCCGATATCACCCGGAACACTTCCAATGTCCAAATATCATCATCCTATATATGAATCTTTACCTCTCGACCATTTTGAGACTCCTCTTCATGTCCGTGATCTCATCCGGGGCTCCGAACAAACTTTGGTAACCAAAACACATAACACATAACACATAATACAAATCGTCATCGAACGTTAAGCGTGCGGGCCCTATGGGTTCGAGAACTATATAGACATGACCGAGACACATCTACGATCAATAACCAATAGCGGAACCTGGATGCTCGTATTGGCTCCTACATATTCTACGAAGATCTTTATCGATCAAACCGCATAACAACACACGTTATTCCCTTTGTCATCAGTATGTTACTTGCCCGAGATTCGATCATCGGTATCATCATACCTAGTTCAATCTCGTTACCGGCAAGTCTATTTACTCATTCTGTAATGCATCATCCCACAACTAACTCATTAGTCACATTGATTGCAAGGCTTATGGTGATGTGCATTACCGAGAGGGCCCATAGATACCTCTCCGATACTCGGACTGAGAAATCCTAATCTCGATCTATGCCAACCCAACAAACACCTTCGGAGACACCTGTAGAGCATCTTGTAACCACCCAGTTACGTTGTGACATTTGATAGCACACAAGGTGTTCCTTTGATATTCGGGAGTTGAATAATCATAGTCAAAGGAATATGTATAAGTCATGAAGAAAGCAATAGCAATATGTGATCCCGTTCATCAAACGGCAACACATGTCTATGGCTAGGAAACATAACCATCTTTGATTAACGAGCTAGTCAAGTAGAGGCATACTAGGGACATTTTGTTTTGTCTATCCATTCACACATGTACTAAAATTCTGGTTAATACAATTCTAGCATGAATAATAAACATTTATCATGATATAAGAAAATATAAATAACAACCTTATTATTGCTTCTAGGGCATATTTCCTTCAGAGATATCTTATTATTGCTCGCTAGCTAATTATGTCATTGATATATATATGAGTTAATATAATTTTTAAGAGTTATTGTCGGCATGGTTAGTTATATTGTTGGATGAAAACCTGGGTGTTGTTTAAGCTTATTTATGCAAACAAGAGCAAAAGAGTTCGTAAAAGTTTTTCTTTTTCACTTTCAGTTTATCAACTGAATTGCTTGAGGACAAGCAAAGGTTTAAGCTTGGGGGAGTTGATACATCTCCAACGTATCTACTTTTCCTAACGCTTTTCGTCTTGTTTTGGACTCTAATTTGCATTATCTGAATGAAACTAACACCAGACTGACGATGTTTTCACCAGAACTACCATGGTTTTGTTTTTGTGCAGAAATAAAAGTTCTTGGAATGGAATGAAACTTTGCGAGGAATTTTTATATCAATAAAGAGAATTTCTGGAGCCAAGATCCACCACAGGGGGCACCTGGGTGGGAACAACCCACCAAAGTGTGCCCCTCCTGGCGCGCCCAGGTGGATTGTCCCCACCTGGTGGCCCTGCAGACCCTGAAATCTACGCTATAAAATCCTATTTTTCCAGAAAAAATCAGGGATAAAGAATTATCATGATCCACGAGACGGAGCCGCCGTCACCTCCTCTTCTTCATCGAGAGGCTAGATCTGGAGTCTGTTTGGGGCTCTGGAGAGGGGGGTTGTTGGTGTCAAAATCGGCGGATCTCGGGTAGGGGGTCCCAAACTATGCGTCTAAGGTGGATGGTAACAGGAGGCATGGAACACAATGTTTTACCCAGGTTCGGGCCCTCTTGATGGAGGTAAAACCCTACGTCCTGCTTGATTAATATTGATGATATGGGTAGTACAAGAGTAGATCTACCACGAGATCGGAGAGGCTAAACCCTAGAAGCTAGCCTATGGTATGATTGTATGTTGTCCTACGGACTAAAACCATCCGGTTTATATAGACACCGGAGGGGCTAGGGTTACACAAGGTCGGTTACAAAGGAGGAGATATACATATCCATATTGCCTAGCTTGCCTTCCACGCCAAGTAGAGTCCCATCCGGACACGAGATGAAGTCTTTATTCTTGTATCTTCATAGTCCAACAGTCTGGCCGAAAGATATAGTCCGGCTGTCCGGAGACCCCCTAATCCAGGATGCCCTCAGTAGCCCCCGAACCAGGCTTCAATGACGATGAGTCCGGCGCGCAGTATTGTCTTCGACATTGCAAGGCGGGTTCTTCTCCAATTTCCAAGTGTTTGTAAATAGTATCCGACCCCATAAATGTTGATCCTCTTGGCTTCTGCGCCCAATAAGGGCAATTTCTTAAACGAATACGAGGCGCCAGGGCATTTTTACATTCACCCCCCTAGCCAGATAAATAAATTGTTTATTAAAGGGATTGGGATTCTTAGATCCGATCCACACCATCCTCCCCTCAGCGAGAATCCATCAGAGCGCATTTCGGAAAGATCCATTCCAGCATGGCCAACTTCCGCAGCTCCTCCTCCCGCCCCCGCAGCCCTAAGGAGGAGATATACATATCCGCATTGCCTAGCTTGCCTTCCACGCCAAGTAGAGTCCCATTCGGACACGAGATGAAGTCTTTATTCTTGTATCTTCATAGTCCAACAGTCCGGCCGAAAGATATAGTCCGGCTGTCCGGAGACCCCCTAATCCAGGACTCCCTCAGGGGTCTTCGTTCTTCGTCATCACCAACCCTTCTCCATCACCAATTCCATGATGCCCCCCACCGGGAGTGAGTAATTCCTTCATAGGCTCGCTGGTCGGTGAGGAGTTGGATGAGATTCATCATGTAATCGAGTTAGTTTTGTTAGCTAGTTAGTTTTGTTAGTTTTATTAGTTGCTATGACTTTGCCATGCTTAATGCTAGTCACTTAGGGCCCCGGTGCCATGATTTCAGATCTGAACCATTTATGCATCATTATATCCATGTTCTGGATCCGATCTTGCAATTTGTAATCACCCACTATGTGTTATGATCCGGCAACCCCGGAGTGACAATAGTCGGGACCACTCCCGGTGATGACCGTAGTTTGAGGAGTTCATGTATTCACCGTGTGTTAATGCTTTGTTCTGGTTCTCTATTAAAACGAGGCCTTAATATCCCTTAGTTTCCAATTGGACCCCGCTGCCACGGGAGGGTAGGACAAAAGATGTCATGCACGTTCTTTCCATAAGCACGTATGACTATTTACGGAATACATGCCTACATTATATTGATGAACTAGAGCTAGTGCCGTATCGCCCTAGGTTATAACTGTCTCATGATGAATATCATCCAACAAATTACCGATCCAATGCCTACAAATTTATCTTATATTGTTCTTGCTAAGTTACTAATGCTATTGTTATTGTTGGACTTGCTACAAAACTATTGCTATCACTGTTACCATTACTATTGCTGCTATCACTACTATCAAAACTATCATATTACTTTGCTACTGATCACATTGCTGTAGATAATTAATCTCCAGGTGTGGTTGAATAGACAACTCATACTCTACCCTCGAAAACTGTTGCGATCCCCTATACTTGTGGGTTATCAAGAGCCGTATCCAGCTAAGACTAAGATTTACCCCTCTAAGACGAGGGGAGGTAAGGAACTGCCATCCAGTTCTGCTTTAGATTCACCTTTTGTTATAAATAAACTTGCAACACCACCACATGCTATTAATCCTGATATGTCGCAAGTTATTGATGATGCTACTTCTGCTATGAATGATACTTATGATGATGCTAGTACCTTGCTTGATGATAATGATGTGCCACTTGTTGATTTTCTTGATGAACAAATTGCTAGAGTAATACAACATGATGTTGTTGAATCTGATGATGAGCTTGAAACTGAAACGCCTGAAACACCTGCTAGAACTAGCCTTCCTAGATATGAATTGCCTAAGGTACTGGAAGGTTATGTTATGAATGAGGAGACAACTAGAGACATTCTTGCTTGCAAGGATAGAGATGATCTAGAGAAATTATTATGCAAGTACAAAGAAAAATCTTTGAATGCTAGAATGCAATATGATCCTAAGTTTGCTACTTCACCTATCTTTATTAATGATAAGGATTATGAATTCTCTGTCGACCCAGAGTTGATTACTTTGGTTGAATCTGATCTTTTCCATGGTTATGAAACTGAAACTGTTGTGGCACCTCTTACTAAGTTGAATGACATAGCCACCCTTTTTACTCATGGTGAGAAGACTCGCTATTACTTTATTCTCAAATTATTTCTGTTCTCATTAAAGGGTGATGCTAGAGCTTGGTACAATACTCTTGCTCCTGGTTGTGTGCATAGTCCCCGGGATATGATTTATTACTTCTCTGAAAAAATTCCCTGCTCATAAGAAACAAGCTGCCTTGTAGGTAATATTTAACTTTGTGCAAATTAAAGAAGATAGTCTCCCATAAGCTTGGGGGAGGATTTGCCAATTACTTAATGCTTTTCTTGATCATCCTCTTAAGAAAAATGAAATACTTGATATCTTCTACAATGGACTAACCGATGCTTATAAGGATTTCCTAGATAGTTGTTCTTGTTGTGTTTTCAGGGAATGAACTATTGGGCAAGCTGAAGAATTATTGAATAACATATAGAAAAATTATGATGATTGGAATATTCCTGAACCACTGGCTAAACCCACTCCAAAGAAGAGGGGTATATTATATCTCAGTCCTGAAGATATGCAAGAGGCAAAGAAATCTACGAAGAAAAAATGTATTAAAGCCGAGGATGCTAAAAATTTACCTCCTATTGAAGATATACACAGGCTTAATACACCACCACCACCACCAAAGCTGCTATAGGTAAATTCTCTGCAAAAAGAATTGGTATTTTATCATGCTCCTGTTAAAAATGAAAATTATTTTCGTGAGCACAAAAGTTTCTCTTTTTCAGCAAGATCAAATAAACTATCACCCAACATGATCCTAAAGGATTTGCTTGGCACAAACACTAATTAAAACACACACACAAAAAATCATAACAGTAGCACAATTTTGAAAACACTCAAGAATAGAAAGCAAAAGATAAAAATAAATTTTATTCGTTGGGTTGCCTCCCAACGAGCGCTATCGTTTTATGCCCGTAGCTAGGCATAAAGCAAGGATCTAAGTGTTGTCATGTTTGTTTGTAGATCCATAAGATTCCATCAAGATTGATTCATATGGTGGACTAATTCTTGTTCTAGGGAAGTGTTCCATACCCTTCCCTAGTGGAAACTGAAATTTAATATTGCCTTCTTTCATATCAATCACATCACCAATAGTATGTAAAAACGGTCTACCAAGAATAATTGGACAAGACGGATTGTAATCAATATCAAGAACAATAAAATATATGAGCACGCAATTCCTATTTGCAAGAATAAGAACATCATTAATTCTTCCCATAGGTTTTTAATAGTAGAATTGTCACATCCCTGTGTTAGTCATGCATTAGGATTGGTTGAACATGTGCATCATGTTTAAATTCCCAGAAAACTGAAATGGGGATGACAGAACCCCCAGCACCCCCTGGAACAACTAGGGTTTACTAAAAAACGTTTTCAATGAACCTGAAATGCCCTTCTAAAAAGCCCACCCTTTTTGTTTTGGGTTGAAACCTTTGACAAAAATGGTGCACATTTTTTAGGACATCTTAAGGTCATTGGATTAATTCTTATAGTATTTGCATTTGGGCATTTAAATGTTATAAAATATTTTAAATGCTCAAATAATCATAAACTAAAATGTTTGCTGTTGGATATATTCTAAGCAGTAGCCATGATTAGTTTTATGATTTTTGGAAATGCCCTAGCATTTTTAATAAAGCCCTAAAGATATAGAAATAATAGAATAAATAAAAAACAGAAAAAAGAGAGAGAGAGGAACTTACCTGGCGCAGCCCACCTAGCCCACCAGCCGGCCACCTAGCGGCCCAGCACTGTGCTGGCCCGCGCCAGCCAGCTGCATCTTCCCCGCCAGGCAGGCAGGGAGGTGACGCCGGCGTGCCTGAGCTCGCCACGGCGCCACCTGCTTGCCGCCCGCGCCCCTAGACGCCTGAACGCCTCCACGTCACGCACCGAAGCCACTGGACACGCCATTCCCCCCTGCCTCTCTCCCTCGCCGTTCCCCACCATGGCCGACGCCCTTGCCGCCGCACCGTCATCGTAGCCGCGCCCTCTGTCGTCCTCGCGCCGCGCCATCGTGTCCACGAGCTCCGCCTCGTCCACTGCTTCGCCCCGACCCATCCCCGAGCGCTCGCTCGCCCCGGAGACGCTGCACCGAGCTCGTCTTCAACTCCCGCCACCGGAGATCCCCTTCGCCGTCCCTGCCGCATCAGCTCGTCCCCGACCTCACCGACTGCCTCGATGTGACCCTCGTGAGCTCAGACACCTCCCCACCCTCTCCGTTCCCTCTCTCGAGCCCCGTAGCGATTGCACGTAGCTCACCTGCACGCGCCGCCGCGGAGCTCGTCGCCGATGAGGCTCCGGCCACCCAATGGCCGCGCCAGCCTGTCCACTAGCCCTACCGCACCCCCAGGAGCTCAACGCACTAAACCACGCGCCTCTCCGTGCCCCCTAGCGACTAGTTCGACCTCACCTGAGCTCCGGCCGCCGCCAAACTCGTCGCCGCCGTCGTTTCCGGCCACCCCAGCTCCACCCACTGCCACCACTCGACGCGGCTCACTCCCCGCATCACGTAGATGGTCTCCGCCGTCCTTTTGGTCACCGGAGTGCAAAACCCGCGCTGCTCCGCCGCGTCTGGCCTCGCCGGCGGCTAAACGCCGGCGAGTTTGACCCCGTGTGGGCCCAGGTTGACTTCCCCCTGAGTCTATGACAGGTGGGGCCGGCCTGTTAATTAGTTTAGGATTAATACTAACTAATTTTAATTAGTTTACTCACTGACATGTGGGCCCAGGCCCCACTGATAGTTAGTTAGTGTTAATTTAATCCTGTTAATTAGCTGAGTCACTGATAGACAGGGCCCACCAGTCAGGTTTGACCTGGCCGACCCAGTTGACCCGCTAACGTCACATCTATGTCACGCTGACGCATTAATTCAATTACTGGATTTATTCTTTAATAGGAAATTCCAGAAAATAGCCAAAACTTCTGAAAATCATAGAAAATCAACCATAACTCCAAATGCAAAGATTTATATATGAAAAATGATCAGAAAAATTCAATCTATCCATCTGTAATGGTTTCATGCATGACAAAACAAGATAACCTTGCTGTTTAAGCAAAATAAGATAATGCACTAATAAGGCTAAGTTAAATGAACTATCATTTGAATCTTTGATTCAAATGGGTTCATTCCTTTCTGTTTTAGCTTGCATTAGGCCAAGACACATTCATTTTTCCATGTCATAGCATGCATCATATTGTTGCCTATTGTCATGTGTTGATTATGTTCGGTGTGTCTTTCATGATAGGTTCTGCCTCCGAGGATAACCCCGAGTATCCGTCTGAAGGGCAGTACCCTACTACCACTACATCAGGCAAGCAACCCATTGATCATTCCGATACAATCCCATGTTCTCGCTTCTGCTCTTGTTTACTACATGAAGACAACACGATTCAAACTGCTGTGTGCTACGGTAGTTGAACCCTTATCCTCTTCATGACCTGTCATTGCCACAGTAACTAGATGAAACCCACTAGCATGTGTAGGAGTTGATTGAGCCATGTGTGTGATTCCTACCTTGCTATGCCTGCTATGCTTAGAGTTGTGTCAGGTCTGGTTCATCTGGGTGATGGGCTAGAGTGAAATGATTATGTCGGTAATGTGAGGGATGTGTTGAACATGTTTTGGTAAAGGTATCGATGAGAGGCCATGTAGGAGTACATGGTGGGTTGTTTCATTAAGGCCGTCCGTAGGAACTGAGATCTGTATGCGTGATTTAAGATTCAGCTACTACCACACATTGGGCCCTGAAATATGACCCCGCTCGACTTACTAACCCCTCTCGCCCTCTGTCCAGGAGTTGCAACTAGTTTCTGGTGTTTGTAGGTTATGTGTTGGCGGCCGTGCGTAGCGCTGACCCTAGGGGTGGGCTATGATGCGGTAGATACACTGTGGCCGGGTATGCTGGGCGCCAGTTTGGCGTCTCGGGACCCTGTACACATCGTTTGGGGCCATTGAGGACACCCCGGCCGGATTTCCTTGCGGATGGAACCTGAATAGGCAATAAACCTGGACTAGAGGCTTGTGCGGTTAGTCAGGTCGTGGTCTACACCCACGTCGGTTTTCGCTTGAAGTCCGCCGAGCACATGTCGTGTGCAGACGCTAAGTGGTGGAAACATGTGTGTTGAAGTACACCCCTGCAGGGTATAAAACTATTCGAATAGCCGTGTCCGCGGTAAAGGACTACTTGGTTGCCTATACAGTTCATAGACAAGTTAATGGATACTACTAAAAGACTCAAGATAAGTGTGAGTACCGAGGATGGCCCTCTCGTAGGATGATGAGGGAGGATCCCCGGTGGAGTATTGTGTTGGTGATTAGCGGACTCGTGTGCGAAAACTATTTTACTAGTGGAGTCTCGTAGGATAGCTTAGCCAAGAGTCAAAGCTGGCTTGCTGCAATAACTCCACCACCTTCTTGAGAATGAGCATGTATAGTAGGTTCTGTTGTAAGACTTGCTGAGTACCTTTGTACTCATGTTTGCTTAATTACTGTTTTCAGACGACAACACCGCCCCCACCGATGGGTTCTACGTAGACCTTGATGTCGACGAGTGACTAGCCACCCAGGTGGTGATCCTGGCCATGGAGGGCCCTATGTAGATAGACAGGCTTCGAGAAGCCTTCTTCCTTTCTAGTGTCTGTACTCAGACTAGTTGCTTCCGCATGTGCTTGTATGATTGTATGACTTGAGTGTCGGGTCGTGTGACCCCTACCTATGTGAACATGTTATGTATGGCTCTCTGGAGCCTTTAAATAAGGTACTTGAGTTGTAGAGTTTTGTTGTGATGCCATGTTGTATGCACTCATATCGGGCATATTGTGTGTATGATTGAAATGCTTGGTATGAGCGGGATCTGACAATCTAGTTGTTTATCCTTGGCAGCCTGTCATATGAGGAAATGTAGTCTAGTGCTTCCTGAGTGATAGTAGTCCGCTACAGCCCGGTTCTTCGGAGTCCTGCTAGCCCAGCACTACTGCTCTGGACACATGACTGGCTGGCATGTGTTTCACTTCGTTCCTATGTCTGTCCCTTCGGGGAAATGTCACGCGGTGACATCCGGAGTCCTGTTAGCCCAGTGCTACAGCCCCGATTCACTCGCTGATGACCGACATGTTCGTGTGATTCATGTATGCCTGTCTCCATAGGTCTGTGCCGCTTTGGGTTCACGACTAGCCATGTCGGCCCGGGTTCTCTGTCATATGGATGCTAGCGACACTATCATATACGTGAGCCAAAAGGCGCAAACGGTCCCGGGCCATGGTAAGGCGACACCTGTGAGATACCGTGCGTGAGGCCGCAATGTGATATGAGGTGTTACCGGCTAGATCGATGTGACTTGGAATCGGGGTCCTGACAAGAATCTGCCAAGTGCAAATTTAAAGAACACTCTTCAATATCGGTAAGACCAAGCACATCACATAAAGATTTCGGAATTGTAGAAACTCTAGCACCCAAGTCACATAAAGAAAATCACTCATAATTTTTAATCTTGACTTTGATAGTAGGTTCCCACTGATCATGCAATTTCTAGGAATTGAAACTTCTAATTCCATTTTTTCTTCCAAAGCTTTCATCATAGTATCAACAACATGTTTAGTAAAAGCCTTATTTTGTTCATAAGCATGGGGTGAATTTATCAGGGATTGCAACAAATAAATACAATCAATCAAAGAGCAACTATCATAATTAAAGTCTCTATAATCCAAAAGAGTGGGCACATCACTAGTTAAAGTTTTGACCTCTTCAAACCCACTTTTATCAATTTTCTCAACAAGATTTTCACCCTCCGAATTATCGGGACGCCTTCTAGCTAAAGTTAACTATTCTTCACTCCCTTTATCATCAATCTTAATTTTACTAAACAAGGAATCAATATAAGAAACACCAATCATTTTAAGATCTTCATCACTTTTATGAAAGCAA
Source organism: Triticum dicoccoides (assembly GCF_002162155.2). Taxonomy (NCBI): domain Eukaryota; kingdom Viridiplantae; phylum Streptophyta; class Magnoliopsida; order Poales; family Poaceae; genus Triticum; species Triticum dicoccoides. The sequence continues at coordinate 647,504,559 of NC_041392.1, forward strand.
TCACTACAAAACGCCTTTTCTAAAAAATATCTTCTAGCTCTAAGCATAGCGGTTCTTTTCTTACTTTCATCCATAGAAACATATAAACCTTTGATTGATTCTTCTACCTTAGGCACAAAAAATTGCATCTTGAGATTTTCCACATCATGAGAAATTCTATCAACACTTCTAGACAAATCACCAATCTTGTTCAATTTTTCTTCCATTGTAGCATTACAAACTTTTTGAGTGTTCATAAATTCTTTAATATTATTCTCAAGATCATAGGTTTTCCTATTATTATTATAAGAAGGATTACCATAGGAATTACCATAATTATTACAGGAATTAATAGGAAAAGGCCTAGGATTAAAATTACCTCTATAAGCATTGTTATTGAAATTGTTTCGCGATATAAAATTCACATCTATGGCATCACTATTTTTCTCAATCAAAGTAGACAAATGCACATCATTAAAATCAATAGGAGAACTTTATTAGCAACCAATTTCATAAGAGCATCAACTTTTTCACTCAAATAAGAATTTTCTTCAACCGAATTAACCTTTTTACTAGTAGGAGCTCTTTCGATATGCCATTGTGAATAATTTGCCATAATATTATCAAGCAATTTGGTGGCTTCACCCAAAGTAATTTCCATAAAAGTACCACCCGCGGAGGAATCTAGAAGATTACGAGAAACAAAATTCAACCCCGCATAAAAAATTTGTATGATCATCCAAAGATTTAACCCATGAGTTGGGCAATTCCTTAGCATCATTTTCATCCTTTCCCAAGATTGTGCAACATGCTCATGTTTAAGCTACTTGAAATTCATGATCTGGGTTCTAAGGGAAATAATTTTTGCGGGCGGAAAATATTTAGTAATAAAAGCATCCTTGCACTTATCCCAAGAATTGATACTATTTTGAGGCAAAGAAGAAAACCAAAATTTTGCACGATCTCTCAAAGAAAACGGAAATAATTTCATCTTCACAACCTCATTGTCCACATCTTTTTTCTTTTGCATATCACATAATTCCACGAATGTGTTAAGATGGGACGCGGCATCCTCATTAGGAGTACCGGAAAATTGATCTTTCATAACAAGATTCAGCAAAGCGGTATTAATATCACAAGACTCCACACTAGTGGCGAGAGGAGCAATTGGAGTGCCAATAAAATCATTGTTGTTGGTATTAGAGAAATCACACAACTTGGTGTTCTCTTGAGTCACTGTGACTACGCAACAAGATTGCACTAAAAATAGACCCGGCAAGAAAACGACGAACGCAAAAGAGGGCGAATAAAATGGCAAATTTTTGTGAAGTGTGGGAGAGGAAAACGAGAGGCAAATGGAAAATAATGTAAATTGCGAGGAGATGAGACATCTGATTAGGAACCTGGTAGATGTTGATGATGTCTCCCCAGCGACGGCGCCAGAAATTCCTTTTGATGTCTGCTAGAACTACGTCGATATTTCCCCAAAGAGGAAGGGATGATGCAACACAACAATGGTAGGTATTTCCCTCAGTGATGAGACTAAGGTTATAGAACCAGTAGGAGAACCACGCAACACTACGTGAACGGCACCTGCACATAAATAATAAATACTCGCAACCCGACGTATTAAAGGGGTTGTCAATCCGTTTCGGGTAACGACGCCAAAAATTGGCAAACGGACGTGAGAAAGTTGTAATAAGTTGATAGATCGAACGCCAAATAAAATAAAGTGCATCAAGGTATTTTTGGATTTTTGGTTTAATAGATCTGAAAATAAAAGCAAAGGAAAATAGATCGCAAAGGCAAATATATTAAAGAAGAGACCGGGGGCCGTAGGTTTCACTAGTGGCTTCTCTCGAGAAAAATAGCAAACGGTGGGTAAACGAATTACTGTTGGGCAATTGATGGAACTTCAATAATCATGACGATTTCCAGGCAATGATCATTATATAGGCACCATGTCCAAGATTAGTAGACTGACTCCTACCTGCATCTACTAGTATTACTCCACACATCGATCTCTATCCAGCATGCATCTAGTGTATTAAGTTCATGGAGAAATGGAGTAATGCAATAAGAACGATGACACGATGTAGACAAGATCTATTTATGTAGAAATAGACCCCATCTTGTTATCCTTAATAGCAACGATACATATGTGTCGGTTCCCCTTCTGTCACTGGGATCAAGCACCGTAAGATCGAACCCATCACAAAGCATCTCTTCCCATTGCAATATAAATAGATCAAGTTGGCCAAACAAACCCAAATATTGGGAAATACGAGGCTATAAGTAATCATGCATATAAGAGATCAAAGACGACTCAAATAACTTTCATGGATAAAAAGATATATCTGATCATAAACTCAAAGTTCATCGGATCCCAACAAACACTTCGCAAAAAGAGTTACATCATATGGATCTCCAAGAGACCATTGTATTGAGAATCAAATGAGAGAGAGAGAGAGAGGAAGCCATCTAACTACTAACTACAGAACCAAAGGTCTACAAAGAACTACTCACACATCATCGGAGAGGCACCAATGGACATGATGAACCCCTCCGTGATGGTGTGTAGATTGGATCTGGTGGTTCTGGAACTTGCGGCGGCTGGAATTGATTTTTGTCGACTTCCCTAGGGTTTCTTGAATACTGGGGTACTTATAGAGTAAAGAGGAGGTTCGGGAGGCAACCGAGGTGGGCATAACCCACCAGGGCGCGCATGGGCCTCCAAGCGCGCCCTGGTGGGTTGTGCTCCCCTTAGAGCACCCCAGGTGCTTATCCGGCCCACTGGATGTCTTCTGGTCCAAAAAAATCCACAAAAAGTTTCACTGCGTTTGGACTCCGTTTGATATTTGATTTCCCCGATGTAAAAAACATGCAAACAACAGCAAGTGGCACTTGGCACTCAGTAAATAGGTTAGTACCAAAAATGATATAAAATGACTATAAAACACCCAAGAATGATAATATAACAGCATGGAACAATCAAAAATTATTGATACGTTGGAGACATATCAAGTCCTGGGTCGTTTCTTGGAGAAAGAGCCTCCTCAAAGTCAGTTTGGCATGCAAGGCAAGAGTCCTTCTCGAACTCCAGGACTAGATGCCAGGGTCCCTGGCGTTTGGCCCCATACGCCAGGGTCCTCGGCATCTAGCCCTTGGCCTTCACAAAACTTCCTTTTGCATCTTCCTAAAGCCTCTTGGGATTGACCCCTTAGCCCAAATAAAGTGTTCTCGCACCAGAACATTTCGGGAAACATCTGAAACCCCTTCCGGTGAATTCCGGAACCCTTTCAGAGACCAAACACTATTATCCCATATATCAATCTTTACCTCCGGACTATTTCGGAGCTCCTCGTCATGTCCGTGATCTCATCCAGGACTCCAAACAACATTCGGTCACCAACATACATAACTCATATAATACTATATCATCAATGAATGTTAAGCATGCGGACCCTACGGGTTCGAGAATGATGTAGACATGACCGAGATGCTTCTCCAGTCAATAACAAATAGCGGGACCTGGATGCCCATATTGGTTCCTACATATTCTACAAAAATCTTTATCGGTCGAACCTTTATGACAACATACGTAGTTCCCTTTTTCTGTCAGTATGTTACTTGCCCGAGATTCGATGTCGGTATCTCCATACCTAGTTCAATCTCGTTATCGTCAAGTCTCTTTACTCGTTCCGTAATACATCATCTCGTAACTAACTCCTTTCATTTATGCTTACAAGCTTCTTGTGATGTTGTATTACCGAGGGGGCCCAGAGATACCTCTCCGATATACAGAGTGATAAATCCTAATCTCGATCCATGCCAACTCAACAAACACCTTCGGAGATACCTATAGAGCATCTTTATGATCACCCAGTTATGTTGTGATGTTTGATAGCACACAAGGTATTCCTCCGGTATCCAGGAGTTGCATGATCTCATGGTCGAAGGAATATGTATTTGACATTAAGAAAGCAATAGCAATAAAACCGAACGATCATATGCTAAGCTAACATATGGGTCTTGTCCATCACATCATTCTCCTAATGATGTGATCCCATTATCAAGTGACAACACATGTCTATGGTTAGGATACCTTAACCATCTTTTGATTAATGAGCTAGTCTAGAAGAGGCTCACTAGGGGACACGATATTTGTTTATGTATCCACACATGTATTTAAGTTTCCGGTCAATACAATTCCAGCATGAATAATGAACCTTTATCATGATTAAGGAAATATAATAATAACCACTTTATTATTGCCTCTAGGGCATATTTCCAACATCTGCCAGCTGATATTTTTAAAAGATCAGCCAAGGCATGAGTCGTTAGATTTCCGGCATCGATTGACCAAGTGGCGCCTCCATTATTGCAACATGTGTCTTGTTGTAGAAAGTTTTACAATAGAAGTCTTATTGTAGATTTTTCTTCTTCAAATAAAAATGGTGTAGCTTGCATCCATGTCCGTCCCTATTACAACAAGTGTCTAGTTGCAATTGCAACATGGCCTTTGTTGCAAATCATCCTAGCTCATCACTAACGTTCTCTCGAGTCACCTGTTGCATTGGCCGGTGACCTCATCGAAGCGGCACACCGATGTGCACTTCTCCTTCCTCCCCTCCTTCTTCTCCTCTCCCTCCTCTCTCATGTCCCTCTCTCCTTTGCACTCTTAAACCTCTCGAGCTTTGCCCGCTGCAACATGTGCCATGGCGTCACCATCAAACGATGAGCACTTCGTCAAGTCCTTCTACTTCGTCCAATCCTTATTATCCTCTCCTCCTCTCTCCTTTGCAGATCTCCAAAACTTCCCAAGCTCAGTTGGCTAACGCGCCTGACCATGACATCGCCGCACGCCGGCGGAGACATATATATGTCTTTGTCGCCGTCACCACGGGGATTTGTATCAGTCATCCCCACTGCGGGATCCAGCCGCCGCATCCCACACTCATGCTCGGTCATGTCTAGTCATGCTGGCATCGCACACCGGCGGTGACATATGTTTTCATCATCGTCATTGTGAGGATTTGTGCCAGTCCTGGCCACAGTAGGATCTAGCCGCCGCAACCCACCCTCATGCTCAGTTGGTCTGCAACTGACCCCTTGTTGCGTTCTAAGTGACTACAATAGGGACCGAATTGCAAACCTAGACTATGGTTAGTAGTTGCTTTTGAGCCTTTCGATCAAAATCACATTGAAAGGACGGCGAAAGGATCGAGAAGAGGTGTTTAGAGGGGGGGGGGGTGATTAGACACTAAGTGCTAAAAGTTGCAGTTTTAATTTCTTTAGGTTGAAGTGGAGTTTTGGCACAAGTTTAACAAACATAATACATATCAAGCAAGCATGCAAAGAGTATATGAGCAGCGGAAAGTAAAGCATGCAACTTGCAAGAATGTAAAGGGATGGGATTGGAGTGTGCAAACGCAATTTGGAGACACGGAGATTTTTGAGACGTGGTTCCGATAGGTGGTGCTATCATACATCCACGTTGATGAAGACTTCAACCCACGTAGGGTAACGGCTGCGCGAGTCCACGGAGGGCTCCACCCATGAAGGGTCCACGAAGAAGCAACCTTGTCTATCCCACCATGGCCGTCGCCCATGAAGGACTTGCCTCACTAGCGGTAGATCTTCACGAAGTAGGCAATCTCCTTGCCCTTACAAACTCCTTGGTTCAACTCCACAATCTTGTCGGAGGCTCCCAAGTGACACCTAGCCAATCTAGGAGACACCACTCTCCAAGAAGTAACAAATGGTGTGTTGATGATGAACTCCTTGCTCTTGTGCTTCAAATGATAGTCCCCCCAACACTAAACTCTCTCTCACAGGATATGGATTTGGTGGAAAGAAGATTTGAGTGGAAAGCAACTTGGGGAAGGCTAGAGATCAAGATTTATATGGTAAGAATGGAATATCTTGGCCTCAACACAAGTGTAGGTAGTTCTCTCTCAGAAAAAGTAGGTTGGAAGTGTAAGTTTGTTCTGTTGGCTCTCTCCATGAATGAAGAGGTGGTGGAGGGGTATATATAGCCTCCACACAAAATCTAACCGTTACACACAACTTGCCAATCTCGGTGGGACCGAATTGATAAACTCGGTCGGACCGATTTAGCAAAGCTAGTGACCATTAGGAGTTTCGGTGGGACCGACTGGATCAACTCGGTGGGACCGATGTGCTAGGGTTAGGGTAAATCAAAAACTCGGTTTGACCGATTACTCAAACTCGGTGGGACCGATTTGGGTAATAAGCAAAATAGAGAGTTGGCCAAGCAAACTTGGTGTGGCCGATTGCATATCTCGGTGGGACCGAAAATATTGCAATGGATAACAGAGAGTTTGCAAGCCCAGTGCCAGTTTCTGTTTTTTCCTTGTTTTAGGGTTTTGAAGAAAAGGAATATCAAACGGAGTCCAAATGGAATGAAACCTTCGGAAAAGTTATTTTTGGAAAGAAAGCAACACAGGAGACTTGGAGTGCATGTCAGGGGATCAATGAGGAAGCCATGAGGCAGGGGGCGCACCCACCCCCTGGGCGCGCCCTCCACCCTCGTTGGCCCCTCGCGGCACCCCTGATGTATTTCTTCCGCCTATATATCAGGGAGCACAATAGATCGGGAGTTCCGCCGCCAGAAGCCTCCGTAGCCACCAAAAGCCAATCTAGACCCGTTCCAGCACCCTGTCGAAGGGGGAATCCTTCACCGGTGGCCATCTTCATCATCCTAGTGCTCTCCATGACGAGGAGGGAGTAGTTCTCCCTCGGGGCTGAGGGTATGTACCAGTAGCTATGTGTTTGATCTCTCTCTCTCTTTCTCTCTCTCTCTCGTGTTCTTGAGATGATACGATCTTGATGTATCGCGAGCTTTGCTATTATAGTTGGATCTTATGTTCCCCCCCTCTACTCTCTTGTAATGGATTGAGTTTCCCCTTTGAATTTATCTTATCGGATTGAGTCTTTAAAGATTTGAGAACACTTGATGTATGTCTTGTCGTGCGTATCTGTGGTGACAATGGGATACCACGTGATTCACTTGATGTATGTTTTGGTGATCAACTTGTGGGTTCCGCCCATGAACCTATGCATAGGGGTTGGCACATGTTTTCATCGTGATTCTCCGGTAGAAACTTTGGGGCACTCTTTGAGGTTCTATGTGTGTAGCGACCCGACTCGGTAAGAGTGGAAGTCTCTATGCTTACCGTGCTAGTCCCTGGATCGACTTGCTAGCACACACAGTACTCGATGAAATAACAGAAATAACACACATCTCTTTATTACATCGATATTCCAGGAGCAATACATTTATTACAAATTAGGGCATAAAGCCAATAAGCAAATACTGCGGAAGCAAAGAACTAAATGAGTCCAACTCGACGAGCAAGGTTGAGTGTAGAACATCGACCTATCACACCTTAATCCTCGTCGGATATATCTGCAACGTGATAAGTTGCAGCCAAATGGGTCAGTACATTGAATGTACTGGCAAGTCTCATTAGAGTGAAATGAACCTACTTTTACATGTAGTTTGGCTGGTGGAAAGCTCTAGGTTTAGTTTTTTGCATAAAGCTAGTTTTTCCCTATTAGAGAAGATTGTTATTCTACTACTACACATTTGCATAGGATGAGTTGGCAAATCCAACTCCATCCGTCCCCAAGTTTCATTTGAAACCCAACTGTTTAATTAAAGGTGAGGAGATCTCCCGGTATTTCCACTACTAGATGCTCAAGTTGTCCGTAACCGGGGACACGGCTAATCAATTAGGTTGAAAACTCTGCAGAGGTTGTGCACTTTTCCCCACAAGACTCGACCACCTCCATGATCAGAAGATCGAGACATAGCCTTTCGAAAATGTTCCCCCTTAACCCACGGATAGGCCGGTACACCTACATCATTCTACATCTGCTAGCCCATCCTGGAAGGGGTCACACTAACAACTCAACTAAGCCAGAGCCCATATTGGCTTGTGGCTGCACACGTAAGCCTCTAGACATGAGAATACGATTGATCTCTTTGAGCCTGAGCGGACGGTCCACTAGTGGTGCACCACCATGGATTTCCCATGCGTGCCCCACTATACTTCGCCACCATTCCCACCAGTTTCCGCCCAGGTAGTTCATTATTTAACTTAGGTCTTATTTACTATATTATCACTCTTCTCTCACAATGATCGCTCCCCAATCCACGTCTACTTAGCATAGCAACATAAAGTAAAACGATGGTGACAAAGTTATATGGTTCAGACCTACCTCAGTGAACTACTGGGTGAAAAGCAAAGCCATGTGGCACCAGTTTCCTACCTTGCAGTCCCACCGCAAAGAACTAGGTGCATAATAAAAACATAGGTAATGAAACATGATCAAGATGCAACTTGCCTTGGTACTGCTGGTTGAATTCTAAGGACTGATAATATTCTGCTTCGCACTCCAGGCAATCTATTGCAAGGAAGATAGTTAAACATAAGCAACAATCCAGAGACCAAAAGAACATGCATAGAAAAAAGTCTCGGAAAAACCAAATGAACATAACTAAGCTACTACAGAAACATTCTAAGTGCAAAACAACATAGTCCTATGGTTCAAGGAGTGATGTGAAGTATAGTGCATACTAGGCATACTAGTAAAAATGATTAAAGGGTAGAATCTAGTGTGTGAAAAATTATGGTGACAAAGGTCCAGGTGATAGGGTTTGCTACGGTGACAACATGCAAAAGGAATCAACTTAATCGGAGCTACGGTTTGGGAGATATGGCTATTTTAAGTTTGAATTCAAATCTGAATAAATTCAAATTTGAATCTAACAAAAGTTTGCAAAAACTATGCTACTGGATAGATCTAAACAATACAAAGAATTTGCCGCTGGTTTCATCGAGTTTGGATCTACAGTTAAAAAGTTATAGCTAATCTAAGATCAAGGACTAATCTGCTATTTACAGGGACTAAATGGTGAAGAAAACTACTGCAAACAAGTCCCTGGCCACGTGGCGGCTCCTGGCTGGCCGATTAGCATCCGCTGCGGAGACTATACGGCGAATGGCCGCCAAATAAGAAAAACAGCGGCAGCGGCTAACTAAATAAAAACCGACGCTCCGTTTAAATAAAACCGCATGGTCTCAAGGAAACCGATCGGTAGTTTTTAAAATAAAAACCGCGGTTAACGGCGTACCGGTTCAACTAAAAAAACAACTAAGCTAATCTAATCTAGGCCGTTAGTGTCCAATCTAACGGGCGAGGGTGGGGCGGCGGCTTACAGCGGGTGGTGGTGGCCGGCGACGAGCAGAGGACGGCGGCGCGACATCGGGTGATGGCGGGGCAGCGGCTATGGCGGTTCTCGGCGTCGGGGAAGAAGACGGGGAGGTGCGGCGCGGCTTGGGCGTCCGGATGGTGGCGTCGGGGCTCCTCATGGGCGTCGGGGTCGGCGAGGCGAAGGCGGCGGCGCTCCGTGGGCTCTGGCGAGATCGGGCGTCATCTCCGGCGGGACCTAGGCGAGAAAAAGATGTCAACAAGATGCGCGAGTTCACGGTGGCAAGATTGACAAAGGAACAAGGGCTCGGGGTGGTTTACTGGCAGCGGAATGCTCCAGCGAGGTCCGTTCGGCCGGCGAGATCCAAGCGGCGACTGCGGGCGGTAGGGGCGGCGTGGGAAGAAGCGGGACGGCGAGATCGACAGAGGGGAGCCCGGGGCATTTATAGGCGAGGGGAGGGCGTGCGGGTGCCGCGGATAAGCGTTATCCGCGAGGGCCTCGACCAACGGTTGCGAGAGCACGGCGGCGAGCTCATCCGAGCGGGGCAAGCGGGAGGTTGGCGGAGATGAGGTGGAGCGGGGCCCACCAGTCAGTGGCGGCGTCGGTAGCGAGCGAGGGCGGGCGCGGAGCGGTCGACTGGTGCGGGAGGTTTCAGGCGCTGGGGCGCTGGCCTTGGGCCAAATGGCCAACTAGGCCGGTTGGGGCACTCCTGGGCCGTACCCAGTTTCGGTCCAGGCTGCGGTGAGTGCGTGCATGCGTGTTTTCTTTTTTGGAGACTAAAGTGCTCATAACTAATTCAAAAGAATTTCTAAAAACACCAAATAAATTTCTAAAATAACTACGTAATATTTAGAGCCTAATGAACATTAACTTAAGCACAGAACATTTTGAAAATAATTTTCTTAATGCAACTAATGCACCTTTTGCAAATAAAATAAATACCAAACAACTCCAAAACTTAAAGTAATATTCAAAATAAAATTTCCCACTTTTTTTATATTTTGAGGAAGTCACCTTATCCCCTCTCATTTGTTTTTCTCAAGTGGAAAACTATTATTTGAATATTTCAAAAACTCCAAAATGCAAGAAATATGAGATGCATTGAATGATTCTATTAACATCCAAATTTAATAAAATTGGGATGTTACAAACCTACCCCCCTTAAGATGAATCTCGTCCTCGAGATTCGGGTTGGCCAGCAAAAAGGTGCGGATGGTCCTGCCTAAGATCTTCCTCTCGTTCCCAAGTGGCTTCCTCCTTGGTGTGGTGACTCCACTGAACCTTGCAGAACCTGATGATCTTGGTGCCAGTGATCCTCATAAGTCAGATCATTCCCCAACTGAATTGCCTCGAGTGGCACTATATCTCTCAAAGGAATGTCCGCCATCTCTGCATGACACTTCTTCAGCTAGGAAACATGAAACACATCATGAACTCCTGACAAAGCCTCTGGTAATTCCAACTGGTGTGCAACCTCTCCTCTACGTTCCAGAACTTTGTATGGTCCCAAAAATCATGGTGCTAACTTCCCTTTGACTCCAAATCTTTTAATACCTCGAAGTGGAGACACTCGAAGATATGCTCTATCTCCCACTTCATAGATCACTTCCTTGCATTTAGCATCGGCATAACTTTTCTTCCTTGACTGGGCTATCTTAAGTCTGTCACGAATCAATTTGACCTTATCCGCAGAATCCCTGATCAAGTCAGGTCCAAACAACTTGCGATCTCCAACTCCATCCCACATCAAAGGTGTCCTGCATTTCCTTGCATACAATGCCTCAAAAGGGGCCATCTGCAAACTGGCTTGGTAGCTGTTGTTGTACGAGAACTCTGTGTAGGGTAAGTCATCGTCCCAACTAGGCCCATAGTCTAGCGCACACGCTCTCAACATGTCCTCTAGAATCTGATTGACTCTCTCTGTTTGCCCCTCAGTCTGTGGGTGGAAGGCTGTACTGAACTCTAGCCTGGTACCCAAAGTTTCGTGTAACTGTTTCCAAAACTTGGAGGTAAACTGTGTTCCTCTATCCAATACGATGCTCCTTGGAACACCATGCAGACATACAATCCTGGTCATATATATCTTTGCCAGCTTAGCACTTGTATAGGTGGTCTTCACTGGAATGAAGTGAGCAACCTTTGTCAAACGATCCACTATCACCCAAATGGAATCATAACCCGAACGGGTCCTGGGTAACCCCGTGATAAAGTCCATACCAAGTTTATCCCATTTCCAATCAGGTATCGGCAACGGCTGAAGTAATCCTGCTGGTTTATGACGTTCTGCCTTTACTCTCTGACATACATCGCATATTGCCACATACTCGGCAATTTCTCGCTTCATACCGGCCCACCAAAAACTTTCCTTCAAGTCCAAATACATCTTGGTATTGCCTGGGTGTATCGAATATGGTGAGTCATGAGCCTCCTGAAGAATCAACTTCCTGATCTCTGGGTCATTGGGTACACAGATCCGTTGCTCAAACCATATGGTTCCATGTTCATCGTCACGGAATCCTTCTGCTTTCCCTTTGCTCATCATTTCTTTGATCCAATTTCTGGGTCCAATTTCTAGGCTTCTCTGATTCTTCCCAACAAGGTGGACTGCACCTCGAGTGCGGCAACATAACCTCTTGGAACTATTTCCAATTGCAGGTCTCTAAGCTCATCACATAACTCCTGAGGTAAACCTCCTGCTGTAAGGGTATTAACATAATTCTTACGGCTCAAAGCATCTGCCACAACATTGGCTTTTCCTGTATGATAATGCAAACTCATGTCATAATCCTTTATAAGTTCCAACCATCTCCTTTGCCTGAGATTCAACTCCTTCTGCGTGAAGATATACTTCAAACTCTTGTGATCCGTGTAAACATCACAACGATTCCCAATAAGATAGTGTCTCCATGTCTTGAGTGCATGCACTACAGCTGCCAACTCCAAATCATGCGTGGCATACTTCAACTCATGAGGTCGAAGCTGTCGTGAAGCATAAGCTACAACTTTCCCATCTTGCATAAGAACACCTCCAAGTCCCTGACGTGAAGCATCACAATACACCTGAAAGTCCTTGTGTATGTCAGGCAGGACTAACACTGGGGCTATAACCAAACGCTTCTTCAACTCTTGAAAGCTGGCTTCACACTCTTCAGTCCAAACGAACTTGGTGTCCTTTTTCAACAATGATGTCATGGGCCTGGCAATCTTGGAGAAATTTTCAATAAATCTCCAGTAATATCATGCAAGCCCAAGAAAACTACGAATCTCGCCAACTGTGGTGGGTGCATTCCATTCCGTGACTGACTCTACCTTGGTAGGGTCCACTGCAATCCCTTCACTTGACACTACATGTCCAAGGAATCCGACTTCCTTCAGCCAAAACTCACACTTGCTAAACTTGGCATAAAGTTGATGTTCTCTGAGCTTCTCCAAAACTAAGCGCAGATGTTCAGCGTGTTCCTCCTCATTCTTCGAGTAAACCGATATGTCATCAATGAATACCACAACAAACTTATCCAAGAACTCCATGAATACTTTGTTCATCATGTTCATAAAATAGGCAGGGGCATTAGTCAAACCAAAGGACATGACTGTATACTCATAAAGCCCATACCTTGTGGTAAAAGCTGTCTCAGGTATATCCTTCTCACGAATCTTCAACTGGTGATAACCCGATCGAAGATCGATCTTGGAGAAAACACTAGCTCCTTCTAGCTGGTCAAACAAGTCATTGATCATCGGTAGGGGATACTTGTTCTTGATGGTCACCTCATTCAAAGAGCGGTAATCCACACACATTCTCAAGGTTCCATCCTTCTTCTCCACTAAAAGTACTGGGGCTCCCCAAGGTGATGAACTCGGGCGAATATACCCTTTCTCTAGTAACTCCTTAATCTGTTTATTGACTTCCTCCAAATCATTAGCAGGCATTCGGTATGGCCTCTTGGAGATAGGCCCTATGCCTGGCAGCAACTCAATCAAAAACTCAATCTCCCGATCTGGCGGCATACCCGGTAACTCATCCAGAAATACATCGGGATAATCCTTCACCACTGGTACTTCTTCCTGGACAACTCCCGTAAGAGAGTTCACCTGAGTCCTCTTAGGCTTAAGCCTGGATACGTACTTGATCCTCTTCTTCTCCGGGGTGGTGAGAAAAATCGATCTACTAGCACAATCAATGTTTCCCTCATACTTGGACATCCAATCCATCCATAGGATTATATCCAACCCTTGCGATTCTAGTATAATCATATCTGTGGAAAAAACATGTCCCCCTATGTTCAAAGGCAATTGGAAACATCCCTGACTAGCCATAGACTCGGCTCCTGGGGAACTCACTAGAATGAGTGCCTTAAGAGCTATGGTAGGCAACTTATGTTTATCCACAAATCCCCTTGACATGAATGAATGCGATGCACCAGTGTCAAAAAGAATGAGTGCTGTTAATGAATTAACCAAGAACTCACCAATCACTGCGTCAGGCTGCTCATAAACCTCTTCCACATTGACATGATTCACATGTCCCTTAGTGAAAGGATTGGGTTCTTGCCTCCAGAATTCCCATTGCCATTTCCATTTCCATTCTACGCCTCAGGGCACTCATTCGAGTAGTGACATGTCTTCTTGCACTTGAAGCAGGTGATGTGACTCAGGTCCTTCTTCATCGGTGTGGAAGAACTGAAATGCTGCTGATTGCCATTTCCTCCATTACCATTGCCCTGCTTGTGACCATGGTGGTTGTGTCCATTCCCTCCATGATGAATGTGGCCCCCATGGTTATGGTGATTCCCTCCAAACTTGCTAGTGCTTGATCCAGAACTCCCTGAGTACGGGCTGTAGCGGGGTTTCTATTGAACTCCCGAGTTATACTTCCCGTGACCGTACTTCCTCTTACGATTCTCCATCTGCTGGTGCTTGCCTTCAAGAATGATAGCCTTATCAACCAGCTCCTGATAGTCCGAAAATGTTGCCACAGTCAACTGAACTCCCAACTCATCGTTCAGTCCCTCCAGAAACTTGTCCTGCTTGGCTGCATCGGTGGCCACGTCCTCTAGGGCGTAACGGGCCAACTTACTAAACTCATCAACATACTGAGATACCGTGCGTTCTCCCTGGCGCAAGCTGCAGAACTCCTTCTTCTTCAGACTCATGGCTCCAGCTAAAACATGAGCAGTGCGGAACGCCCACTGGAACTGAGCCCAAGTCACATTCTCCATGGGGTATGTGGTGGTGTAGTTCTCCCACCAAGCAGCTGCCAGTCCATCCAGCTGGTGGGCAGCAAACTTCACCTTCTCCGCATCATTACATCCTGCCGTGGCCAGCTCCCTTCTTATCTTGTGGAGCCAGTCATCTATGACGATCGTCTCCATGCTGCTGGAGAACACGAGTGGGTTCAGCCTCAGAAAACGGGTAAGACTGTCAACCGGGGGTGGCGGTGGTGGGTTGTTGTTGTTGTGGTTGTTGTTGTTGTTGTTCTGGTTCTGGTTCTGAATGAGCATCTGCATAAGAGCATTCTGTTGTTGGATCAATTGCGTAAGCTCCAGGGGAAAGTTGAATCCGGGGTCACGTCTTGGAGGCATCTGATGGGTTTCAGAGTGGATGAGGTGTTAGATTAGAACAAGGCCTAGCGAGTAAAATCACACTACCTGTATGCACATCATAGCAATAAAACTTCAAATCACTCCAATTCAATTTCAAACAAAGAGGTTCACATGAATAATCAGACCTAAGGTAAGCCATGTCACAAGATTTGACAAGGTCTTACAAATGAAATAAAACCAATCGGATAACGAAATCGAATTTCTAAACTCTCATGGTGGTATAAAATCTAACTCTCATGGTGGTATAAAATCTAACTCTCATCAGATGAGGACCAGTTAACCATGTCGACATCGGGTGTCCTTGCATCGCTCTCCGTGTCGTCATCTCCGAGCTCATCATTTTGGTCCCTCTCCTGGCTGACATAGGCACCATACGAGTGATCCTCCTGGATGTTTTCTCCCTCATCCAGCTTCTCCTCGGCCTCCTCGAGCTCAAGCTTCAGGTCGTCGATCTTCTCCTATAGTGCGTCCATCTCTCCCTCGCGCTTGATGCGAGCGTCCTGGAGCTCCTCCTCTAGCTCGGCCTTGCGGATCATGAGGTTCTTGATGACGACCATGTTGTCGGACAGCTCCAACTCCATCATACGAATGTGCTCCTCCATGTCCTGGATATGGGATGCTATTGTCTCGTCCTCCAGGGTACGCACCACATCTCCATCTGCGTCGCGGTGTTCGTACATCACGAAGGAGGTCCTCTTGAGGTCTTCTTCATACACCTCCCTAATGCGCCCGAGAGCAATGTGAGCAGCGATACCCCTGCCCAAGCCCCATGTTGCGGTATCCACATGGAAGTCAATGGGCTTGGTGCGGTTTCCGAGGATGCGTCCGGGGATATGAGCATCGATCCTCCAACGTGTCTCCTCGGGCAGGGTGGCTATGAAGGTTCTAGTGAATGTGGGAAGCCCAATCTTCAGGTGCTTCGTGATCTTCACCAGCTGCCTTCCAAAGGGCATGGTCTCATCGGGCTGCTCGAACTCAACAAGGGCAGACGACATCTACATTTTGAAAAAGAGAAGAAATTAGTATTGAAGCAGAGAAGGTACGAGACCAAAGGATATATATGGAAAATGAAAACTATAGTTTTTATCCTATGGCTTTTCTCCATTTCTATGGGTCGCGTCCTACAGTCAACGTGTGCTCTGATACCATCTTGTAGCGACCCGACTCGGTAAGAGTCGAAGTCTCTGTGCTTACCGTGCTAGTCCCTGGATCGACTTGCTAGCACACACAGTACTCGATGAAATAACATAAATAACACACATCTCTTTATTACATCGATAGTCCAGGAGTAATACATTTATTACAAATTAGGGCATAAAGCCAATAAGCAAATACTACGGAAGCAAAGAAGTAAATGAGTCCAACTCCACGAGCAAGGTTGAGTGTAGAACATCGACCTATTGCACCTTAATCCTCGTCAGATATATCTGCAACGTGATAAGTTGCAGCCAAATGGGTCAGTACATTGGATGTACTAGCAAGTCACATCATTGTGAAATGAACCTACTTTTACATACAATTTGGTTGGTGGAAAGCTCTAAGTTTAGTTTTTTGCATAAAGCTAGTTTTCCCTATTAGAGAAGATTGTTATTCTACTACTACACATTTGCATAGGATGAGTTGGCAAATCCAACTCCATCCGTCCCCAAGTTCCATTTAAAACCCAACTATTTAATTAAAGGTGAGGACATCTTCCGGCATTTCCACTACTAGATGCTCAAGTTGTCCGTAAGCGGGGACACGGCTAATCGATTAGGTTGAAATCTCTGCAGAGGTTGTGCACTTTTCCCCACAAGACTCGACCACCTCCATGATCGAAAGATCGAGACATAGCCTTTCGAAAATGTTCCCCCTTAACCCACGGATAGGCCGGTACACCTACATCATTCTACATCTGCTAGCCCATCCCGAAAGGGGTCACACTAACTACTCAACTAAGCCAGAGCCCATATTGGCTTGTGGCTGCACACCTAAGCCTCTAGACATGAGAATACGATTGATCTCTTTGAGCCTGAGCGGACGGTCCACTAGTGGTGCACCACCATGGATTTCCCATGCGTGCCCCACTGTACTTCGCCACCATTCCCGCCAGTTTCTGCCCAGGTAGTTCATTATTTAACTTAGGTCTTATTTACTACATTGTCACTCTTCTCTCACAATGATCACTCCCTAATCCACGTCTACTTAGCATAGCAACACAAAGTAAAACGATGGTGACAAAGTTATATGGTTCAGACCTACCTCAATGAACTACTGGGTGAAAAGCAAAGTCATGTGGCACCAGTTTCCTACCATGCAGTCCTACCGCAAAGAACTAGGTGCATAATAAAAACATAGGTAATGAAACATGATCAAGATGCAACTTGCCTTGGTACTGCTGGTTGAATTCTAAATACTGATAATATTCTGCTCTGCACTCCAGGCAATCTATCGCAAGGAAGATAAACAAACATAAGCAACAATCCAGAGACCAAAAGAACATGCATAGCAAAAAGTCTCGGAAAAACCAAATGAACATACAACACACTAAGCTACTACAGAAATATTCTAAGTGCAAAACAACATTGTCCTATGGCTCAAGGAGTGATGTGAAGTATAATGCATACTATGCATACTAGTAAAAATTACTAATGGGCAGAATCTAGTGTGTGAAAAATTATGGTGACAAAGGTCCAGGTGATAGGGCTTTGCTATGGTGACAGCTTGCAAAAGGAATCAACTTAATCGGAGCTACTGTTTCGGAGATATGGCTATTTGAAGTTTGAATTCGAATCTGAATAAATTCAAACTTGAATCTAACAAAAGTTTGCAAAAACTATGCTACTGGATAGATCTAAACAATACGAAGAATTTGCCGTTGGTTTCATCGAGTTTGGATCTACGGTTAAAAAGTTATGGCTAATCTAAGATCAGGGACTAAATGGTGAAGAAAACTAATGCAAACAGGTCCCTAGCCACGTGGCGGCTCCTGGCTGGCCGAGCAGCATCCGCTGCGGAGACTATACGGCAAACAACCGCCAAATAAGAAAAACAGCAGCGACGGCTAACTAAATAAAAACCGACGCTCGGTTTAAATAAAACCGCACGGTCTAAAGGAAACCGACCGGTAGTTTTTAAAATAAAAACCACGGTTAACCGCGTACCGGTTCAACTAAAAAAACAACTAACCTAATGTAATCTAGGCCATTGGTGTCCGATCTAACGGGCGAGGGTGGGGCGGCGGCTTACAACGGCTGGTGGTGGCCGACGACGAGCAGAGGACGGCGGCGCAACGTCGGGTGATGGTGGGGCAGCGGCTATGGCGGTCCTCGGCGTCGGGGAAGAAGACGGGGAGGTGCGGCGCGGCTTGGGCGTCCGTATGGTGGCATTGGGGCTCCTCAGGGGCGTCGGGATCGGCGAGGCGAAGGCGGCGGCGCTCCGTGGGCTCCGGCGAGTTCGGGCGTCGTCGGGGCGTCAACTCCGGCGGGACCTAGGCAAGAAAAAGATGTCAACAAGATGCGCGAGTTCACGATGGCAGGATTGACGAAGGAACAAGGGCTCGGGGTGGTTTACTGGCAGCGGAATGCTCCGGCGAGGTCCGTTCGGCCGGGGAGATCCAAGCGGCGACTGCGTGCGGTAGGGGCGGCGTTGGAAGAAGCAGGATGGCGAGATCGACAGAGGGGAGCCCGGGGCATTTATAGGCCAGGGGAGGGCATGCGGGTGCCGCGGATAAGCGTTATCTGCGAGGGCCTCGCCCGACGGTTGCGGGAGCGCGGCGGCAAGCTCATCCGAGCGGGGCAAGCGGGAGGTTGGGGGAGATGAGGTGGAGCGGGGCCCACCAGTCAGTGGCGGTGGCGGTAGCGACCGAGGGCGGGCGCGGAGCGGTCGACCGGTGCGGGAGGTTTCGGGCGCTGGGGTGCTGGCCTTGGGCCAAATGGCCAACTGGGCCGGTTGGGGCGCTCCTGGGCCGAACCCAATTTCGGTCCAGGCTGCGGTGAGTGCGTGCATGCGTGTTTTTTTGGAGACTAAAGTGCTCATAATTAATTCAAAAGAATTTCTAAAAACACCAAATAAATTTCTAAAATAACTACGTAATATTTGGAGCCTAATGAACATTAACTTAAGCACATAACATTTTCAAAATAATTTTCCTAATGCAACTAATGCACTTTTTGCAAATAAAATAAATACCAAACAACTCCAAAACTTAAAGTAATATTCAAAATAAAATTTCCCACTTTTTTTATATTTTGAGGAAGTCATCTTATCCACTCTCATTTGTTTTTCTCGAGTGGAAAACTATTATTTGAATAATTCAAAAACTCCAAAATGCAAGAAATATGAGATGCATTCAATGATTCTATTAACATCCAAATTTAATAAAATTGGGATGTTACAAACCTACCCCCTTAAGATGTATCTCGTCCTCGAGATTCGGGTTGGCCAGCAAAAAGGTGCGGATGGTCCTGCCTAAGATCTTCCTCTCGTTCCCAAGTGGCTTCCTCCTCGGTGTGGTGACTCCACTGAACCTTGCAGAACCTGATGATCTTGGTGCGAGTGATTCTCTCTGCAGTCTCAAGAATCTTAATAGGCTTCTCCTCATAAGTCAGATCATTCTCCAACTGAATTGCCTCGAGTGGCACTGTATCTCTCAGAGGAATGTCCACCATCTCTGCATGACACTTCTTCAGCTGGGAAACATGAAACACATCATGAACTCCCGACAAAGCCTCTGGTAATTCCAACTGGTATGCAACCTCTCCTCTATGTTCTAGAACTTTGTATGGTCCCACAAATCATGGTGCTAACTTCCCTTTGACTCCAAATCTTTTAATACCTCGAAGTGGAGAGACTCGAAGATATGCTCTATCTCCCACTTCATAGATCACTTCCTTGCGTTTAGCATCGGCATAACTTTTCTTCCTTGACTGGGCTATCTTAAGTCTGTCACGAATCAATTTGACCTTCTCCTCAGAATCCCTGATCAAGTCAGGTCCAAACAACTTGCGATCTCCCACTCCATCCCACATCAAAGGTGTCCTGCATTTCCTTCCATACAATGCTTCAAAAGGGGCCATCTGCAAACTGGCTTGGTAGCTGTTGTTGTACGAGAACTCTGCGTAGGGTAAGTTATCATCCCAACTAGACCCATAGTCTAGCGCACACACTCTCAACATGTCCTCTAGAGTCTGATTGACTCTCTCTGTCTGCCCATCAGTCAGTGGGTGGAAGGCTGTACTGAACTCTAGCCTGGTACCCAAAGTTTCGTGTAACTGTTTCCAAAACTTGGAGGTAAACTGTGTTCCTCTATCCGATACGATGCTCCTTGGAACACCATGCAGACATACGATCCTGGTCATATATATCTTTGCCAGCTTAGCACTTGTATAGGTGGTCTTCACTGGAATGAAGTGAGCAACCTTGGTCAAACGATCCACTACCACCCAAATGGAATCATAACCCGAACGGGTCCTGGGTAACCCCATGATAAAGTCCATACCCTGTTTATCCCATTTCCAATCAGGTATCGGGAATGGCTGAAGTAATCCTGCTGGTTTCTGACGTTCTACCTTTACTCTCTCACATACATCACATATTGCCACATACTCGGCAATTTCTCGCTTCATACCGGCCCACCAAAAACTTTCCTTCAAGTCCAAATACATCTTGGTATTGCCTGGGTGTATCGAATATGGTGAGTCGTGAGCCTCCTGAAGAATCAACTTCCTGATCTCTGGGTCATTGGGTACACAGATCCGTTGCTCAAACCATATGGTTCCATGTTCATCCTCACGGAATCCTTCTGCTTTCCCTTTGCTCATCATTTCTTTGATCTCAGCAATACCTTGGTCCAATTTCTGGGCTTCTCTGATTCTTCCCAACAAGGTGGACTGCACCTCGAGTGCGGCAACATAACCTCTTGGAACTATTTCCAATTGCAGGTCTCTAAGCTCATCACATAACTCCTGAGGTAAACCTCCTACTGTAAGGGTATTAACATAATTCTTACGGCTCAAAGCATCTGCCACAACATTGGCTTTTCCTGTATGATAATGCAGACTCATGTCATAATCATTTATAAGTTCCAACCATCTCCTTTGCCTGAGATTCAACTCCTTCCGCGTGAAGATATACTTCAAACTCTTGGATCCGTGTAAACATCACAACGATTCCCAATAAGATAGTGACTCCATGTCTTGAGTGCATGCACTACAGCTACCAACTCCAAATCATGCGTGGCATAGTTCAACTCATGAGGTCGAAGCTGTCGTGAAGCATAAGCTACAACTTTTCCCTCTTGCATAAGAACACCTCCAAGTCCCTGACGTGAAGCATCACAATACACCTGAAAGTCCTTGTGTATGTCAGGCAGGACTAACATTGGGGCTGTAACCAAACGCTTCTTCAACTCTTGAAAGCTGGCTTCACACTCTTCAGTCCAAACAAACTTGGTGTCCTTTTTCAACAATGATGTCATGGGCCTGGCAATCTTGGAGAAATTTTCAATAAATCTCCGGTAATATCCTGCAAGCCCAAGAAAACTACGAATCTCGCCAACTGTGTTGGGTGCATTCCATTCCGTGACTGACTCTACCTTGGTAGGGTCCACTACAATCCCTTCACCTGACACTACATGTCCAAGGAATCCGACTTCCTTCAGCCAAAACTCACACTTGCTGAACTTGGCATAAAGATGATGTTCTCTGAGCTTCTCCAAAACTATGCGCAGATGTTCAGCGTGTTCCTCCTCATTATTGGAGTAAACCAATATGTCATCAATGAATACCACAACAAACTTATCCAGGAACTCCATGAATACTTTGTTCATCATGTTCATAAAATAGGCAGGGGCATTAGTCAAACCAAAGGACATGACTGTATACTCATAAAGCCCATAACTTGTGGTAAAAGCTGTCTCGGGTATATCCTTCTCACGAATCTTCATCTAGTGATAACTCGATCGAAGATCGATCTTGGAGAAAACACTAGCTCCTTCTAGCTGGTCAAACAAGTCATTGATCATCGGTAGGGGATACTTGTTCTTGATGGTCACCTCATTCAAAGAGAGGTAATCCACACACATTCTCAAGGTTCCATCCTTCTTCTCCACTAAAAGTACTGGGCTCCCCAAGGTGATGAACTCGGGCGAATATACCCTTTCTCTAGTAACTCCTTAATCTATTTCTTGACTTCCTCCAAATCATTAGCAGGCATTTGGTACGGCCTTTTGGAGATAGGCCCTATGCCTGGCAGCAACTCAATCAAAAACTCAATCTCCCGATCTAGCGGCATACCCGGTAACTCATCCAGAAATACATCGGGATAATCCTTCACCACTGGTACTTCTTCCTGGACAACTCCCGTAAGAGAGTTCACCTGAGTCCTCTTAGGCTTAAGCCTGGATACGTACTTGATCCTCTTCTTCTCCGGGGTGGTGAGAAAAATCGATCTACTAGCACAATCAATGTTTCCCTCATACTTGGAGATCCAATCCATCCCTAGGATTACATCCAACCCTTGCGATTCTAGTATAATCATAACTGTGGAAAAAACATGTCCCCCTATGTTCAAAGGCAATTGGAAACATCCCTGACTAGCCATAGACTCGGCTCCTGGGGAACTCACTAGAATGAGTGCCTTAAGAGCTATGGTAGGCAACTTATGTTTATCCACAAATCCCCTTGATATGAATGAATGCGATGCACCAGTGTCAAAAAGAATGAGTGCTGGAAATGAATTAACCAAGAACTTACCAATCACTGCGTCAGGCTGCTCATAAACCTCTTCCACATTGACATGATTCACATGTCCCTTAGTGAAAGGATTGGGCTTCTTGCCTCCAGAATTCCCATTGCCATTTCCATTTCCATTCTGCGCTTCAGGGCACTCATTGGAGTAGTGACCTGTCTTCTTGCACTTGAAGCAGGTGATGTGACTCGGGTCCTTCTTCATGGGTGTGGAAGAACTAAAATGCTGCTGATTGCCATTTCTTCCATTACCATTGCCCTGCTTGTGACCATGGTGGTTGTGTCCATTCCCTCTGTGATGAATGTGGCCCCCATGGTTATGGTGATTCCCTACAAACTTGCTAGTGCCTGATCTAGAACTCCCTGAGTACGGGCTGTAGAGGGGTTTTTGTTGAACTCCCGAGTTATACTTCCCGTGACCGTACTTCCTCTTATGATTCTCCATCTACTGGTGCTTGCCTTCAAGAATGATAGCCTTATCAACCAGCTCCTGATAGTCCGAAAATTGTTGCCACAGTCAAATGAACTCCCAACTCATTGTTTAGTCCCTCCAGAAACTTCTCCTGCTTGGCTGCATCGGTGGCCACGTCCTCTAGGGCGTTACGGGCCAACTTACTAAACTCATCAACATACTGAGATACCGTGCGTCCTCCCTAGCGCAAGCTGCGGAACTCCTTCTTCTTCAGACTCATGGCTCCATCTGAAACATGAGAAGTGCGGAACGCCCACTGGAACTGAGCCCAAGTCACATTCTCCATGGGGTATGTGGTGGTGTAGTTCTCCCACCAAGCAGCTGCCGGTCCATCTAGCTGGTGGGCAGCAAACTTCACCTTCTCCGCATCATTGCATCCTGCCGTGGCCAGCTCCCTTCTTATCTTGTGGAGCCAGTCATCTGCGACGATCGGCTCCGTGCTGCTGGAGAACACGAGTGGGTTCAGCCTCAGAAAACGGGTAAGACTGTCAACCGGGGGTGGCGGTGGTGGGTTGTTGTTGTTGTTGTTGTTGTTGTTCTGGTTCTGGTTCTGAATGAGCATCTGCATAAGAGCATTCTGTTGTTGGATCAATTGCGTAAGCTCCAAGGGAAAGTTGAATCCGGGGTCACGTCTTGGAGGCATCTGATGGGTTTCAAAGTGGATGAGCAGTTAGAATAGAACAAGGCCTAGCGAGTAAAATCACACTACCTGTATGCACATGATAGCAATAAAACTTCAAATCACTCCAATTCAATTTCAAACAAAGAGGTTCACATGTATAATCAATCCTAAGGTAAGCCATGTCACAAGATTTGACAAGGTCTTACAAATGAAATAAAACCAATCGGATAACGAAATCGAATTTCTAAACTCTCATGGTGGTATAAAATCTAACTCTCATGGTGGTATAAAATCTAACTCTCATCAGATGAGGACCAGTCAACCATGTCGACATTGGGTGTCCTTGCATCGCTCTCCATGTCGTCATCTCCGAGCTCATCATTTTGGTCCCTCTCCTGGCTGACATAGGCACCATATGAGTGATCCTCCTGGATGTTTTCTCCCTCATCCAGCTTCTCCTCGGCCTCCTCGAGCTCAAGCTTCAGTTCGTCGATCTTCTCCTATAGTGCGTCCAGCTCTCCCTCGTGCTCGATGCGAGCGTCCTGGAGCTCCTCCTCTAGCTCGGCCTTGCGGATCATGAGGTTCTTGATGACGACCATGTTGTCGGACAGCTCCAGCTCCATCATACGAATGTGCTCCTCCATGTCCTGGATATGGGATGCTATCATCTCGTCCTCCAGGGTACGCACCACATCTCCATCTGCGTCGCGGCGTCCGTACATCATGAAGGAGGTCCTCTTGAGGTCTTCGTCATACACCTCCCGAATGCGTTTGAGAGCAATGTGAGCAGCGATACCCCTGCCCAAGACCCATGTTGCGGTATCCACATGGAAGTCAATGGGCTTGGTGCAGTTTCCGAGGATGTGTCCGTAGATATGAGCATCGATCCTCCAACGTGTCTCCTCGGGTAGGGTGGCTATGAAGGTTCCAGTAAATGTGGGATGCCCAATCTTCAGCTGCTTCATGATCTTCACCAGCTGCCTTCCAAAGGGCATGGTCTCATCGGGCTGCTCGAACTCAACAAGGGCGGATGACATCTACATTTTGAAAAAGAGAAGAAATTAGTATTGAAGCAGAGAAGGTACGAGACCAAAGGATATATATGGAAAATGAAAACTATAGTTTTTATCCTATGGCTTTTCTCCATTTCTATGGGTTGCGTCCTACAGTCAACGTGTGCTCTGATACCATCTTGTAGCGACCCGACTCGGTAAGAGTCGAAGTCTCTGTGCTTACCATTCTAGTCCCTGGATCGACTTGCTAGTACACACAGTACTCGATGAAATAACAGAGATAACACACATCTCTTTATTACATCGATAGTCCAGGAGCAATACATTTATTACAAATTAGGGCATAAAGCCAATAAGCAAATACTGCGGAAGCAAAGAAGTAAATGAGTCCAACACCACGAGGAAGGTTGAGTGTAGAACATCGACCTATCGCACCTTAATCCTCATCAGATATATCTACAACGTGATAAGTTGCAGCCAAATGGGTCAGTACATTGAATGTACTAGCAAGTCACATCATAGTGAAATGAACCTACTTTTACATGCAGTTTGGCTGGTGGAAAGCTCTAAGTTAGTTTTTTTGCATAAAGCTAGTTTTTCCCTATTAGAGAAGATTGTTATTCTACTACTACACATTTGCATAGGATGAGTTGGCAAATCCAACTCCATCCGTCCCCAAGTTTCATTTAAAACCCAACTGTTTAATTAAAGGTGAGGACATCTCCCGGCATTTCCACTACTAGATACTCAAGTTGTCCGTAACCGGGGACACGGCTAATCGATTAGGTTGAAAACTCTGCAGAGGTTGTGCTCTTTTCCCCACAAGACTCGACCACCTCCATGATCGGAAGATCGAGACATAGCCTTTCGAAAATGTTCCCCCTTAACCCACGGATAGGCCGGTACACCTACATCATTCTACATCTGCTAGCCCATCCCGGAAGGGGTCACACTAACTACTCAACTAAGCCAGAGCCCATATTGGCTTGTGGCTGCACACGTAAGCCTCTAGACATGATTATACGATTGATCTCTTTGAGCCTGAGCGGACGGTCCACTAGTGGTGCACCACCATGGATTTCCCATGCGTGCCCCATTGTACTTTGCCACCATTCCCACCAGTTTCCGCCCAGGAAGTTCATTATTTAACTTAGGTCTTATTTACTACATTGTCACTCTTCTCTCACAATGATCACTCCCCAATCCACGTCTACTTAGCATAGCAACATAAAGTAAAACGATGGTGACAAAGTTATATGGTCCAAACCTACCTCAATGAACTACTGGGTGAAAAGCAAAGTCATGTGGCACCAGTTTCCTACCATGCAGTCCTACCGCAAAGAACTAGGTGCATAATAAAAACATAGGTAATGAAACATGATCAAGATGCAACTTGCCTTGGTACTGCTGGTTGAATTCTAAAGACTGATAATATTCTGCTTCGCACTCCAGGCAATCTATCGCAAGGAAGATAAACAAGCATAAGCAACAATCCAGAGACCAAAAGAACATGCATAGCAAAAAGTCTCGGAAAAACCAAATGAACATACAAGACACTAAGCTACTACAGAAATATTCTAAGTGCAAAACAACATAGTCCTATGGTTCAAGGAGTGGTGTGAAGTATAGTGCATACTATGCATACTAGTAAAAATTATTAAAGGGCAGAATCTAGTGTGTGAAAAATTATGGTGACAAAGGTCCAGGTGATAGGGCTTTGCTACGGTGACAGCTTGCAAAAGGAATCTACTTAATCGGAGCTACGGTTTGGGAGATATGGCTACTTGAAGTTTGAATTTGAATCTGAATAAATTCAAATTTGAATCTAACAAAAGTTTGCAAAAACTATGCTACTGGATAGATCTAAACAATATGAAGAATTTGCTGCTGGTTTCATCGAGTTTGGATCTACTGTTAAAAAGCTATGGCTAATCTAAGATCAGGGACTAATCTGCTATTTACAGGGACTAAATGGTGAAGAAAACTACTGCAAATAGGTCCCTGGCCACGTGGCGGCTCCTGGCTGGCTGAGCAGCGTCCGCTGCGGAGATACGGTGAACGGCCGCCAAATAAGAAAAACAGCGGCGGCGGCTAACTAAATAAAAACCGACGCTCGGTTTAAATAAAACCGCACGGTCTAATGGAAACCGACCGGTAGTTTTTAAAATAAAAACCGCGGTTAACCGCATACCGGTTCAACTAAAAAAACAACTAACCTAATCTAATCTAGGCCGTTGGTGTCCGATCTAACAGGCGAGGGTGGGGCGGCGACTTACAGCGGGTGGTGGTGGCCGGCGACAAGCAGAGGACGGCAGCGCGACGTCGGGTGATGGCGGGGCAGCGGCTACGGAGGTCCTCGGCGTCGGGGAAGAAGACGGGGAGGTGCGACGCGGCTTGGGCGTCTGGATGGTGCCGTCGGGGCTCCTCAGGGGCGTCGGGGCCGGCGAGGTGAAGGCGGCGGCGCTCCGTGGGCTCCGGCGAGGTCGGGCGGCGTTGGGGCGTCATCTCCGGTGGGACCTAGGCGATAAAAAGATGTCAACAAGATGCGCGAGTTCACGGTGGCATGATTGATGAAGGAACAAGGGCTCGGGGTGGTTTACTGGCAGCGGAATGCTCCGGCGAGGTCCGTTCGGCCGGCGAGATCCAAGCGGCGACTGCGTGCGGTAGGGGCGGCGTGGGAAGAAGTGGGACGGCGAGATCGACAGAGGGGAGCCCGGGGCATTTATAGGTGAGGGGAGGGCATGCGGGTGCCACGGATAAGCGTTATCCGCGAGGGCCTCGCCCGACGGTTGTGGGAGCGCGGCGGCAAGCTCATCCGAGCGGGGCAAGCGGGAGGTTGGGGGAGATGAGGTGGAGCGGGGCCCACCAGTCAGTGGCGGCGACGGTAGCTTGCGAGGGCGGGCGCGGAGCGGTCGACCGGTGCGGGAGGTTTCGGGCGCTGGGGCGCTGGCCTTGGGCCAAATGGCCAACTGGGCCGGTTGGGGCGCTCCTGGGTCGAACCCAATTTCGGTCCAGGCTGCGGTGAGTGCGTGCGTGCGTGTTTTTTTTGGAGACTAAAGTGCTCATAACTAATTCAAAAGAATTTCTAAAAACACCAAATAAATTTCTAAAATAACTAAGTAATATTTGGAGCCTAATGAACATTAACTTAAGCACATAACATTTTGAAAATAATTTTCCTAATGCAACTAATGCACTTTTTGCAAATAAAATAAATACCAAACAACTCCAAAACTTAAAGTAATATTGAAAATAAAATTTCCCACTTTTTTTATATTTTGAGGAAGTCATCTTATCCCCTCTCATTTGTTTTTCTCGAGCATTTTTCTCTCGTCCTTCGCCCGCTATCCATCCTAACTGCTCTTACCGCTTCTTCTTCTTCTTCTTATTCACTGGCTTATACCATTACGCTCACGAGCAGAATCAACGCTTGAGCCTACCTTCGCACACCTCCGGTGCGAAATTCAAAAAAATGAGTAATTCAAAGGAAAAATGAATTTGAGGCATGCGCCGGACTGAAGAGACTGATTCCTTTCTCCGGGACCATTTCTTTGTTTGCCCAGAAGCGAAGCAGCGATCTTCCGGGCCGGAAAGGTTCTATTTTTCTGACGCGTAAGCTACCGCAAAATGAATGAAGGAAAAAGGCATAATCAAGAATAATTAGGATTTCTAAAAAAAGAAAAAAGAAAGGGTCCACTCATAGGAAAACCCAACCTTTCCCCGCATCCGGCACTAATCTATTTTTAATGTCTCACGCCACTAAGCAGTTTTTTAAACCAAGTGGTTTATCTTAGTGTGCTAGCCGCTGCTTCATTTCGTATAGCGATAACGGACCCGGGCCGGGGCTCGCTTTTTGGGAAGCCCGTTCCCACCGCGCTGGAGTGGAAAACTATTATTTGAATATTTCAAAAACTCCAAAATGCAAGAAATATGAGATGCATTGAATGATTCTATTAACATCCAAATTTAATAAAATTGGGATGTTACAATGTGTTGGTTGAATAGATGAATTTGAGATTGTGTGATGCATATCGTATAATCATACCCACGGATACTTGAGGTGACATTGGAGTATCTAGGTGACATTAGAGTTTTGGTTGATTTGTGTCTTAAGGTGTTATTCTAGTACGAACTCTAGGGCTGTTTGTGACACTTATAGGAATAGCCCAACGGATTGATTGGAAAGAATAACTTTGAGGTGGTTTCGTACCCTACCATAATCTCTTTGTTTATTCTCCGCTATTAGTGACTTTGGAGTTACTCTTTGTTGCATGTTGAGGGATAGTTATATGATCCAATTATGTTATTATTGTTGAGAGGACTTGCACAAGTGAAAGTATGAACCCTAGGCCTTGTTTCAACACATTGCAATACCGTTTACGCTCACTTTTATCATTCGTTACCTTGCTGTTTTTATATTTTCAGATTACAAAAACTATTATCTACTATCCATATACCACTTGTATCACCATCTCTTCGCGGAACTAGTGCACCTATACAATTTAACGTTGTATTGGGTGTGTTGGGGACACAAGAGACTCTTTGTTATTTGGTTGCAGGGTTGTTTGAGAGAGACCATCTTCATCCTATGCCTCCCACGGATTGATAAACCTTAGGTCATCCAATTGAGGGAAGTTTGCTACTGTCCTACAAACCTCTGCACTTGGAGGCCCAACAATGTCTACAAGAAGAATGTTGTGTAGTAGACATCACAACATACATCAAAGCTTTAGATAAAGATATAGAGAATAGTAAGTAAAGCTTTGGAAAGACATGTAACATGCATAGGCTCCCCCTACATGTATGCAATCATGTGAATATGGA
Source organism: Triticum dicoccoides (assembly GCF_002162155.2). Lineage (NCBI taxonomy): Eukaryota > Viridiplantae > Streptophyta > Magnoliopsida > Poales > Poaceae > Triticum > Triticum dicoccoides. The sequence goes on from NC_041392.1 coordinate 647,534,040, forward strand.
ATATAGGAGCATATGAATGAATAAACATGACAGAGTAAGCAATGTGTTACATGTATCTTGGCTATATGCATCAGAGCAAATGATGTGAATATGAGAAATGTACCTTCATGCTCATGAGCCCTTCTTGCAAACAATATGTACATCAGCAAGAATTTATCATACGCATGACTATGATGCATATACTTACCTTGTGGTCTTGAGTTGGCTTAGGATGGAATGAACCTGCGTAAACAAGGTTAGATAACACAGATACGCCTACTGGCCAGAGAAAGCAAAAGAAACCACAAGAGTACCAAGACTGGGATGACATGTAGAGTGAGTACTACGTATCACACTGGATATAGACATGTCCCCAAAGGTAAAGATGTGCAATAAATTCAAGGATTTCCTCCCCTTAGATGTCTTGCTCCCCCTGAATCTAGCATGGGATACTGGGAGAAGATAGGGAACATAAAATCATAGAAAAATCAGAGCTCAAAGGAAATAAACAGAGCTAATGCAAACGAGCAAATATCAACATGTCTTTCCCCTCTTGAAGACATGTGACTTCTCTCCTCTTGAACACCAAGCATCTGGGGTCCTTGATGATTACTCTTTCTTCCCTTGAGTATTCTCTCCCCCTATAGATATGATTAAGCTTTGATGTGATCTCTCTCTCCCCCTTTGACATAAATTTCCAAGAAGGGTTCTTCTAGATTTTTTCATGATGGGTTTGGTCCTTGAGTCACAGAACAAAGCAGCAAGTTGAATGGGATGCTGGTTGAGGACAAGATTCACTGAGTGGAGCTGGATCAAAAAAGAATGCAGATGCAAGTGGCAAGATGCCTTTCCTGTAGTGAAATCGGTGACACCAAGTTGTATGGTTCGGTTGTACCGAGAGGATTCAGTTGGACCGAAAGCATCATACTGGTGAGACCGAGTTCATCGCAGAGAAAACACTTGTCACCTCAGCTCACTAGACAAGTAAGATCTCACAAGGATTTGCAAGGAATTAGCTGAAAGATTTATAATAAATTTGATGCAAGGAATGCAGAACAGAAAATAAAAGAAACTAAAAAGAAGTCTAGATGAAGTTGGAAACAAATATGCATGAGACAAATGCAAGAGCACGAAAAAGGAACACAAAAGAACTTCATCTAGAATTGGTCGGCGACAAAGTCACCTATGTTAGAGTATATTGACTTAGGAGCCAAGTGAGATCACTTGATCATAGGTCATACTCATCGTTTAAGCTCAAAATGGGGTTACCATTTTTTGTTTAAGCTTTTTGATGTATTCACATCTTGTCGAGTTGCTTTGACTCATGACTTGGAGTAAAGCTTCTCTAAGATGGAATAACATACCTTGGGTGGTGGCGTTGATCATGATCATGTAGTTGAACTTGTGTGGGTTGCTCAAGGTTGATGTGGCTCATCAAGAGTTGGGAGCACCACTTGGAGTTTGAGTTCATCTACCTACATGGTTAGTTCTTGCAAGGAAGAGCACTTGTATATCCAAAATGACAACCATGAAACTCAACATAAAATTTGTCAAAGGATATGTTTGAATGGTTGCGTGCTTCCTTGTCTTCATCCACCATTGTGTAGAGACTTGGTGATATAGAAATTGCTCAAGATGTGAGTGAGTTGCAACCTCATAGATTTAGATTCATCCAAGTACCTACACGGGTTAGATAACAAGCATGGTGCAAATATATCCAAGACATGAGATAGTCAACATAAGAGAAATATCAAGGATTAGTCATAGGCTCATGCCTTGCATGTATCAAATGGAGTTCCTACTCCAAGTTTGAAGCATCAATGATGTTCAATTCACCTCTTAACCTGCAAAACACTTTCTCAACAAGTGGTTTCGTGAATATATCAGCTAACTGCTTTTCGGTGCGAACATGCTTAAGATTAATGTCCCCTTTGGCAACATGATCTCGAATGAAATGATGACAAACTTCAATATGCTTAGTTCGAGAATGTTGCACGGAATTGTGAGCAATCTTAATAGCACTTTCATTGTCACAAAGTAATGGAACATGTTTCACAGATATCCCATAATCTTTAAGAGTTTGGGTTATCCAATGTAACTGAGCACAACATGATCCAACGGCAATGTCTTCCGCTTCGGTGGTGGATAAGGATACCGAGTTTTGTTTCTTGGAAGACCAAGACACAAGAGATCTACCAACAAATTGACAAGTACCCAAAGTGGACTTTCTATCAACCTTGTCACCACCATAGTCCGAGTCGGAGTAGCCAACAAGATCAAAGGAGGCCCTCTTTGGGTACCAAATGCCAAAATTTGGTGTATGGATTAAGTATCTCACTATCCTTTTCACGGCCTTAAGATGACATTCTTTAGGAGCAGCTTGATATTGTGCACACATGCACACACTTGGCATAATATCGGGATGTGAAGCACATAGATATAACAATGAACTAATCATAGATTGATAAACCTTTTGATCAACCGGTTCACCATCTTTGGTTAAATCAAGATGTCCACTAGTAGGCATGTGTATAGTCATACCTTTGCATTCTTGCATATTGAACTTCTTGAATAAGTCCTTGGTGTACTTCGTTTGAGAGATAAAGGTACCTTCCTTAGTTTGATTGATTTGCAAACCAAGAAAGAATTTGAGTTCACTCATCATCGACATCTCAAACTTCTCCAACATTAGCTTTCGAAACTTTTCACTAAAATGAGTGTTAGTTGATCCAAATATAATATCATTGACATAAATTTGGCACACAAATAGTTCTCCATTAACCCTTTTAGTAAAAAGAGTAGAATCTATTTTTCCAATTTCAAAGCCTTTTTCAATAAGGAACTTGGTCAAGCATTTATACCATGCTCTAGGAGCTTGTTTAAGACCATAAAGAGATTTGTGAAGTTTGTAAACATGATTAGGTTTCTTAGGATTGACAAATCTGGGAGGTTGCTTAACATAAACTTCCTCCTCTATTTCACCATTTAGAAAAGCACTTTTAATGTCTATTTGGTACAAGGTGATATCATGATGATTAGCATAGGCAAGTAAGATGCAAATGGACTCAAGTCTAGCAACGGGGGCATATGTCTCACCATAGTCCATACCTTCGGCTTGAGTGTGGCCTTGGGCGACGAGACGTGCTTTGTTGCGAACTACTTGTCCATCTTCATCTTTCTTGTTGCGAAACACCCATATTGTACCGATGATGTTGTGGTTGTTGTCGGGCTTCTCAACTAATGTCCAAACTTGATTTCTCTCAAAGTTGTGTAGCTCTTCATGCATGGCATTTATCCAATCCGGATCTTCCAAAGCTTCTTCAACCTTCATAGGTTCAATGCTAGAGATGAATGAACAGTGTTCACAAAAGTTAGCTAAGCGAGTTTTGAGCGAGTGATTCTCCCGGGTTGGATATCATTATAGATTTGCTCGACGGGATGGTCTTTAGCAATTCTTGATCGAACTCGTGAAAGCTTTTGCTTGGATCTTGGTTGAACATCTTCTTCATCTTGATCTTCTTCTTGGCCTTCTTCATTGTTGACGTTGTCGTTCTCTTGTCGTGGTGGAGAAGGAGGTTGTTGGCGTTCATCTTGGTGCACTTCCTCGTTTTCTTCATCTTGGTGTGTCCCACTTGTGGATGCTTTCGTATCAACTCTTGGTTCACCTTGTCGTGAGGTAGAAGCTTCCACTTGGACAAACGAGGTACTCTCCTTCACCTCCGTTGGACGAATCTTGCCAATAGACAAGTCTTGGATTGCTTCGAAAGGGTCTTTGTCTCCTACATCAATTGGCAATTGCTCTACTTGCGAGCCGTTAGATTCATCAAACTTCACATCTACTGTCTCTTCAACCTTTCGGGTGAAATTATTGTAGACACGGTATGTGTGAGAGTTTGAGCCATAACCAAGTAGGAAACCTTCATGAGACTTAGGAGCAAATTTAGAACAACGATCCTTATCAAGAATGTAGCACTTTGAGCTGAATACTCGAAAGTATCCAACTTGTGGTTTGTTATCGGTGAGGAGCTCGTATGCCATCTTGCTGAGTAGCTTGTGAAGATACAAGCGATTTGTTGCATGACAAGCTGTCTCAACCGCTTCCGCCCAAAAGTGCTTTGGCATCTTGTACTCATCAAGCATCGTTCTCGCCATTTCGATGAGTGTCCGGTTCTTCCTCTCAACAACTCCATTTTGTTGAGGTGTGTACGTAGTTGAGAACTCATGTGAAATCCCTTCTTCGTCAAGAAAGGTGTCCACATTTGCGTTCTTGAACTCCGTTCCATTATCGCTGCGAACCTTCTTGATTTTCGCTTCAAATTGATTTTGGGCCTTCCTAGCAAAGTTTTTGAAGATCTTTTGGACCTGCGATTTATCATCAAGAAAGAACACCCACATAAATCTTGAAAAATCATCAACTATAACTAGACCAAAAGAATTTCCACCGAGACTTTTGTAAGTGTTAGGACCAAAAAGATCCATGTGAAGTAGCTCGAGTGGTCTCCTTGTGGTCATGATGTTCTTCACGGGATGCCTTCCTCCAACCTGTTTACCTGCTTGACAAGAGCTGCAAAGTCTATCCTTATCAAATATGACATCGTTGACGCCAAGGATATGATTTCCTTTAATAAGCTTGTCACGGTTTCGCATACCAACATGACCTAATTGTCTATGCCATAACCAAACTTTAGAAGATTTAGCAATTAAGCAAGTTCTAGGTTGAGCCTTTTTAGTGAAATCAACAATGTATATATCACCTCTACGTATACCGGTAAAGGCCATTTTATGATTGTCTCTTCGAAACACTTGGCAATCTACTTCAGTAAATAGGACATTGAAACTGAAATCAGCAAGTCTAGATACTGAAAGTAAATTGTACCCAAGAGATTCAACGAGCATTACATTTTCTATGGAGCTATCATGTGAGATGGCCACCTTACTGAGGCCAACCACCTTACCCTTTGAGTTGTCACCGAAAGTGACATACTTTCGAGGGCCATCATTTTCAGCAAGCTCACGGAACATATCTTTATCTCTGGTCATATGATCAGTACATCCACTATCAAGAACCCATTCCTTTCCTCCAGCCATGTAGCCACAAAGATTTGCCATAAGAACAAAGTGTCTCATTGCATCATTAAGATCATAGTCACTGTCATCATCATCCTCATCATAGTGTCCATGTTCAACATCATCTTGTGATTGATCAATTCCTAGAGAGGGTAATTCATTAGATAAATGATCATTTCTATGGTTATATTTATGAATTTTAATAGCTTTGTAAATGATATTGCTAATGATTCCAACATCTCCTTTAGCACTCAAATAAGCAGTCACCAAATTTGGGATCATTGGAAATCATCTTAATCAAGGCAATAGACTTATGGAGAATTTCATCTAGATCTTTCACGGAATAATTTGGAAGGCGTTCCTCAAGAAATCTCCATATAGTGCAGACACAATCAAGAGTAGGAAAACATTCAATCAAGTTTCTAGGCAAGCCTCTCGTGATAAGATTAATAGTTCTAAGGTTGCGGATCATGTCAATAGACTCATCAAGGGTAGGATGCAAAGGATCAACATCAGGTGCACACGGGCTAGCAATGTACTTGTTCAAATGATATTCATTGAAAATCTCAAGCATTTCATTTTTCCACTCATGAAAATACTCTCCATCAAGTATAGGTACTCTATGTCTAAGACTCCCCAAAGTAGACTCATCCATCTTCCTCCAATGGTGTTTAAATTAAGGAAATGGAGACCAAAGCTCTGATACCAATTGAAAGGATCGAGAAGAGGTGTCTAGAGGGGGGGGGGGTGATTAGATAGTAAGTGGAGTTTTGGCACAAGTTTAACAAACACAATACATATCAAGCAAGCATGCAAAGAGTATATGAGCAGCGGAAAGTAAAGCATGCAACTTGCAAGAATGTAAAGGGATGGGATTGGAGTGTGCAAATGCAATTTGGAGACACGAAGATTTTTGAGACGTGGTTCCGATAGGTGGTGCTATCGTACATCCACGTTGATGGAGACTTCAACCCACGAAGGGTAACGGCTGCACGAGTCCACAGAGGGCTCCACCCACGAAGGGTCCACAAAGAAGCAACCTTGTCTATCCCACCATGGCCATCACCCACGAAGGACTTGCCTCACTAGAGGTAGATCTTCACGAAGTAGGCGACCTCCTTGCCCTTACAAACTCATTGGTTCAACTCCGAAATCTTGTCGGAGGCTCCCAAGTGACACCTAGCCAATCTAGGAGACACCACTCTCTAAGAAGTAACAAATGGTGTGTTGATGATGAACTCCTTGCTCTTGTGCTTCAAATGATAGTCTCCCCAACACTCAACTCTCTCTCACAGGATATGGATTTGGTGGAAAGAAGATTTGAGTGGAAAGCAACTTGGGGAAGGCTAGAGATCAAGATTCATATGGTAAGAATGGAATATCTTGGCCTCAACACAAGTGTAGGCAGTTCTCTCTTAGAAAAACTAGGTTGGAAGTGTAAGTTTGTTCTTTTGGCTCTCTCCACGAATGAAGAGGTGGTGGAGGGATATATATAGCCTCCACACAAAATCTAACCATTACACACAAGTTGCCAATCTCGGTGGGACCGAATTGATAAACTCGGTTGGACCGATTCAGCAAAGCTAGTGACCGTTAGGCACTAGTAGAAAACAGGGCTTTGGTCATGGGGCAATATTCACATTAGTCCCGGTTCAGTCATGAACCGGGACTAATGTGAGCATTGGTCCCGGTTCGTGCGGCTAAGGCATTAGTCCCGGTTCACGTGAGCCCTTTAGTCCCGGTTTGAGACACGAACCGAGACTAAAGGGTGCGATGCCCTTTAGTCCCGGTTTGTGTCTCAAATCAGGACTAAAGATTAGACCTTTAGTCCCGGTTTGAGACACGAACCGGGACTAAAGGGTGCGATGCCCTTTAGTCCCGGTTTGTGTCTCAAACCGGGACTAAAGGTCCCATTTTCAAACTCTACCCCCCGGTGGATCACCTTTTATGTTTTGAAAAAATCAAAAGAAAATGATAAAAACTTCAAAAAATAAAATCCTTCGAGAGGTAGTTATATTACTACATCTACTAGTTAGGAAAATTTTAAAACTTAAATTTGGACATGTTTTGCAAAAAAGTATAGGGAAAATGTAAAACGGCTATAACTTTTGCATACGATGTCGAAAAAAAACGTATAATATATCAAAAAATTCAGCACGAAAATCCGCATCTAATGGAGACCGCCTACGACCTGTTTGCAACTTTTAGAATCCTCAAATTCTAAAAGGGAAAAAAGTTATGCTCAAATTTCAGCTTTTTTTTGAATTTTTGTTAAATCTGGTCAAACTATGGTGAAACTACTTATTCAAGAAGTATTAGTGTTACTAAATAATTATTCAAGAATATTAGTGTTACTAACTAATTATTTTAGTTTTTTTGAATTTTGGTCAACTATGGTCAAACTGTGGTCAAACTGTGGTCAAACAATGGTCAAACTACTTAATCAAGAAATATTAGTGTTACTAAATAATTATTTCAGTTTTTTGAATTTTGGTCAAATCTGGTCAAACTATGATCAAACTGTGGTCAAACTAGGGTCAAACTATGGTCAAACTACTTATTCAAGAAATATTAGTGTTACTAAATAATTATTGATTTTTAGAACAATAGTTTCAAACTCAAACAGTGAAATGTGTGACTTCATGCTCAAGCTAAATTCCTGAGGGTTAATAGGATTGACATCTTACTATTGTCAGGAAAATAACAAGTGCAGACTTGGAAACGAGGGAGAATAGAACCCGGAAGTTAAGCGTGCTCAGGCTGGAGTAGTGAGAGGATGGGTGACCATTTGGGAAGTTAGATGATTTGGAATGATGAGGGGTGATTAGAGATTAAAGGTTAAATTGAGCAGTGATGAGGGGTGATTAGAGATTAGAGGTTAAAATAGTTCAGAAATTTGAAATTCAAAAAAAAATTCAAAAAAATCATAAAATTTCCTTTAGTACCGGTTGGTGTTACCAACCGGGACTAAAGGTGGACCTCCAGGCAGCGGCCACGTGGAGGGCCTTTAGTCCGGGTTCCAGAAAGAACCGGGACTAAAGGGGGAGGTTTTAGTACCGACCCTTTAGTCCCGGTTCCAGAACCGGGACTAAAGGCCCTTATGAACCGGGACTGAAGGCCCTTTTTCTACTAGTGAGGAGATTCGGTGGGACCGACTGGATCAACTCGGTGGGACCGATGTGCTAGGGTTAGGGTAAATCCAAAACTCGGTTTGACCGATTACTCAAACTCGGTGGGACCGATTTGGGTAATAAGCGAAACAGAGAGTTGGCCAAGCAAACTCGGTGGGGCTGATTGCATATCTCAGTGGGACCAAAAATATTGCAATGGATAATAGAGAGTTTGCAAGCCCATCTCGATGAGACCGAGATCCCATCGGTGAGACCGAACTGATTAGGGTTTCTGGCAGTGACTATGTCAACTGAACTCGGTGGCTCCGGATAGAAAGAATCGGTGGGGCCGTGTTTGACTTTTGGTTTGGCACATATGTGGATGTGAGAAAGTGGTTGAGGGCTTTGGAGCATATTACTAAGCACTTTGAGCAAGAGCCTCATTAAGCAACACCTCATCCCTTCTTAATAGTATTGGCTTTTCCTATAGACTCAATGTGATCTTGGATCACTAAAATAGAAAATGTAGAGTCTTGAGCTTGGAGCTTGAGCCAATCCTTTGTCCTTAGCATTTTGAAGGGGTTCCACATCCTCTAGTCCATGCCACTTCATTGTTGAACTTATCTGAAACATACTAGGTAAAAGTGTTAGTCCAACAAGAGATATGTTGACATTAATTACCAAAACCACCTAGGGAGCACTTGTGCTTTCAGACGGGCATGTGGTCGATGGTTGCTAATGATCTATTGGTTGAGCCCAAGCATTTCCCAAAATCCATTAGGACTTAATTAATGGTTTTATGATGATGCTACACATTAGCCGGTTGAAGCACTCATTAGATTAGCCGCTTGATGACGTTGGATCTATGCACGACAACCGTCTGATTTGTCCCACTATGACCTAGTGCTTTGTAACATGATCCATTTGCAGTCAGGGTTTGCAACATGAACCTTGTTGCAATAACTTATTAGTTATCCCAAACATTTTATGGCCGTTTGCAACTTGCCTCATGTTGTACCACAACATACACCTTTTGTTGTTGTTGTGAGAGAAAAATTGGTAAGACATAGTGAATTATATGACTCGGTACTTTGCAACATGAGCCATATTGCACTTAGGAGGTGCAACATGACCCATGTTACACAACTTTTTTGTTTGTCATTGTTTCCGCAACACCACCGATGTTGTAGAAGCACCATCGTTTATGGTTTCTCTCAGTGCTATGATGGAGTGCGCCCTCCTTTCAGCACCCTAGTGGCTACAATCACTAGTGTAGAAAAGCCTAGCTATGACGTGGAAAAAAGTGCCTTGCTGGCATGGGAACCCAATGCCACCAACATGATGCCACTTTAAAAAGATATTGGTGGCGTTGGAGCACACATCAGTAGTATTAGCCCCTTCTGACATGCCACGTGGCCAATGATACGTCTCCGTCATATCTATAGTTACGGATCTCCAGGAATTTAAGAAATTGTTTTCGGCCAGAAAATAGGAACGAGA